>NW_023601653.1:22484536-22882657 GCF_014898055.3 Talpa occidentalis | reverse complement strand
ATTTTTGTGTAACTTTCCATAAAACTGTGGGGCTGTGTCTATCAACATATCATTGTAGCTCATACATATCAGAAAAGTATTGAATCAGTAGTTTAGAATGGCTGCTCTAAAAAATCTTAGAAGGTTACTGTCTTTTCTTGTTTGCTTTCTATTTATGCTTATTAAAGACAACAAGCTAATCTTAAAGATGTTTAACTCACATTAATCTTAGAATAGATTTGTTACTGAAATAATGGAAATACATTGAAAACATGCAGTGCTGGTAGGAAAATCTAGCTATTGGAAGGTCAGAGTATTTGTGAAAAGAAATATTTCAATGGATTTTTAACAATTCTTAATTCTGAGGTAATGAAATGAATGCTTATGAAACAATTTATTTTTCTAATAAAGAAATGGAAATACTCTTTTAGTTTGTGAGGGATTTTCATAAATTAGAGCCAAATATCATCACTTTAAACACTAAAACACAAAATGAACAAGCAACATTGAGGCGGCAACTGCACTGGGGTCAGAGAAGTGATGTGATATTAGACCTGGCTTTCTACACAGGGCATGACAGGACATGAAATCAGTCTGTGTCCATCTTTCTCATTATCATCTATAAAATGAACAGATATGCTAGCTTATTTTAATATTCTTTTTATTCACATTCTAGATTTTATTTATTTTTTTTAAAGATTTATTTATTTATGTATAGAAGAACTAGGGTACAGGCCAGAGGCATGGGGGGTGAGAAGATTCACCAGAGGCAGAGTGGGGAACAGAACAGGCAGACTGACTGAAATACACTGCTGAAGAGAGCAGCGGGCCAGTTAGGCGAGGTCTGCTGCGCCATGTTGGTTTCTCCTCGGCCAGCTGGGGGATCGAACTCGTGCTGCAGAGGCTGCAGATAGCTTCATAGTGCAGTGCTTAACCCCTTGCGCCACCAGGGAGGCCCCTAGATTTTATTTTTGTAGATGGGGAAAAGGCCTGCTTTAAATGAAAGAAAAAACTATTTTTGGGAACTTTGTTTTGTTTTGATATACTCTTATGGAAAAATCTAAATAAATCTTGTTGTAGAGAAAATGAAATATTAAAACTATTGCATAGTGTTGAATATCATCATAATTGTAGGACATGTAATCACAAATTTGATATTGTTATTTTCTAATCTTCTAATAGAATTAATTAATTAATAGAATCAACCATTAATTATCTATTGATTTACTATGTGTTTGAGAATCTTACTTAACCCTATCTTCCATATTAAATTATTCAATCAGTCTGGCAGGCATTAGGTGCATTAAACGATTTGGTGATTATTAATTTTTTTCTATCATACAAATAAATTTGCCTAGACAGGTAAAGATATATATGTTCATTCATAATCATTCATATCAGTGCACCCCTGAAATTTTATATTTAAAAACTGCCATAGGCTCATAGTCCTGTCTTGCAATCACATCCACAAATATGCTTTCAAATTGGTTTTGGTAGTTTAATTTTTCTTATTGTTGACATTCTGTTTTCTGAGATTCTCAGGGGAACCTCTTATTGCTTACCTGATAAAAAATCCATTTCCACTTGCTGCAACCAATTTTAATTTCCATGGCTCTACTAAAAAACATATGAAACAAAGATGTTAAGTCTGTATGTCTTCACTGACTTTATATTTGCTAATGCAATGTTGAGGAGAGTTCCATTAGTGTGACCAAGAATTACTTTGTACCATAAACCAATTTGCATCGTTTCCACTGGTCTTTCTTTGAGTTCTACTGTTTAAATGATTCTCAGCTCTTTTATTTCCCTAATGATTTAGAGGTTAATAATTTCACTGAAATAGAATGCAGCCAAGGGAAGCGTGAAAGGAAGTCTCTAAGATTCCAGATACTTTTGATGTTCTTTTTATGTGTGAGTTACATAAAAGAAAGAAAGTCATTGAAAATGCATTTTTAGAAGATATTTTTCAGAGTATGCTGGTGATTACCTGATTAGGAATATGAGGAATGGAAAGAATAGCAATGATTTGCATGCTTTTGGTTTATTCTGTGTCAGGAGGAGAATTATTAGATATTGATTGCTAGAGAGACTCAACAACAACAAAATGGGAGCAAAGATAGTGATTACTGATTTGTGCATCAGTGAGGGCTCCAGACATGAAACACATATGAATAAAACTGAACAGAAGGATGGAATTGCCTTTTTTCCACCTGTTACCTCTCACAAGAAAATTTTTAGTTTCTAGATGCTACTCCTAGTGAAATTATCGTGCTTAATAGCTTTTGAGTAAAACTTCTAGGGAAAAGGCAAAAAAAGACACTAGGGAAAAGGCAAAATAGACAGAATGGAAACCTCCTGTTTGCCTCTTTCTTGAGGATCATGTGAACCATCCTAGGAAAGAAGTCAGCCTTTGCTGCCAGAGTGGTGTGATTTGTGGGGTTAGCTTGGTCCATGGAAATAGTATTCAGTTCTGTTCCTTAGGCATGGAGGAATTCCAGTATTTAGTTCTATAGAGTTGTGGGGCACGTGTTGTACATGCTGTTTGGTAATGAAGACAGATGCAGCATCATGCTGTAAGGGAATCCAAGGTTGAACATAGGTTCCTGACCAAATTACATTATTAACAGATGAGTTCTGATTTCATCAGGAAGTCAGAGTGAATCTGGGAACATTTGGGAAATCAAGGGTAATGAAAATGAGCCAGAATAAGAGATGAGACACAGGAGGGGAAATTTCTGGAGAGAGTGACATGGCTCACTTGTGAGTAATTATCTTGTGCTTTTGTGGGTCGATCCAACCAGATCTATCTAAGGATTCAGGAAGAAGGACATGCAGCAGGTTCTAGTTGGACCTACTTCAGAAAAGCTGATAGTTTACAATAATAGTTTAAATGTGTGGATATGTTATGATATCGTCTTCTATTCATGTTAGAAATTCAGTTAATTGCTCAGTCCTTTATTGTCAATATAGTTATTTCTTTTAGAAAATAGTCTTATAATTTTTTTCTATAGGTCAAGAATCTCATTTGTTTGACTGCTTTTAAAATTTGCTTTTATTCATTTGTTTTTAGTTGAATGTTACATGTAAATAAGACCAGAATTTCTGTTTCAGAGATGTCTATATGTTCTTGCCTTTTGAAAATGAAATAGATAATGTTCATTAAATATTGGAAGGTATCTATGTTTCCATTTATTTAAAAAAATTTATTCAATCAATCATAGTGGATAGACCTTGTATCATCTTATAACCAAGACAATATCATTTAACAGGGGAACACAAATTTAAGTTTGCACAATTAGTTTCCTTGGGAGATATGCTCAGATTTCATTTAGAAATGCTTCAGTTGTATTTATAATGTAAGAATAGATATGGTAAACCATTTCATAGCAGACCTTTGACATCTGTGCTCTAGTTGCGATTTAGAGATTTGTACATATGCATAGCGAAAATGGTATTTTCTCCCAGTTTTCCATTATATAGCAAGTGAAGAGCTAACTTGCTAAAAGAAAGCTAAGTGTATACTCCTAGGATTTTAAATTCCTGCTATTTTAGGAACAAGCAATTGTTTGTATGCCTGTGATTTCTGGGTTCCTGTCCCCGGTTCTGATGCTGCTGATCTGATTGATGATGTCAGCAACTCTATCAATTTACCATTTTTTATTCCTTACAGGACTGGGTAGAATTTGTTCAATGTAGCTGTAAAAGTCCTAACATCCAGAAAGCTTATATTTCTCTCTGTTTCCTGTTGGTATAATGCTTTTCTTTGTGTTTTTAATCAAGCTAAATGGAAGCCTATTGATTCTCTTATAAAAGAATACTTGGGGCAATAACTACAATAATTAGAACTCCTACTAAAAAATTTTAAGTGACATCTATGCTAAATAGTTAAGAAAAATAGAATTAAATTTAATGATAACACAATAAAACTGATTTTTCAAGTTTTAGAATTGTTTAGCAATCTTTCCTTTTCTAACTTTTAGTGTCTTATTAATATATTAATATATTATGTTAACATATTCCTGGATAATAATAATATATTATTATTCTTGGAAAACTAATATGTTTCTGGACCTCAAAACCATATTGTTACTTCCTTTTCTACTCCTCCAACATTAAAATTAGATTTCTTATTACCTTTTAAAAGACTGATATTCCATAATATCTTCCAAGATATTCTTAGCTCGTATACTTTTTTACTGCATGCTTCTATCAAAATTGTATCACCTATCAGAAAAGGAGCCTTCACTAAAATGAATATTAAAATCTATCTCAACAAATCTATTGAATGTTTTTGTCTTTGAGATTTAGTTAGAATTACTATTTTTGGAGAGAATTCAAAAGACAGTTTTTAAATACTGGCAAAAGACATATTACTTACTTTATTTAAAATGTATGGAAACAAGAAAGCAGATTGTCATAATATAAGTCAAATCTCAGAGGGAAATAACTCTTTTCATTATAGATTTTACATGACTACTTTATGGTTTTAATTGTCGTATTGCAGATTAAAAGTAGGAAAACACTATGAAATATAATGTTAAATGGATTGAATTAGAATTTCAGTGCATTAAAAAGTCTGTGAAAAGACTTTTTTTATTGATAATAGCCGCATAATAGTGCCGGTACACAGGCTAGTCACATAGAATAAAGTAGTAAATGCTCATAATGGCATGTTGTATTTAACATTGGTTAATGCGAACATTGTTAGTTATGTTCAGAGTACTGAGAAATCAACTCTTATTCTTGATTTCCTCTTAGTTGCATTTGAAAATTGAAATATAATTTAAGTGGTAGTGTATAATTTGCCTAAAAGTGTCTTAGAGGTAATAAATACCAAATAGTATATGGATAGATTAGAAATTAAATAATATATTTAGTATATATTTTCTTTTATTATCAGATAGGTGTTACTTAATACCAATGAACACTTAATTTAAATAATAGAAAATTATTAATTAATTTAATAATTAATTTAATTAATTAATTTAATTAATTAATTTAAAAAATACACCAGTAGATTCAAAGTGACATGATTAGTTAAGAAATGGGAAGAAATAAAAATTTTATTAAGGGTTCTCCTGGTTAGAACAAGTAAAATATACTAGAGAACGGTCTCCAAAAAATAAAATATATTTATTTTGTTTTAGTTTAAAAAGCATGTTCCCTTGGGCCTCCCCTGGTGCCGCAGTGGTTGAGCGCTGGGCTGCGAGGCTGCCTGCAGCCTCTGCAGTACTGGTTCTATCCCAGGCCACCGGTGAGGGTTCCACATGGCACGCAGACCTCTCCTGCCGCGCCCACTGCTCCCCTTAGCAATGTATTTCGTCAGTCTGCCTGTTCTGTTCCTTGCTCTGGCTCTGGTGAATTCTCACACCCTCCCATGCTTCTGACTGTACCCAGTGCTTGAATAAATAAATAAATGATTTTTTTTTTTTTTAAAAGCATGTTCCCTAGACTGTAAGCTACAGGAGTGTAGTTACTGTGTGTACTTTCTTCATGGCTTTATCTTCAGTAGGGGTAAACAGAAGTCACCCAAAAACACTTGGGACAAATAAAAGTGATGAAGTAGAAGTCAATTATTATTATTTTTTTTTTACCATTATAACCACAATCATGGTCATGAAATTTAATCACAAAATTTAAAAAAAAAAAACGATCATGAGATTAAAGAAATAGTCCTACAGTGCTTGAGGTATATATCCCTAGTTATTCTTGATCTTAAAAATTTTCTGTTTGTTTTCAACTGAGGCAGACAGAAATGTTACCAAATAGATGATATATATAAGCCTGTTACTTAAAAATCAGAGATAAAAGTTTATAGTGTAAGACAAATGTGAGTGTATTTTATGCATAATGTAAAAATATTTTTATTAAAATGCAAACTTCCTGGAAAATGTGGGTACATGGGTGATAAAAAGTTTAGACTATTGAAATGGGGAAAATACCCAGCATCACAAGAGTGAAATATTGGAAGAAATGGAAAAGCAGTTGATTTTTGTGTAAGTTGGAGATAAATCTGATTAAATCAATATATTTTATTTTCTTAAATAAATAAATAAATCCAATTTATTTATTTATTTATTTGAATCCACATAAATCCACTTAGTTATGTGGATTACCTAAAGAAAATTGGGACTGATTCTGATCTCCACAGTCTAAAACAAACACCATTTCCACAGAGAGATAAGAGGCTTCGTCTCTCTTTCCTGGCAGCTCGTTTTAATGCTCTGGTTTCACTTAATAGCAATCTCAGCAAAGAACAATTTCAGTCTGTTTCAATCTAGGTATTGTAATGTTAAAACTAAATATTCTGTTAGAGGAATCATGTGGGTTTGGTGGAGATACAAGCATGAAAATGCTAGCTTTCATGATATAATGATAGTACTTACACAGATTTCAGAATTACACATGCATCCATATGGACACTTTAAAATGATGTATTTGATTGAAATTCCTAATAGAGAGCTCATATATCAACTCTTGCCCATCATAGGACATTGTGGAAATAAATTAAACTCTAGAGGTACTGTGTAAATAGCTATCGTACTAGTGCTTCATAGATAATGCCTGCATATATTTCAGTGTTGTAATTGACCATTTTCATAATTTTTCTTCAACATAACCAGCTATGTCAGAAAACCTCAGATGCTACCATTGATAGAAATGAGTTTGAAATAAGATGCAGCAAAGAAAAATAAGCCTGCTTCAAGGTGGTTGCATTTGCAAAGTGAAACTAAGTATGACTCAATAAATTGATGTAATAGAAATTGCAATGTTTTGTGGTTCTATTTTGCCTCATTGCAAATGAAGGAAAAAGTTTTCTTAGAAAAACAAAAGTCTGTAAATTTTCTGGAAATGGCATGATTTTATCAATTGCCAGAAGATTGCAACTATAGTAGAGAATAAAGTATTCTTCATCAGGAAAAAGATGGAATCTCACCGGGTGTCCAGCATTTTTAAAAGAAGAGATAATTTAACTACTTCAATTCTATCTTATCTTGACATGGGTTTTATACTACCTACTTTTGTCATCAATTTAGCTATTTGTGAAATTGTTAAATGGTGATCTTGGCACAGAAATTCTGACATTCTTATATATATTCAACCATAATTCTGACCCCAAACTGAATATGCATTCATCTACTGAAATAGTAAAAATACAAGAAAATGTACAGACCATTAGTACTCTTCTAATTTTCCTTAGCTTCCTGGGATACTGCAATTTTTTCATGAATTTCCATAGTTCCAGAGCAGATTACTTTAACAGAATACTAATGTGAAACAATCAGATTCAGTTGATCATTAAGCAATGTCTTCTTTTCTTTAAGTAATGCACTGTCATATATTTCCTGTTTCCTCAGGATGACTCTCATAGGCTATTAAAATAAAGCAAAACCTCTAAAATGAGTTGGTGTATCAGTGTCTCTGCATATGCTATATGTCAGGAACAAGGGCGTAGTGAATGAACTTTCTACCTACCACCTTTTGAGGCATTGATATATTAGTTTACTAGGGTGGGCATAACAAGTTCAAGTTACCTTTGACACTTTGCAATATGGGCAAATAAGGCCTACGATTGGTGGTGGACTCTTAAACTATTTGTACTGAGAGTTATGACAAATATTTTTGTCATTTAACTATTATAAAATTCCCAGTGGTACCAGATTGCCAAGAAATAAGACCTTCAAAAATAGTGTTTCTATATCAAATAAAAATTTGTTGAGCTATGCTTTAAACCCCAGAACTTAGCTTCAAAAGGAAAGCTTTTATTATTGAAAATAAAAATGGTAATCTATAGACAATCTTACATTGGCTGCAAAGAATGCTGTGACATTTCAGACATATGTTCAACTTCCAACTTCATAATGAGTTTATTTTGAGTCTATTTATATACAGTTCATTTGAAGGGCAAAAAGAGAAGTTATACACAAATGGCAGGGGTCCAAAACTGATGTCAGTTAAGCAATGATTTTATGTGTAATACAACCCCCTGCTGGGATGTCTGAAGCTCTTTCTAGAATGTTACATAAAAAC
This sequence comes from Talpa occidentalis, assembly GCF_014898055.3. Taxonomy (NCBI): domain Eukaryota; kingdom Metazoa; phylum Chordata; class Mammalia; order Eulipotyphla; family Talpidae; genus Talpa; species Talpa occidentalis. Next base: position 22,874,647 of record NW_023601653.1, on the reverse strand, counting down.
TTAGCACTAAAAGATGATGGGAAAACTAATTTAAAATGGAAAGAACACATTTATTCCTCAATAAGATTGGACTAGAAAATGCTTCAAAGGTTGAAAGGCAGTGCTTATTGACTTGAATATAAAACAGTGTAAAAACAATACAAAAGGACAGTACCAGGGTGGAGAACAGGTCACTCTTGTTGGATTGTCACCTTTGCACTAACAATTTCATGACCACTAAGGCTCAGGAAACAACAAAAATTAGACTTATTTAACCAAAATAATTTTTTAAATAAAAATTATTTATTTTTTAAAAAAGAGATAGTGGCTGGCTGTCCAGATAGTGTCCACAAACCTGTCAGAGTCAGGGCTGGAGGCAGGTGTAGCAGCTAGGTCTTTGAGGTCTACAGAGGGCTGCAGGTCTAGAGAGATTGCAGAAATGGAATCTGTGGAGATCTACTGAATCTCCACAGGTCTTGGAGTTGGCTTGATGCTTCTTCTTTGGAAGCTGTTTGCTGGATTCTTCTTATTTCTTCAGAGGCCGGGAGCAGAATGAATCAAGCTGGCTCCTGCTCTACTTTTAAATCTTCTTTCAGGGTCTCCTACCCTACAAGCTTGGTTGGACCATTTTCAATCCTAAGTGTCTGAAACTGAGCTTGAACCCAACTGGTTCATTTATATAATCCAAGAGCCAAATACAAAAAAGGAAAATCCCAGTGCCTGAACAGACCAATCTGCCTGAGGTCAGGTTCAGCGCTCTGAGGAGCCACAGCCCGAGTTGGCCTCATTGGGCTGGAGGCACACTGCATCTGGTGCCCCTTCAATGGGGCCAGGTATAGCAATGCAAGGAGGGGTGGACCTGCAGCAGCACTGGGATGTGGGTCTCAACTGCTGCAGGCTAGGCTCGGCTGGGAGCCCACCATGTTGGCCCAGCACTCCATGGGACTCTATGCCTATTCCTCCAGTGAAGTATCATCCTGGAGTTGGCCCAGTAGTCCTCCAAACAGCCCTGTGTCATGTACCACAGGTCTTAGAGTTGCCTCCACTATGGGAGCTCCAGGGTGGCTTGTACTTGGGGGTGGCAGGTAGAAAAACTCCCTCTGTATCCCCATGTTTACAGTGGCCTACCTAAGACTGCCCACAGGCAGCATGATTAGGTGTTCCTTTGCCCATGCTGCCCAAACAGATGCTGCAGGAAGCCTATGGGCACTCAAAACTGGTTGGTGCCCAGGAATGGGAAGAGCCCACGAGCAGTGGGTAGAAGCAGTGTCTCTCAGTCCCAACAAAGTCAGCATGCCCCCTAGCCTCTGTGACTGTGGGGTCCCTGTTACAAATACGCTGATCTGTGGAAGAGAGAAACCTGATACAGCATAGAAGATAGTCTGAACTGAACACTCTATGAAATTAGTGGGTTAAATGACTGTTTCTGTGACACAAGGCAGAATGTCAAGGGTGACGCTCTGCCTCTCCAAAATGTTCTTTATCTCTAAGGTACCTCAGAAAAATGTGTGTGTGCTTACTGGCATGGGCGACCTGAAAAGGATCCAAGGTCTCCTAGAGACCTTGAAACCAATATGGTTTCTTGACATCTCTCAAAATGAAGATGACCTTGAGCTCAGTGAGATATTGCATTACCTTAACACAATATCAGCTACTGTGGATTTCAAGAGCTCACTTGAGTCTACTTTATGTCATATTCACAGTCCTGAAATTTACTCCAAATACTATTCATTCAATAAATATTTACTGTCTCTCCTGTCTGAGACTTTTCCAGAGTGGAGTGTGTAATGATGAATCACACAAAAGTAGTTCATATCCTCATGAAGTTCACTATCAAAAGGGAAAAGTAGACATTGAATAAACAATCAAATAGATAAAAAGTATAATTGTGTTTTATGTATGTTTTGTGAAAGAGAGATAAGAATGAATGATAAAATTCTTATAGGATAGGATTTCCCCAAAGTGTTTGTCATCTTTTTCCAAAATGTTCTGAACAGACTTTTTCTAATTCATGTCAGTTTGACATGTTAAGTAAGCTATGATCAATTGAGACTGTGGATCTTGAGAGAAACTGTTTCCATAGCCTTTAAGGATGAAGATAATTCAGTTTTAGGGTAATCTCCAGAATAACCTCATTATCTGAGAAACCTATCTTATGTTAGGGCAAACATTTTCTCTAGAATTTATGGCCATATACATTCTCACATGTATCTAATTAAGTTTCTCCTATTAATCTGTCTGTTCCACAAACAACTCCTGAGTTCCACTTAATGTTCCATGCAATCACCCAAGATTCTATGATGTTCTGCTGAACTTTGACTCTATCTCCATTTATCTTTCAACTTGTGGTATTGTCATCTTACCATCCTTATCTAAAGTTACCATGGACCCTCTGAAACCTGGATCTGTTTTTTTCTTTTCTCAAGTCCAACCTTACCCTGTCAAATATCAGATTCTCCATTTACGATGTGCGGCAAATGACAGCAGTAACCTCTGTCATAAGAAAAATGATCATTGCCTCTAAACTATCTGCTGGCCAAGCTAATATCAGTTCTCATATGACTGAATATTAATCCTAAATCCTTTGCTTATTCCATGGCTTCCTAACACTAATCTACCTGGGTACTGGGGGACCTTGTGCTACTTTTGTCTCTTTGCCAACTTGGATTTTTCCCAGCTGGCTTTAATGAACAGTATGTCCTCTCTCCTGCTGCCTTTGGCCTTGACTTTGTTATAGCTAGTCCTAGATTTGTTTGCCTTAACTCTGGTATCTATGAGATATTTAACTCTGGCTATGGTGTGATTATAATATTTATCTCCTATGGTCCCTTCCTTGACTTTATTAGATTTGATGATCTGTTTGTTTCTCTGTTTCTCCAGATAGTGATGGTATAACAATTAGCACTGTTAAATAAGGGTTGCTCCTGTGACTTCTGATATCTGAAAATTATGGTTTTTCCCACGAATCCAAATATGGTCTTTAAACTATATGGTTTTATATTTTATTTTTATTTTTTAAAGATTTATTTATTTATTTATACAAGCACTGGGTACAGGTCAGAAGCACTGGAGGGTGAGAGAATCACCAGAACCAGAGCGGGGAGCAGAACAGGCAGACTGACAAAATACACTGCTGAGGGGAGCAGCGGGTGTGGCAGGAGAGGTCTGCACACCGTGTGGGACCCTTGCCCGGCAGCTGGGGATCGAACCGGTGCTGCAGAGGCTGCGGGCAGCTTTGCAACCCAGCGCTCAACCGCTGCGCCACTGGGGAGGACCTAAACTATATGGTTTTAAAGGTATAAAAATTCCTCCTGGTTTTCAGCCCAACTCCATTAGCAATGAGTAATCATAAGAAGAGACTGAATGAAAACTAGAACATTGCTTAGACTTAAAGTGGAAAACAAATCTCTTTGGATTACCAAGTGAGATTTACTTTCCTAAAAGTTCTGCACATTGTTTAAACTAAACATGTGCAATGGGGTAATAATATTTTGAAAATTACTAATGGAATTTTTTTTAAGACTTATTTATTTATGCATATAAGTACTGGGGTGTAGGCCAGAGGTATGGGGGGTGAGTGGATTCATCAGACAGAGTGGGGAGTAGAACAGGTAGATCTGCTGAAATGCACTGCTGAGGGGAGCAGCAGGCGAGACAGGAGAGTTCTGCTGTGTCATGTGGGTTAGCTCCCTGGCTAGGGATTGAACTCATGTTGCAGTGGCTGCCAATAGCTTCATAGGGCTGAGACTTTACCCCTTACACCACCAGGGAGGCCCTACTAATAGAATTTTGAATCTTGCATTTCAGAGTTCAAGATCCATTGTCTCATATGCCTGTGGTATGGAGGCAGGAGGTCAGGGTCTGTCACAGACGGAATACTAGGAGAAATCAACCCAAAATGGAAAGGAGACAGGGAGAAAGAGGGATGCTTAAGAAAGGCTCTTGTGGTAAAGATCAGTGCCCACAGTTCCCTAATAGATAAATCCAGCTATTAACTATTCTGGAGAGGAATTCCATTATTTTTGCATTATATTTGCAATTCACCTTGGAATACTCAGTTCTCTTGTAGCTTACAGAATACAGCCATGCCCCTCCCCAAAGTCTTACATGTTGGAAAGAAGAAAGATGGAGACCAAGAGAGGAAAATAAAGCAACTAGTTCCCATCTCTGGGCTTTTGCCTACAAGTGTGCTATAAAAGAGAGAATATTTGCCTGTCAGAGAGAGAGAACCTGTTTTCCATTTGAGACTTTAGGAGGAGTATACTTTCATTGGCTACTGTAGAAAGTTGGTGGCCCACCACTTCAAAGTGAGATGGCCAGTGTAGTCTATTAAAAAAAAAAATGTGCTGAAGATTGGCTTTGCTATGGACCCCTTGGTTCCCATATGGAGGAACATATCAGAAGGGAGTCACAATTATTGGGATGAAGTGAGTAACACACCCCTAACCAGGGCCAAATAAGGCAGACCTCAGATGTTTCAACATCTCTGAGATGAATTTAATCAGTTATAAATATCATAAATAGCGGTGTTTGTGCAAAAAGCAAAGCCTGTGAGATATATTAAGCATAGACTTCAATATCAGAAGAGAACAGAACAACTAGAATCTGGGGAGACAAAGGCATTGTTGAGTCACAAGAGTAAGTGATGTGACATGAGCATCAGAGGATGTTTCTGTCTCCTCTCCCACATCATAAGGCGAGTAAGTCATGCTCCTTGCCCAGAAGCAACGGATCTATCATCTGAGCATATTTTATCTGAGACAAAACAAGATTGCACATTCAGTTATCTTTTTTCCCTTCACTAATGAGAAATGGATAGGGCTCTAGAGAAAGGCTAGAGTACTGGAAAAAAATGTAGAAATCACTTTATAGACCTATTTTCTAGCCTGAGTAGTTGGCAACGTGACCACACATACCAGAAACAGATCTCAGAGTTCTATCATGATTGACTTTGTTTTCTGTTTCCCTTAGCACTGCCAATAACACAGATGTCCTTTCTGTCACTTAGGTTCAAAATCCAGAGTCATTTTCGATGTTTCTCATTTTCACTTAATGTCTACATCGTCAGCTTTTGTAGCTCTTACATGTTTGACATCCTTTTGGTTTTTTCTTTTGTAGTTTGTAGAGTTCCCTATTTAGTGTTTTTTTCTTCATGGTACTCTGAATTCTAATAATTGACTATGTGTAATTTCTAGATTAATCTTCTTAAACAAAGAACCTGATTCTACTGAGGTTTGCACACTTTTCAAAAATCTTCAGTGGTTTATCATTGTCCACTAATTATATGAAAATCACCCAGTTTTATATAAGGATAGTTCCAAAAAAAAAAACCTTCCACTTGCCTTAACAGTTTTCACCCTCCCTTTATCTTTATAAATATTCAGTTGAATGACCAAATTGGAGTACTTCTTCATAAATTGCTACTGAATTTTATGTCCTGGTGCCTTTTCCTTTTGCTTGGGATGTCATTATTTCTGCCTTGCTATTTTCTTCTTAAATTCCTCATTTGTGAATCCACTTTGAATATCACAGTGCTGATACACTTTGAAATATTTGTAAAATGTACAAACTCTGAACTAGTATCTGAACCTTTGATTATGTGTGATAATAGTTTTACTAGAGAAACAAGAGACTATCCTTTGGGAATAGAGGAGAAAGTTTCACAGGAAAAATTGGGAAAAAAAAGGATTTAATAAAATAGAAAAATAATGAAGATGTGTTCTGACAATTCTTCTGGTGACACTGGAGTGATTCTGGCTATGGTGCTAAGGATTTCAGATTACATATCCATTTGGATGCAAGTGAAATTGCTATGAGCCTGTAATGTCTAGAATGGAGACGAACCACCAGCATATACTATCAGTGGGAGGTACACCATAGACTAGATTAAAGTTCATGTGTTTTGAAGGAGATTGTCTTTCTTAGTACAACTTTCCTCATCTTAAGATATTTCAAATGAATAACTTCTCACAGCCAGCCATCTGCTCTTGTATAAATGGAGAAAAGAAGGTGTTCTATCTCTGTCAGCCACTTGTGTTTAATGTTAAATGTGTTTCTGTGAATGAACCTTATCAATATGTTTCTATGCTATTAAGACAATATAATTTAGGGCCTCCCTGGTGGCACAGGTGGTTGAGCGCAGCGCTATGAAGTTGTCCGCAGCCTCTGCAGTGCTAGTTCGATCCCCACCGGCCATGGAGATAGCCAGCTGGTGAGCAGACCTCTCCTGTCTCACCTGATGCTCCCCTCAGAGTGTATTTCAGTTGGTCTGCCTGTTCTGTTCCCCACTCTGTCTCTGGTGAATCCTCTCACCCTCCTGCATATCTGGCCTGTGCCCCTGTTCTTGTATAAATAAATATATAAACAAACAAACACAAATAAATAAATAAAAGAGAATATAAGTGACTGACGAGAGGATATAGGTTTTATTTGACTGATATGCACTGAGAACTTCTAAGAACTAGTTAGCTTCATGAGTTAAAAAAAATGGAATTTTAATTGTAGAGAAGTGAGAGGCCTATATCCTTATGGTTCTGTGCAGGTTAACAAGTTTTGTACTTAAATGCTGTAAACCTTGCTGTTGAATGTGACACTGATTTTCTTGCCTCTTGTTCAGAATCTTTGCTATACTTTATACTGATAACTCTGAAAGATTACTTTATGAGAATTGTTTTGCGGGATTTTAGATCAGTTGAGTCAAGGTTCAAAAGGTGGGGAAGACAACAGAATCAAGGGCCAGGGGGAGACGAGGGAATGTCTCTCATGTCTGCTTCTGTCTAGTTATAGAGCCAGCAGTGTTTCCAAGTTGGGGATGTAAAGGAAAGTCTCCCACCTTTTGATTATAAGGCACAGATCCTGTTAAGCAACAATAAACAAAATGAGATTACTGATAATATAATACATGGAAAATCCTTTTAGTCAATGGGAGTCTCCTAGGGGTGATTGTCAGCATCTCTTAAGTAAAAATACTCTTGCCTTTGGAGGTGGAATGTAAGACTATTATGTGTTCACGCTATTATGTGTTCATGGGGAAAAAAGTGATTGTAATTTGTTGTGCAGAAGAAAGAAGCTCATGGGATCCTTAACAAGAGGTGGGGGTTAGGGAGGAGGAAACAAAGATAACAGGTGAAAAGAAAGTTAGAGAGTAGGGAAACTTCTAGATTGGGTTTTAGTGAGAGACGGCCAACATAAACCATGATGGCAGTATGTCCTGGAGGAGAATTTCATGTACAGAAATAATGACATCAGTTCTTTGTTTGCTTACTATGGGGTAGAGGATATAAATGCCCTGCCATTAGAGTAACTTAAAGAGGCTTTGGATTCTAAACCAAAGTTCACACAAAGGTAACGCAGTCTGTTAAAGAAATTAGAGAATAAGAAATAATCTGACCTCTCAGTAAAATATTTAAAATTTTTATCTTTGGAGTTAGTTGGAGGGCACACAGGGCTGACAAACACTGTCTTTTTATGGTTCAAATATAGGTGTCTTCTGCTTGTCAGCTTCATTTTTGTTGAATGCTTTGACTACATATATTACATTCATCTTCTTTTACTTTTCTTTTCCTCCTTATTTTCTCCATCCTCTCACTCCAGACTAGAGGTGGACCAATTTGTTAACCCTTTACTGCCTCCTTTAAGTAAGAGCCACTTTGCTCCCAAATGCCTTTGATTGTAGTACTTGACCATAGTATTTTGTAATAATTTGCTTACAGTTCTACCTCCTACTTTATATTTTTGGCTTCTTCAATACTATTTTATATTTTATTCATTGTATATTATTCCTGAAGTTTGACCCTTGGTAATTACTTCTTGAATCCTAGTCTATTTCTGTATTTCACATGGTTTGTCAGACTGTGATTTTACTAATTTCTTCCTCCTCTAACTGTTGTTTTTTTCTTCGCTCTGCTCATTATTTTGCCTAATCTCCATCAGGAAGGCTCTTGTCTCTTAACCTCACCAATTGCTCTGTTGGCTGTGAGTTTATATGAACAGGAGTAGCTTTCCCATTTATAATTGGGTCTTTCAGACTTGGCCAGAGCAGGGGCACTGCAGAACTAAACTTTTGGTCAATGAACATTCTTGTGACCAGGAAGACAATCCTGGTAATAGAACCTAGTACATAGAATATAATGTGTGTGTATAACTTTACATATACATAAAAGTTTATGTATATATAATGTTATATATTTATATATTAAACTTTATATATATAAAACTTTATATATATAAAACTTTTATAAAACATGTTGAATGGATAACTCAGTTAATGTTTCTTTATTCCTAGGCATTCTCCTAAAACCAGTAGTTTTGGTACTTATAATTTACCATTTCATCTATAGATATGGTGCAACATTTTTTTTATTCCTTCTTGACTTCTGCCTTATTTATTCATGAATTTATATATGTCTATGTGTCAGACCATGTTTGCATCTCTCCTTTCTTGATCCCAGCCACCATTCCTCACCCAACCACACATTATGAGTTCTTTCATGAGAGGAGCCATGTCTCAGTTATTTATTTTAAACTTACCAGAATATCACCTATTAACACTAAAAATTTTAAATTGTATTACTTCCAGGAACATTCATTTTTTTTTAAAGATCATTTATTTATTTATACAAGCACTGGTTACAGTCAGAAGCGCAGGAGGGTGAGAGAATTCACCAGAGCCAGAGTGGGGAACAGAACAGGCAGACTGACTGAAACACACTGCTGAGGAGAGCAGCGGGTGCGTCAGGAGAGGTCTGTGTGCCATGTGGGACCCTCCTCTGGCGGCTGGGGAGCAGCCAGGGATCGTACCGGTGCTGCAAAGGCTGCGGGCAGCCTTGCAGCCCAGCGCTCAACTGCTGCGCCACCAGGGGAGGCCCAGGTGCATTCATTTTTAATAGTAAATATTTCTTTAATTGTTTCAAGTAGGTATGTTCTGTGTTTTCGACAAGGGTGATACAGGCTTGATTGTAGGTATTATGTGTTATCCTGTTCTGTGTCCTCAAGACTTTGTACCATTTTGGGCATAAGATGACATACTCAGAAATATTTTCCAAATCATTAACTTTGATTTCCCAGGTGTATAAATTATATTTGAGTAGTGGTTTCAGCACTGAAGGTTTTGACTTACTTGGCATCTGGATTTATCTGACAGATAATTTAAAGAGTCTTATAATTTTATAAAATATGATCGTTTATTGAGACAGATGTACACATGGTGCACCTTTTGAAATTAAATGAAGGGCGCCTGCATCTAACATCTGTGTCAAAGACATCCATCACAACAGGTCTCCCAGAAACTATTTTATATTTTCCATACTTCCACTAGAAACAGTCTTTCATCATACCTGTTCTATAAAAGTTTACTGTTTTCTCTCAGAGACATATCTCTATAGATTTGGTTTTATTTCACAACAAGAAATGCCTTTTACAGCTGTGAGTTTATTAGGTTAAATATATATTGTGTTAGTGAGCAGACTAAACTGCTACAACAAGAGACTTCAACATACAGGAACTTAAATTCTAAGTTTATTTCTCTTGTATCTATCAGTCCAGAAGAAAACAGTCCAAACTGGTTGGAGTGACTGTTTTCTGAGGTCACTTAGGATCTCAGTTTTCACTCTTCCTCCTGCTCTATCACCCCTTATAATGTTGTCTTGTTTACTTTGTCATAGCTGTATCGCCTTTTGTTCACAATCTGGCTGAAATAATTGAGAAAGGGAAGTTCAATGAAAAACATTCTTTTATGGTAAAACAATCTATATTTAGAATTAGCCAGCTGGACTCATGCCTAATTTTATTGGCGACATCAAAGCATCATATTCAAGAACCAGTTAAATGTGTGACTTCTTTTCTCCCTCAGGTCTGATCAGGGTATTGATTTGAACATGTCAGTGTCATAGAACTGCTTAACTGTTTGATCTGGTAACCGTTGGCCTTGACATCCCCATGAACACAATTCTCTTATTCTCTTTTATCTTCTTCATGGCAGATTTAATGGTCGGGGGAACTTGATTATGGCATTTCAGTCAAAATTGTTTCTCCTGGGGGCACTCTTCCAAGGATATTTGGGCTACCTTTGGAGCCATAGTGTCTTCAGTCTCTGGAAAGTGGTTGATGTGCATATCTCATTCTTGGTGGCTTTGGGTGCCTTTCAGCACTGCTTTCTCAGCTTTCACAGTCTTTGCTTTGGTTTTGGGAGAGGCAAGAGCTTCCTTCTTTGCTTTAGTTATCATGTTGCTGAAAAGGCCAAATATCTTTGTTTTAAAGTGACAGCCTCTATGTTACATTATTTCCTGTCAGCAAACTTAGAAACTCCAAATGCTACACTTAAACTGCAAGAAAAATGGGGAATAAATCTGTAATCAGGGTGAACAGCTGGACCAGCTGAAACCCCAGAGATTCTATTAGTAAAAGGACATTTATTATTAAAGTTATTAAAAAGAAAAAGTAGGGAACTGATTTTGGTGAACAGTCTGACTATTTTATCTTCTGGCCAACATAGACCATACTTTTTTCATCTCCAACTGAAGTAACAAAGATCCTTTAAGTTATTTGACTCCATAAATATTGAGGCTAAATCAAGTGTTGCATTTTCCTTTCTGTCAAATTTGAATTTGGCTTTTGCAATCTGGCAGCTCATAAACTAATACAAAAGTGGTGTGTATCCCTGATTAAGCATATTATTGGGGAGCTGGAACAAAATAAACATCACTATAAGCTCCTGTTGATAAAACAGGATAAATGGGAACAACCCCTGCTCCACAGAAATGACAAAATATGGTATGCAATAATTTTAGATACTTGGTCTAGCGTTGGAATGAATTGCTCATTTGGATCCTTGTTCTGATCTCTGAGAAGAACTCTGTGGTCCTCTTTTCTGGGGGTGGGATTGGGTATTTTTCTATCATCTTTTTCTGCCAAAAGTGAAGTGGGGATTGAGAGTATTCCCTCCATGAACACTGTTTTAGAATGAATTCATGACTTCCTTTGTGATACAGTTCTTTCAAAGACTTAATAAGCTCCTTTTTTTAAAAAAAAAGATTTATTTTATTTATACAAGAGCTGGGGTACAGGTCAGATGCGCGGGAGGGTGAGAGGATTCACCAGAGACAGAGCGGGGAGCAGAACAGGCAGACTGACTGAAATACACTGCTGAGGGGAGCAGCGGGTGAGACAGGAGAGGTCTGCTTGCCATGTGGGTTGCTCTGAGGCTGGCCGGGATTGAACCCGCACTGAAGAGGCTGTGGACAGATTCACAGGGCTGCACTCAACCACCTGTGCCACCAGGGAGGCCCTAAGACTTAATAAACTTGCAGCTTACTTTCCAACAAATTTCAAGTGGAAGTCTCCATACCCAGATTACTTTTGTTCATAGTTATCAGATCTCTGAGATGTTTTCTTACTTATTGCCATTGTGCTTAAACTCTTACCTTCAACATATTACTAGTTTCAGGTCATCTTAAAATATAGACTTTAAGTAGATAGTAAATATGGATTGTCTCTGGGTTGTTCCCATAATTTACAAAAATGTCTTAAAGAAGAATTTAAAGAAAGGCTCTGAAGACAGATTTAGGTTCTGCTGGTTGGAGCATATAACCAGTTGACTTTTCTAGATTGGTGAGACCATGCACCTCTCCATTAAGAAGGTTCTGAATTTTTCAATTTCTACTTGTAAACTTGCCTGCTCATATACAAGCTATCTTTTCCTAATATTTTTCTAAAAAACATGAGAAGTCCCCATCATTTACCAATATTTTGAGTTTGTCAATCAGTTTTCTTTAGCAATAGATTCAGCAAATATGTTGCCTGCCTTCTAGACATGCTGCCAGAGTAGGATGTAAACTGGGTGGAAGAACAACAGACATTTATTTCTCACAGTGTTTGTATCTGAGTTTAGGGTATCAGCATGGGGTCAGGTTCTGAGGAGAACTTGCTTTTTCTTTTCTTTTTTCTTTCTTTTTTTTTAACAGATGACTGTCTCCTTTAACTGTTCTCATATGGTAGAGAGAGATGAACGTTCTTGTGTCTCCTCTTATAAGGATACCAACCCAACTTATGAGAGTTCCATCCTCATGACATATTACCTCCCAAGATTCCAATAACAAATATCATTGTGTTGGATATTAGAACTTCATTATATGAATTTGTGAGAACACAAACATTAAGTTCATAGCTGATTGTATTTTCTTCTCATTGATTTTTTTTGAATAAAGTAGGTATTTGGCTTCCTGAGAGTCAACATCAGTTTCTTCCTCCTCATCCACCTAATTGCTAAACTATAGTAAATATATCAAACATTTATCATTGTAGTTGCTTATCAGATTTTATGAGATGAAGTACAATATAAATCTATAAGAAATAATCCAAAACTAAATTTATTTTTTTATTTTTAATAATTTATTTGTATGTTTATTTGTATGTTTATATGTATTTTACATCATTATTTTCTTTTCTCAGGTGTAGCCCCCACCACCAACTCACCCATGTACTATCACCACAGTCCCCCACGTTCTTCCCTCCCTCATCCGGAACTCTCTCTCCCCACCCCCACAGAACATCTCCGATTCATAGTTGTGTGTTTATTTTTGGTTTTTTTTTTTTGTGTTTTAAGAAAACTACAGTTATTTTAAATAAGATCGAAGGTAATTTTTTCATGTTGTACCTGAGGAGAGGGGTCAAGGCAGGTGGAGAAGGGTCACTGCAGAAAGTCATTCGTAGATGTAAGTTTGCCCTTAATATAATGTAGTTGATGTTCCATCATTATTTAGGATTGTCCTCTTCTATGTGGACTGGAGACAGATAAAAGAAATTCAGAATAAGTGATTTCACCTTCAAGGATCACTCTGAAGTTGCACATATCATTTGTGATCATATCATTTGACTTAATTCCATGTCCACACATAGCTGCCTTAAAGGATGGGATATCAAGCCTTTATTAGGGGGTCTCAATAGTCTACAGTATTTGATCTATTTCTTTGAAGAATGTCATTGAGACTTTTATTGTAATAGCGTTGAATCTGTATGTTGCTTTTACTAGGATGGACATTTTAATAATATTAATTCTTCCAATCCATGAGCAGAGGATGTTTTTCCATTTCTTTGTACCTTCTTCTATTTCTTTTAACAGTGTTTTATAATTTTCATTGTATAGGACTTTCACCGCTTTTGTTAGGATTATTCCTAAGTATTTCAATTAAAAAAATATTTATATATTTATTTATACAAGCACTAGGTACAGTCAGAAGCACGGGAGGGTGAGAGAATTCACCAGAGCCAGAGCGGGGAGCAGAACAGGCAGACTGATGAAATACACTGCTGAGGGGAGCAGCGGGTGCAGCAGGAGAGGTCTGCACACCCATTTGGGACCCTTGCCGGCAGCCAGGGATCGAACCAGCACTGCAGAGGCTGTGGGCAGCTTTGCAGCCCAGCGCTCAACGACTATACCACCGGGGAGGCCCAGTATTTGAATTTTTTTAAATTTCAATAATAAAAGGAATGGTTTTCTTGATTTCTCTCCTTCAGATTGTTTGTGTATAGGAAGGCTACTGATTTTTCTGTGTGTTGATTTTGTATCCTGCTACTTTACTGAACTGCTTAATTCTTTCGATTCTTTCGAGTAGTTTTTCTGTGGAGTTTTTAGGGTTCTCTACGTATATTTTTATATAGTCTGCAATTAGTGAGTCTACTAAAAATGGAGCTACCATATGACAAGGCAATTTTACTCCTAGGGATCTACCCAAAGGACACAAAAACATTGATTCAAAAGAGCACCTGTACCCCTATGTTTATTGCAGCATTATTTACAATAGGTAAAACCTGAAAACAACCCAAATGCCCCCAAATAGATGACTGAATCAAGAAGATGTGGTATATGTACACAATGGAATATTATTCAGCCATCAAAAAAGATAAACTCATGCCATTCACAGAAATGTGGATGGTGCTAGAAGGTATTATGCTCAGTGAAATAAGCCAGAAGGAAAAAGAAAAATATCAGATGGTTTCACTTATAGCAGGAATATAGGGGAGCCAAATAAAACAGTGTAAAAAAATAACAACAGTGCAAAACACAACAAAGCAAAAACAGATGATTATAAATCAGAGACATCCTGCAGGGGAGGAGGGAGAGGTATCAGAGGGAGAGAGGAAGGAGCACAGGGGACTGAGGTGATGGTGCACAGGTGCATTGGTGAAGGAAACTCTATGGAAACTCAACCTGAGGGGGTGGGGGAAAGCAAATATTCTTTAAAAATGAACAATGATGTAAAAAATTAAAAAAAACAATAAAAATATTTTACATAAGCTAGTAGTACTAAAAGCATTCTGTTATTTTTTTTAAATAAAGAAAAGAGGTAAAGGATGAATATTTGAGGGCAATTACAGCATGAAATATTAATTTACAAAATTTCTTTTTTTCACTTTCAAAGATGCTCATTATCTGTTACTAAGGAGTTATTTTGTCCTGTGTTTCAGAATTGAAGCATTAATAACAAATATCTCTTAGTTATTACTAAAAGTAGACATAGGAAATTTACCATCCTCTTTGACTGTCATCAGAAACCCAATCAAGGAGGGAATTCTTAGATTTTGGAAGAAGTATCTCCATTGCAGCAATAAACTAACCCCTTTATCTACTAATTCCTAAATATATTAAATTTTAGTGGGAATATAATATCTGCTAACTGATTTTGACTTTTTAAATAAGCAGTTTATTTGGGTCACTGCACTTTTTATACTACTCTTTAATATATTCTCTACAGAATTCTCAATCGACTGCAAAAATGATTAACAGTAGGTTCCCCTGCTGTTCAACGCAGTCATTCATGACTTTACCAGATGGTTTTGCTTTTTGGGCCAATGATTTTTTTTTTTCATATTGTTTCCCCTCCCTGGATATAATCAAGATGCAAAACATGATACTCATTTTTAATTTCATGACTAAAATATAAAAGAGTGTACAAATCCATCTTTTATGTTCTGCATATTTAAAACTGATGGCCAGAATGCTTGCTATCAGTTGTGGGCAGGGTAATTTTAAAATATACCTGTTTTCCTCATTTACTTTCTTAATATACTCCCTTGTTTTTTCTTGTTCTCTAATAATTCAAGTGCCATTAATTTTCACCATCTTTTTACAATCTTCCCTTCGGTAATTCTATTACTTTTATGGATTTGTTTTATTTAACAAGTTTATTTAATGTGTTGGTCAAGGTCCTGCTGAGGATAGCTCTTCAGCTATTATTCCCCTAATTATTTCTAGTCTGTATAAATATTATGCAGTTTGAGATATAGGTAGACAAGTGAAAACAAAGATTAAAATGCCTGACTATTTCTCCCATGTTTTAACTCAATAATGTCAGTTTATCTGATAAAGCATTAGGACACTTTAGCTCTTTCATTAATCATATAACATTTTTAGAAGTTGATATTATCAAAGATGTTTTTGTAATTTACTATCTAAATTATTAATTTCCTATAGTGGCAAAACTGTCAAAGATCTTTCATTATGTGAGCTTATAAAAGTAACTAACCTGAAGTTGTTTGCTTTCTACTCCCTTAATAAAGAATGAGGTTTGGTTATGTATCTAAAATAATTTCCTGATATGGAGAACAAATTTGAAATTTGGTAACAGCAGATTTTTAAATAGTTGACTTTTCATCAGAATTTAGATTTTACTTTGAGATGACCCAGTGTTGACTTGAGTCAACTTTGTCATTTTATAAATAGAGAAACTGGGATTCAAATGGTTTAGCTACCCTGTCATATCCTCAGCTGAGGGGATAAAGTTGGATAAACTCACA
The DNA here is from genome assembly GCF_014898055.3 of Talpa occidentalis. Taxonomy (NCBI): domain Eukaryota; kingdom Metazoa; phylum Chordata; class Mammalia; order Eulipotyphla; family Talpidae; genus Talpa; species Talpa occidentalis. The sequence goes on along the minus strand of NW_023601653.1, from coordinate 22,858,876 downwards.
GTTCCTGCTCATGTATTTTTTCCTGTGTCACATTTTTAATTTCAGTATGTGAATATCCATATTGGTAGTAGTTAAATTAAATATGTGATGTATGTATACCTTATCCTCAAGAAACAGATATTTTCTTGCATTAATTACTAATTTCCGAGAAAAATCATTCTGAATATTAGTGAATTTGAAATGATAACCTTGATTTTATGATACAAAAAATGATTGATTTAAAATAAAATTACTTGAAGAAGGCAATTTTTACATGTTGTTATTTTAAATCAATTTTCTTGCTTACTTTTTTAGTTATGGTTTTATGCCTCATGTGCTTTTCCAATAAGAGAAATAGCCACTGTACATATTTTCTATAATATATTTTCCTTGAGATGGGGATCTTATCATATTTAATATTATCATATTTCATCGCACCTAGCAAGAGATCTGATACAAAGTAAATAATATGTATTTTTGAATAGATGAAAAATAAGTTTATACAAAATTCAATGAATATATATATTTTTGAATGTGTGTTTATATATACACATATATGATGCACATATATATGTATGCATTTTATTTTTACTAACCATATATGACATTTGATAACTCTGTTTAAAAATATAATTGCCTCCTCTTTAAAGAAGAGTTATAGGTGGAATGTGTGCAGTCTTAAAGTGGGAAGGATCACTTGGGAAGGGAAGGAGAGGACAGGACACTGTAGACAGAAGGAAAATGGCATAAACTGGGCCTGTGACACCCAATCACTTGTTGTTGCTCTATCATAAAGTACAGGGAAAAGTGGTAAGAGCTAAGCCAAGAGATAGCTAGGAGGAAGGTTAAAAGCACTACCACTCATTATGTAGCAAAATTTGGAGACATATTCTTCATTGATCCAATCACAGTCAGTGAGAAAATATTTGTTGAGAACTTACTTTATGCTGGGCACTGCTCTGGTGTTTTGGCTAACATGACCCAGTAGATCCTTGCACAGAACGCACTCTCCTAGCTGGTTGGCTTTATTTAGAAAATTGTTTGTACATATAAATTAGTGCTATGCATCCAATTTTTTTAAAAAAAAATTTCTTTGAGTACCTGTAACTATTTGCTGCAAAGATTTGGGGCAAATTCACAGTCATTTTATTTAAAAAAGAATTGATTCAGAAAGGGCTCACATTTCCTTTGGGTTCTCGAGTTCATAAGAAAGGTCGAAAATCTTGTGCATTGATGCCAAGATGTTTTCTCTCCCTGCGTCAAAAACAACCCAGGGCAGCTGCTATGTGATTAATTGTGCACCACTCAAAATTCTTATGTTGACATCCTAACCTGTAGTACCTCAGAATGTGGTTGCATTTAGATATAGGGTCTTTACATATACAACTAACTTTAAAGAACATCTTTGCTATGGCCCCTAATCCAGTATGACTGGGATCCTTACGTGAAGAAGAAATTGGACAATACAGAAACATACGGAGAAAGTGGCTGTTTATTTATTTATTTTTTAAAAAGATTTATTTATTTATGCATACAAGAACTGGGATTCAGGGCAGAGGTGTGGGGGTGTGGGGGGTGAGAGGATTCACCCAAGACAGAGTGGGGAACAGAACGGGCAGATTGACTGAAGTACATTGCTGAGGGAGCAGCGGGTGAGTCAGGAGAGGTGTGCTGCACCATGTGGGTAGCTCCCTGGCCGGGGATCGAACTCGTGTGCTGCGGATCGAACAAGTGTGCTGCAGTGGCTGTGGATAGCTTCATAGGTTGAGTCTCAACCTCTTGCGCCACCAGGGAGACCCCAGAAGGTGGCTGTTTATAACCAAGGAGAGATGTGTCGAAAAAACAGCTCTGCAGACACCTTGATCTTGGACATTTAGTCTCTGTAACTTTGAGAATGTTAATTTCTGTTAAATTACCCCTTCTGTGCTACTTTGTTATGGTACCTTGACAAACTAATGCTGCCCCAAACAATATTGATTGTCCTGAATTCCTGCATTATCTCAGAGTGCTGGCTTCTAAGAAATTTAGTATCACCCCCTCCTTTTTTTTTTAAATCTACAATGGCTGCAAAATATCCTCAAGTTGTGATTTCTGTAGACAACCACCTCATTACAGGGCTGTAATTACTGCAGAATCCTTTAAAACTTGTACATTAATTTCAGGATTAGAACATTTTATGGCATTCATTTAGCGTTTCTTGGGATCATCACATAACATTTGAATCTGGACAATTCTTTGCTGTGGACTTCTTTCCTGTGTACTGTAACATGTTTAACAGCATCCCTGACATTTACCGTGTAGATATTAGTGCCTCTTCTCCAGTTGTGGCAACCACAGTTGTTTGCAGAAGTTCCCAAATATCACTTTGTGGACCAAATCATGTTGTGAAGAGAGCCATTGCTTTAATATGAATATGTAGATATTGCTTTTCATGCATATTTTTTATCTGAGCTAGATTATTGGAAGAAGGTCACTTAAGTGTGCATCTGCAGAAAAGAATCACTTTTATCTACATGTAAACTAGTTTTGCTGACACAAAAAGATTCACTTTCTTTTTCTTCTGGCACTTTGTTGAAAAATAGTCTAATTACAGTCTTCTTTCAGATCATAATTCTAATTATTAGTCACATTGACCTTTTCTGTTGAATAAAAAGAAACAAACATTACATCATAAACCATAAAAGCATTGTTGCTAAATGCTAGTTGCAAAGAAGTACATTCATTCTGTACTCCCAAATTAGAATGAAGCATCTTTACAAGGTCTTTACTTGAATATGTTTGAGATTCTCTGTAGAAGATAACTATATTTTTAATGTGACAGATGGTAGGCTTTCTTGACCACAAAGGCTTCTTCATGAAAAAACTCTAAATCAAACTTTATTTATTGCTTAATGAAAAGAATTCCGCAGAGTTGGCATGCAACTTAAAATCCTTTCTAACTTTTTAAATCTGCAGAAGTCAAATTAGCCAAGTCTTTTTTTTTTTTGGTGGAGTGTGGTTGACAATAATAGACAATTTTCTGTAAACGCTCATCCAGGCTTAGTTCTTTTAGAGAATTTGTGAACTGATGGGGCTTGAAGTCACAGAGACTCCATGCTTTGATATTTGAATATATTTTTTTAAAGATTTATTTATTTATGCAAGAACTGGGGTACAGGCCAGAGGCGCGGGAGGGTGAGAGGATTCACCAGAGATGGAGTGGGGAACAGAACAGGCAGACTAATGAAATACACTGCTGAGGGGAGCAGTGGGAGAGACAGGAGAGATCTGCCACGCCATGTGGGTTTCTACCCGACCGGCTGGGATCAAACCCGTACTTCTGAGGCTGTGGACAGCTTCACAGTGTGGTGCTCAACCACCTGCACCACCAGGGAGGCCCGATATTTGAATATTTCTGATGTGTAATATCCAGCTGCAATTTTTCCTTAATGAAGAAGTTCAGATGTAAGCTGTATGCCTTTGCTGACTTTACAGCCAAATAGGGTCTATGTAATAAAAGAGCTGTTACTTTTTGTTAAAATCATTTTTCCAGAAACTTCTCTGGGATGTGTCTAGGGATTGTCTATGACTGAATATGATACTCACATTGACCATTTTATATATTTTTTCATTTAATGATTTTCATTGTTAAAATGTATAAGCTTTCATATAGATATCTTCAATATGGGCTTTCAAGATTTGGTTTCAAAATATTGATGACTGAAAAAATAAATTCTTAAGAAAACAAAGGCTAATTAAGAAGCTTAGAGGAAAATTTGCAATACTATCAGAATAAAATAAGATTAAAAACTTTGAATTTAAAATCTGTGAAGCTGTGAAGATTGTGTTAATGAATTAACTCTAGTTAATAAGTAAATATTATATCAATGATTAATATTTCAGTGTTGATAAAGGACATAGAAGTCATGGTCCCTACTAGACTCATTCTTTATTGCAGATTAAATTAATAGGGATTATTGGCTCCCAGTATTTTCAGTTAATGAACAAAAAGTAGTTCCTGCCCCCATTCACTTTACTTGTTATTGGAATAGAAAGTGAATAAACTCAAAAAAATTACAAAAAGATATTATACAGCATGTTGATAGTTGCTATGTGAAAAAGTAAAGCAAGGTAAGTTTGTGAGGGTACTTGGGTATGTCAGGGAAGGCATGTGTCCCCTAGAAAAATAGTCTGGGGTAGGAATTTGTCCAAGAGATTTTGTTACTGCCTGAGATATTATATTCTTTTCTGCCTACAATGTTTTCCCTCCAAAAGTTGCATTGCTGTGACCTCATTTTAATCAGATTTCTGCATTGATAGCCTTCATCACAGGAGCCTTTCCTGTCTACAGTAGCACACACATGTGTTGCATTGCTCCCAATGCTCTCTCCTCACTTTTATATCTTCTGCATATCCCTAGCAGATTTTGTATTATGGATTTATTTGCTTAATGTCATTTCTTTCCCATTTGAATGAAAGTCAGAGGAGGAATTTTAATTCTCTTGTTTAATCCATAGAGTCTAGAAGAGTGCCTGATAACTGTGAGCTCCAAGATATTTGCTGATGCCATTAGTATTTTAAGACTCAAACCATCACCAATTCATTCATGTCCTGTCCTGGGGAACAATAGCCTGATTTGCTCTGGGACCCAGTTCCATCCTTTAAGACTACTACTTCTTTTTAACTGTTGTGTATGTGTGTTTGTGTGTGGCAGAGCATGTGTGTATGTGTGTGAAGTTTAAAGCTGTTATTCCCCACAGATGCATGTACAATCAGTTTAGAAATATATATCCTTACTGAGCAGTCTCTAAAGAATGCAAATTACTTCTATTTCTCAGAGCCTTGAATAATGCAAACCATTGGTAAGAGGCTAGTGCTCTTACTATGCATTTTAATACAGAGTAGCTGTGTGAACTGTTACATTACATTCAGTTGAAAGATAGACTAAGGGAAGCTGAGTTACACATTTCAGGGAGAGAATTTATCTGGAGCCATGTTAAGCTCTTTGTGTTATGGAAATTGCTATGGCTAGTTTTCCTAACACTGTATCATTTACTTACAGTAATTGAGAGTGGATAGGAATGAGGATAGACTGGAATGAGATAATGACAACATATATTGGTTCCAAATGACTCAAGTATTTCAAGGAGAATTTTATATTATTACAGTCTTGTTATTATATCCGGAGGTGCTTTTCATTGTTTTCAGTATAGAGCCTAAAGAGGCAACTATAAATGATTATACAAGAATTTACAAAAATATGTTATCTTTATCTAGCATTTTACTTTCTTTCCTTTTTTTTTTAATAGCTAGAGGGACACCATGATTAATATGTTGTTGTGTTTCTTGGAAGCAGGCTATATTTAGGAGTCATATTAATATCGTATGTGAAATTTGTGGACTTTTTCCTCTTCAACTAATAATGTTTAAGGTATTTTTTTTGTAAGAAACAACATCATTGTTGAAAAGGTATCAGAAATATTACATAGCGAAGAATAAATATAATTCACTTTGAACAGCAGTAGAACATTACAAAAATTAATGGAAACTGTATAAGACAATGGACAAAGAACTTAATAGTGATTTATTTTGTTGTTTGTGATGAAATCTAATTTTATTTATTTACATTACAACAGCTTAAGATTTAACACACATACTATATAATTTACCCATTTAAGTGTTTAAGTGAATGATTTCTAGTATATTGACAGTTGTGTAACCATGACCATAGAGTTTTAGAACATTTTCACACACCCCACCCCAGATACCCTTTAGTGCAAACTCTTTAATAATCACACCCCCACAACTCTCAACTATTTGCATCCTTCCTTAGCAATCACTGACCTACTTTCTGTCTACATAGATTTGCTTATTCTGGACATTGCATGTAAATGAACACATTATGATCTTTTGTGACCGGATTTTTTAATTTAGTGTTATGTTATCACAGTTTATTCATGATGTAGCATCAATCTGTTTTCTTTTTCATTGACAAATCATGTTCCATTGTTTAGAAATACAACATTTTATTTATGTATTCAAACAGCTTAGGGACGTTTGCATTCTTTTTTTTTTTTTTTTTTTTGCTTATTATGAATATGCCACTGTGAAGACATCTACATAATTTTTTGTGTGGACATGTTTTCACTTCTTGTGAGAATACATCATGAAGTAGAAGTGCTGGGTCATTTGGTAGTTTTATCTAATGCTAATAAGGTTGAACATTTTTTCATGTGCTTATTGATATATTTTCATTTTATTGCTAGTTTTTATGCATTGTAATGTTCTTCCCTCTTTTACTGTTTTGATAATTCTAATCTTTTGTAATTTGGGAAATCACAAACATAAATGTGCTATAAATATTTAGAAACCTAAATGAGTGTGTGCTCATACATGTATATGTATTATAAATGTATTATAGACTTTGTCAGAAAAATAACTTGCCTGCATGTCAATTCTTTTCTTAACTTTCCTATTTTTCTTCTGAACTGTTTTCACTCAGATTTCTGGATTTGAGACTTCATTCAGTATTTAAATAGTATGACTTAGTATGACAATGTGATGCATTTATTGGTAATGTTTATATAAACATGAATTTGCTTATCTTTGGATTTTCTCTACTTTTATATCAGTTTTCTAATAACAAAACTGTAAATCTAAGAGGAAAGTGATTTTATATTAATGAGGATTCTAAACATTTGAGGAATAGACCTAATACTTATTTTTGGAGAGTAGGCTAAATCAACTTAATATTACCTTTGAGTTATTTAATCTTGATTTTGACAATGAAATTATATACTGAGTAAAAATAATCCAAATTAATGGATTCCTGAAGGCAGGAGCAACTTCTTTTCTATTTAATTATAGTTGATACCTAGATCTTGGAGAATGTACATTTATTTTTAACAAGGGGTACTTCTAAGGACTTTAGCTAGCATTTTCAGTAATGAATATGTGAGATAGTTCAGGATAAGCAACAAGTACACTTTCCTTAAGTCACATACCTCAGTTTTGACTTTTGTTATTTATCTGGATACTTTAGCAAAATTATAGTCATAGAATTTAAATTCCTTCTCTTTATTTGATTCATATAATTAAAGCCTGAAAAATTTTCCTTTTGTGTACAATACAAAGACTCTGCTTTTATGTCAGTTCAGTGTACTTTTTATTTTTTTGTTCTTTTAGCAATAAGGATAAGTGCCTGTGTCTCCCATTGATATTATGGGACATAGGATCTGGGTTTCAGAATTCTACAAACTTTTAACTCATTACTAAAAAAATGAAGTACAGAATTTTTTTTCCATAAAGACTGAATTTGTAACAACATATCCCCCAAGAGTTATTGACAAAATTTTTGCCAGTTTCTTTTAGTAAAAAGAAATTTTACTAGATTTCTTTCACTACTACTAAGATAGGCAACCACTGGTATGGGTAATTCTCAATGAACTTTTTGACTGACTTAGCTGTAATCCTGCATGATAGCTCCCCGAACCAAATAATTAAATAGTGTACCATTTTAGCATGGGTTATTGCTAATGCCTGTTTTGTTTTTTTTTAAAGATTTATTTATTTTTATACAAGAGCTGGGTATAGGCCAGAGGCGCGGGAGGGTGAGAGGATTCACCAGAGACAGAGTGGGGAACAGAACAGACAGACGAACGAAATACACTGCTAAGGGGAGCAGCGGGCAAGTCAGGAGAGGTCCACAGCGCCACATGAGAATCTCCCTGGCTGTCCGGGAATCGAACCCATGCTGCAGAAGCTGCAGACAGCTCCACAGCACAGTGCTCAACCAGGCTGCGCCACCAGGGAGGCCCCTGATGTATGTTTTATTCATATGCTGTGGTAGTTGTTTGTGGTTAGAAAGCTATAAAAATCCTGTTTATTGTGCAGACTTTATAAACCCACCCAAGCTTTCCTGTTGTTTGATTTGCTAAGATTACTTTGTCTTTTATTCCTTGCCTGTTATGCCAAACATTCACCCATTGTCATTCCTCTTACTAAAGTTTTATACAAGTAGGAGCACACTGTGGAGATGAAACATCAAGAGCTAGTGAAAAAGGCCATTTTGGGATTTACGTGTCCCCTTGTGGCTTTCAAGTTTCTGCGTGATTGTGAAGGGGCATTGATGACTTTTGTTCTGGATAATTTTTCCAGTTTTATATAGCACGCAGTCTTGGGAAACAGAGATTGTCTTCATCTGGATGAAGGGCCGCATTTTTTTTTCTGAGCAGATGATATAGGTTATGTCTTTCTCTGGAGCAAAGATTGGGAATATTTGCTAGGAGAGTCTTTCAAAGAAGAAGGTTTCTGAAACTCAGTTATCTGTTGCACAAACCCTGTGAGTGTGTGTATGTTGTAGTAGCATCCACCTGAACTGCTCCTATCACCCCAATGGGATTTGGGGGGTAAAGGAATGCAATGCAGACAGGAAGCTTATGCTGCCTGTTGTGTTGTGAATAATAAAGTCCTGTGCTTCTGATCTTGGGGTCTCATGTTTTCTGCTAGCTTCTGTGTAACTGTGGCAGGCTAATTTGTTAACAAGCAATAGGATAAAATCTCACACACTTAATAATTCTTGAAAACCTTGTAAATTATGAAGCTCTGTGCAGTCTTTCTCCAAAAGGAATCTGGGGGAGGGAGGGAGCTAAATCCTCACACCCTAATCCATTTTTTATATGTAATGAAATGTCTTTTCTCCTATGCATGTGGAATGGTGGTATAGGACATTGAGAAAATAATCAAATTATCTTCTATAGTGCTTATTTTCTTTTGGAATTCAGTGGAGGAGATTCATATATTACCAAAGCTAAGTGTTTGGTGTAACACTTTCTCTGACTCGTTGGCACTGTGAACATCTTTTGTGAACACAAGATTAGAAATGTTTCTTCATATGGTAATAAGAAGTATAAAAATTTCCCCTTTTTAAGATTGCATATGCTTATTTACTGTCAATATTAGTGGCTTGAGAAAGTGGTTCTCATGAAACTTAAACTATCTATCTCCATGGCTTTGGTAAGTATATGGAGAGAAAAATACTTGGACTTAGTTAAACAACTGGCTAAACAGGCAGATGTGAACCTGGGCAAGAACTGAGAAAACTGTTTTTGTTTGTCCTTGTCCTTTTTCCTCTTCATTAGGGAAGAATCAACATAGCACCGCTATCACTGCAGAAGCCAAGGGAACTTAAAGCAGCTCAGAAAGCTGACAGAATGACATTTCTAAACAGAAGAAACCCTATCATATTCTCTACAGTTAGGTAGTAGTATTTTAATAAAGTTCCCACTATCCCATAAGTACTAAACATTAGCTGTTAGGACTCAGCTGTTTATAGATTGGGGAAAAGTTTGCCCGTTCATGTGTAGGGAAAAGAGGGAGAGCAACTAGATACACATTTTTCAACTTGCCTTTACATTGCTGTCACAGTCCATGATGGAGTTCTAGTGACACAAAATAATTTCACCTATAATGAGGTTGTTGTTTGGACACAGTTTAAATCTTTCCATTATAAAGATTCTGGACCCTAGGAGGGAGGGTAAAGATATATTTTATAAAGGAGAGATTCTAACAAAAATGTATCAAAAAATAAAAGTCGTATGACTGTATAATAGTTTCGAATCTAATTTAGAAACTAAAAGGTAGGTATTAGTTATGCCTACCATATAAAAAATATTTTTTTTCAAGTACTATACAACATTTACAAAGAGTGATGGTGTATTTCTTCATAGAAGTGACTTTAAAAATTCTGTCCACAAACAAAAATAAAATTAGAATTTATCATTGGAAAAATATTTTATGAAAACAAAATTTAAGGAAACATAGTTTAAATAAGACAATAAACATTAAACAACTGAATTATTAATCAAACAACCAAATACCCCTACCTTTCAAGCCATTCTGTCTGTACAGCTGTCAATTTATCTATCTCATACCTAGACTTTATAGACAAATTGCTAAAAGGGTTTCCTAAACACCAGTGGGACTTAATCAGAAAAATAAAGTCTTTATATTGACAAAATCTGTAAATTACTTAATATGTCTGATTAAAGAAGTGCAGACCCAATCTGGAGAAAATTGCAAAGAACTGGATGTATAAAAAGAAAACAAAAGACCTATGTGTGTGTGTGTGTACACATCATGTTAATGAATTAAATTTCAATAACTAAGTGCTATTGATATTCTTTCAAATTATTCTAAATTTAATGCAATCCCAATAACAATTTCAGCAGGAGTTTTTAAGGAACCAAGAAAGCTGACACCTAATTTCATAATGAAAAGCTAAGGATGAAGAATAGACATAGCTAAGACAAGTTTTTCAAATCAGGCACCAAAGAAAGTACTCTAAAGGAAAAAGATGGGTAAATTTTCACTTCATAAAATTAAAAACTCTGCACAGATCCAAAGTGAATGATAAACCACAGACTAGAAGACATTTTTAATACCTTTAACTAACAAAATTAAAACTAATCCATATTCATAAAATCTTCCCTTAGAGAAGAAAATTCAATGAATCATGAGAAAAACAACCAAGTAAAATATAGACATAAATAAACAACCAAAGTAAAATATAGACATAAACCAAGTAAAATTGACATAAATATGTAGTTTCCTTAGAAATAATTCTACATTGTCAATATTTAGTTGTGGTTGGTTAAATAATGCCCTCACCCTGAAGATTCACTTATGAGTAAAGAGAGGATCAGAGAGTAACACACAGGTTGTTTACCTCTGTTTATATTTTCATATCATAAAAATAGGTCGACATTTGCAAGTTGAAATTTAAAATTTTATAAAACTGGATGTGCAGTAAATAAAAATTTGTTAGGTCTTCCTTACATTAGCATGCATATATAAATTATTTCACCATTTCAAAACAAAGCAAAACTCACCCTCTCTTTTAATAAACCGCCTCATAGCATTTCTTTAGAAAAAAGCTATCCCTGTCTTTATTGTCTTAGAATTTCAAACTTAAAAATGATAAATGGGGATTTTTCATTCCCTTAAAAATGGCTTAATGTCCTTGCCAAAATCATAATTAAACCTCTATAAACTAAGAACTTAAGCCAAACACTTTGTAAGAGTGGGATTGGGGTTGGAACTGATTTTCAAAGAACACATAATATGGTTGAAAAATGCCCAAGATAAGCTACTAAAGGCCAGCATAGTGGCCCTGGTTTTACCAGACCAATTTGTCTGCTATTAGGCCAATCTCCAAATAATTTTCTCTTATGCTAATATTCTGTGACCTGAAGGTCTTATCTAAAATGCAAGGCAGATCTGAGTAGGGATATGATGCTCCTGCCAGATGAAATAAAATTAATTATTTTTGGAAAAAATCTAGTTTATAGCTATTCTACTAGATTTGCCCGGAAATTATTCCCATTGCCCTCTGGTCATCTAATACTTAGGGTTTTCTTTTAGAGATATCTGAAAATAATGTTGGAATTTTCCTTGAATTACAATTCAGGCAAAAATGAGAATATGGGAGGGACCTCCCTGGTGGCACAGGCAGTTGAGCTTAGCGCTGTGAAGCTGTCTGCAGCCTCTGCAGAGCTGGTTCAATCCCTGCCGGCTGCGGAACAACCCACATGGTGCTGCAGACCTCTCCTGTCTCGCCTGCTGCTCCCCTCAGCACTGTATTTCAGTCAATCTGCCTGTTCTGTTCCCCACTCTGTCTCTGGTGAATCCTCTCACCCTTCCGCACCTCTGGCCTGTACCCTGGTTCTTGTATAAATAAATAAATCTTTAAAAAAAATGAGAATATGGGAAAAACTCTTCTCTTTGGTAATCAATATTTTGTTGGCAAATTAAATTTTGAGATTGATATGTCCAATATTACCGGAAGAGAAACTTTAGAACTTCGGGTTCAATTTAAGTTTTTTTTTTTCTTTTAATGGAATTAGGTCAATTTAGAAAATAGCATTGCTATTTAAAATGCCATTCTGTAGTCCTTTTTAATTAAAGTAGCAACACACCATCAATCAGCTTCCATTAATGAATATTTAACCATTTGAATCTAAGCTGAATGATACCAGTTTGATTTTTTTATTGGAAAGTATGCATAGGCTTTTTAGAGATTTAAAGAGGCTATATAAAATTCAGTGCCTTAGAAGTAATATACAACCTAAGAAAACAAAGCAATAGAAAGAAAACAAGACAGAGACAGAAAGCAGAGAGACCAAAATAGAGACACAAACAGAAAATTGAGAATGAGGTGGTAAATGCTAACATCAGGAATCTTTCTTAAGTAAATGATGACACCATGTAATTGAATATTCTTGATTTAGGTCTTCATAAGGTGGTGGGTGGGATATATCTTTCTTAGTGGCATCCATTAAAAGACATTCTGTGTCTTAGAGAATGTATTTCCTATAGTATTCACTTCTATCTAATTTCCTGTGAATTTTAGAATTTTTAAATTCCTAATTATAATGCTGTTCACATCATCAGCCTGACAGATTCAAATGATGAATGACAAAAGACGTAGAACAAGGTTGAAAAGATTAGAGCAGTTCAGTAGAATTAAACTGTACAAACTTCAAACGAAAGGTACAGTTTTATAGGTGTAAGAATGAGAAAGCCAGCTAAGTGGCTAATGGATAGAAGGTGGAGAAGCACGTTGTGTATTTTAAGGATAAAATTGGCAATTCTATAGTAATCTGAAAGCAAGAAACAAGTTAATTCTTATCTCCAGAGAGTTAGGACCAACCAGAAAACTGAAAATATACAACAAAATCAAGATTTTTATAGTGTATCTCATTTTAACTTATCTCTCTCTGTGTAATTTATTTTAATCCTACTGTTTTTTTGGTTAATGTGTTCTACTCATGAACTGATGTATTTGATATGACCAGTTTTTCAGATCAGACACTGACAAATACCCTCTGTGATTTTTTTTTTTTTTTGGGGGGGGCGATAAATCACATAAGAGATACACTGAACAGCAAACTTCACTTTTTAAAAAAAATTGAATTCTGTCATATTCATTATCAAATCCATAATCACAATCGCTACTATCATTTATTGTGTTTCCTATATGCTGTGTACTTAGTAAGCTCCTTGCATATATTAACTCATTTAATCTTAACGACTCTTTGAGGTAGGCATTGTATTATTTTTTCTGTTTTGTAGATATGAAAAGTAAAGCATAGTTAAGTATCTTGGTGAAAGACACAGCTTCCTTGCAGAGTTGAATTCCAATCTGAGAAGCTTCAATCTGTTGTGTTCCCCTTTATTGTATGCAGTGCTATACATAGGTCTGTTGTACATCCCTAGTTCATTCAACATGGAGTAAATCTGGGTTATGAAATTCTCTCATCACTCTGGAGATAGTGATCAGGTATTTCCTCAAGAGTAGGTGGAATTGAGGTAAGTAATGATGAGACTAGCATGTCCTAATGCATTTACAGAGATCACAGTTCTATAGCAAGATTGGCTGAATACCCAGCAGCCTCAGGTAGTATCATCTCAATGGAGTGAGCCATGCCTTAGTAGACCTCTGAGTACTTCAGAAGTCACTGGACAGAGTATGGGAACTAGAATACTTACCTATAGACTTGTAGTGGGTCAGACTTGAAGTGTCAAATTATATTCAGGAGGCTGTTCAAGAGAATTAGCTATGTGGATAAACTAAATATTGGACTCAGTGTATTTAGCTTTATGTTTCAGTCTTCTCATGGAAAAAGGTCTACCTTCCAGAATAGGTTATGAAACAGCACTGCCACTGTTTCTCTTTGATACTTCTTTTTCAAGTCCTAATTCTGTTCCTTTATTTATTTTTTTTAGATTTATGTATTTATTTTAAAGATTTATTTATTTATTTATACAAGCACTGGGTACAGTCAGAAGTGCTGGAGGGTGAGAGAATTCACCAGAGCCAGAGCAGAGAACAGAACAGGCAGACTGACCAAACACACTGCTGAGGGGAGCAGCGGGTGTGGCAGGAGAGGTCTGTCGCACCATGTGGGACCCTCGCTGGCAGCCAGGGATCGAACTGGTGCTGCAGAGGCTGTGGGCAGCTTCGCAGCCCAGCGCTCAACCGCCGCGCTACCAGGGGAGGCCCGATTCTGTTCCTTTAAGTTGCTCACACTTTGCCCTTAGAGGTATTCCATGCCAAATTATCTTACAACTATATTTTTGCTCAAACCTGATATTTGTATTTTTTCTTAAATGTACCTTTGTTTTTTTATTCATTTTATCTATGTACATGTCATTGAGGTTCTGTTAGGCTTATTCTCAAAGTAGTACTTGTGATGATTCTGTGGAGAGTATAGTGGATAAGAATATATATTTTTGATAGAAATAGACCTCAGTTTGAATTTGTTGCTGACAAATGGAACTGACTAATCTTGTGCAAATTCAGAAAGTATCCTTCTATCCCAGATTTCATATATATAAAATATGAAAAATAATAAGACTTATCTTAAGGAGTTGCTACGGAATTTAAATGAGTTTCCACAGAGCTTGGAGCATAGTAGCAGGTAGCAGCCAGTGAGCGGGAGATAATCATTGTCATTAGCATTCTTGTAACAGGATCATTTTTCTAAAGAACCTATTTGGATCTGCAATCTAATAAAACACTCCAATGTAATATATCTAAAGAAGTCAAACGATCTGAAAGTTTTCTCTTATGATGGAATTTGGGATAGATACCATGATGAAGGCAAGAATGATTTTATTGTTATAGTACATATTTTTGTTCCTTTTAAAAATTACTTCTAGATATGATGCCTTCAATAGATGAGAGTCTTGAAAGACAGAGTATCAGCTATTGATTGGTACTTAACAAGTCATTTGCAAATTTTGTAGCATAAAATGAAAACAAATTATTTTTAATGAATTATTTTATTTTATATAATTCTTACATCATTTTCATTTTTGCATAATGTATGCATTTTCATTTTGGTTATATTCCCCATATAATTCCCACTCACTTTTTCTGACCCTAATCCCTCTTCTCCTCCCACCCCCCCTGTAGTGTGTTTCTGGTATATAGTTGCTTGTTGATTTTGATTTTTACTTTATTGCAATTAGTCTTTTTTCTGGTCTCTTATTTAGGTTTTCTAAATTCCTGCTATGAGTGAGTCCATCCAGTATTTTTCTTTTCCTTTCTGGCTTATTTCGCTGCGCATGATCCCTTCCAACTCCATCCATGTTCCTGCAAATTGCATGAGTTTATCTTTTTTGATTGCTGAGTAATATTCCATTGTGTATATATACCACATCTTCTTGATCCAGTGATCTATTTTTGGGCATTTGGGTTGTTTCCATAGCTTAGCTATTGTAAATAGTGCTACTATAAACATAGAGGTACAGGTGCCCTTTTGAATTAATATTTCTGTGTCTTTTGGGTAAATACCTAGGAGTGGAGTTGCTGGATCATATGGAAGCTCTATATTTAGTGGTCAAGAAATCTCCACACAGCTCTCCATAGTGGTTGGACCATTTTGCACTCCTACCAGTGGTGCAGGAGAGTTCCTTTTTCTCCACATCCTTGCCAACATTGAAAAAAAATATTTTTTGATGAGTTCGTGAGTTGACAGAACTCATCCAGGTAACTCCATGGCATGCATTTCTGATGACCTGTGTGGTTTCAATCAGAGCAGAGAGAAAATTTCCCCTCACCCTCCAGGCACTTAGACTGGCTGAGCAGTCAAATTAACCTCAGACAGATTAGCAGTAAAGGAGAACAAATTTACTTACTTACGTGAGGAGAGTCAATGTGGATGTAGATTCTAAAGGAAATGAGGGCAAAATGAAGGTATTTATAACCTGAGTAAGGGAAAGAATAGAGACCTGGGGCATCAAGCAGAAAGGAGGGTAACTCCTATGATTAGAAGAGGGTGATTTGTATGACATAGACTAGATGCTATGAAATTCGGGTGCTCTACCATATATAGGTTTCTCCCATAGAAAGGTTATTATGGTGAAAATCCTAATTCTGTTTTATATCCATGATTTTCATTCTTTTAGGTAGTTAAAGGACTGGTAGTTTTTCCTGAGCCTGAGGTCCTCAGCTGACCTCAACTAGAAATAATACACATGTCAAAGTGACACAACCTGGAAAAGCCTTTTCTGGATGTCTTGGGAAGGCTTATCCTTCCCTCAATTCATTTGGGAGTTTAACTAAGGCTGTAGTGTCTAAGACAGTCTCTCACTTGACCTCTCATTGCCTCTATTTTTTCTTCTACAAAATAGGAATAGCAGAGCATCCTTTTCAAAGTTGCCATATCAAGTAGTAATTGGAGAAGGTTCAAGGAACATCCAGTCTAATGAAAGAAATAAAAAGAGATTCAAACAATTATTTAGCTTTTGGGTTTGAAATAGCCTTTAAATTAATTTGCAGTGATATCGAATGGAAGATATACATAATTGCAAAAAAGCTAATGTACTAATATTAAAATGTTTGCTTTTCATTTAAATACAATGATGTGGGTTTATTTCTGGATTTTCTATTTGATTCCATTGGTCTGTATGTCTGTTCTTGTGCCAATACCATGCAGTTTTGATGATTATGGCTTTGTAGTATAGTTTGAAATCTGGGAGTGTGATGCCTCCATTTCCTTCTTTTTTTTTCAGTAGAGCTTTGGCTATGGTCAACTAATCTTTGACAAAGGAGCAAAGACTATGCATTGGAGCAAAGAAAGTTTGTTCAATAAATGGTCCTGGGAAAACTGGGTCGCTACATGCAAAAGAATGAAGCTTGACCACTACCTCACACCATACACAAAAATCAACTCAAAATGGATTAAAGAACTAGACATAAGACCTGAAACCATAAAATACATAGAAGGAAATATAGGCGAAACACTACGGGATTTGCACATCAAAGACATCTTTACAGACACATCACCCAAAGCAGTGATAGTGAAGGCAAAGATAAACAGCTGAGACTACATCAAATTAAAGAGCTTTTGCACAGCAAAAGAGACAATAACAAAAACAAAGAGAAACCCCACCAACTGGGAGAACATTTTTGCACCCAACACTAATGATAAAGGACTGATCACAAAAATCTGCAAAGAGCTGATGAGACTCAGAAACAACAAAGAAATAATCCAGTCAAAAAATGGGCAGAAGAGCTAAAAGAAACTTCTCTGAAGAGGAAATGCAAATGGCCAACAGACATATGAAAAAATGTTCAACATCACTTGTAATCAGGGAAATGCAAATCAAAACTACCATGAGATACCATCTCACACCAGTGAGAATGGCACATATTAAAAAAACTAGCAACAACAAATGTTGGCGAGGGTGTGGAGAAAAAGGAACTCTTCTGCACTGTTGGTGGGAGTGCAAACTGGTCCAACCACTATGGAGAGCTGTGTGGAGATTTCTGGACCTACTAAACATAGAGCTTCCATATGATCCAGCAATTCCACTCCTAGGTATTTACCCAAAGGACACAGAAACATCAATTCCAAAGAGCACCTGCACCCCTATGTTTATAGCAGCACTGTTTACAATAGCTAAGCTTTGGAAACAACCCAAATGCCCAAAAATAGATGACTGGATCAAGAAGATGTGGTACATATATACCATGGAATATTACTCAGCATTCAAAAAAGATAAACACATGCAATTTGCAGCAACATGGATGGCGCTGGAAGGGATCATGCTCAGCGAAATAAGCCAAAAAGAAAAAGAAAAATACCGGATGGTCTCACTCATAGCAGGAATCTAGAAAACTTAAATAAGGGACCAGGAAAATGAATATAAGAAAGTGAAAATCAAAATCAACAAAAAACTATGAACCAGAGACACTTTTTGGGGGGTGGGGGGCGGGAGGGGAAAATTGGGGTCAGAATGGGGCGTTTGCAATTGTATGGGGGAATATAAAAATAAAATTTATTATTTAAAAAAAAAATAAAGACTATGCATATCTATTAAAAAAAATAAATAAATACAATGATGTTAGCATTAGCAGTGCAGAATAGCCCATGGAACCTTCCTCTCTAGATTTCGTATAACTTTTTAAGAAGTAAAATAAAAATTATTTTCTTTTCCTGCTGAAAATATTAGTTTATTTCTATACTGCCTGAGAGTCTTTTGTTTTCCTATAATCTGATGGTTATCTTTATTATTATCTAACTTAAGATCCATACTTGCAACTAAAGGTAAAGAATACGGATGGGTAAACACAACTGAAAACTGATCACGCACCTACAGAGCTCTTTCTTTCCTCCATTATTAATACCTTTTTCATAGTATATACAAGGTGGGCTTTAAAAATAATTTTATATTACCTCTTCCCTATCCTAAGTACATTTTTAGAGATGGTGAAGGAGAAAGGACTAGGTTGTCAACTGGACCTTTGTAGCAGTCACCTGGGCAATTCCTGAGAAGACAGATGAAGGAGCTATTGCTTCAGAGGATTGCTACTACAGAGGAAAATATTGTGGAAGCACTAAGTACTGCTGAGTTCAAACAGCTTAAGGGCTTTTCATGTTAGATTCCTCTTCCCCTCCCTAATGTACCCAGGGATCATTGCAATGGTGGGCTGAAATGCGTTTTGGAATAAAACTCTCTTTTGCATGACTTTTCTTTCATCAGAAAACTTTGATTTATTTAACCTTTGTTTTCAGGAAAGTGCATCTTTGTTCCACATTTCCTAGGTGATGGATTTTTTCTCTTACATGAGTCTGTACCATCGGGTTGCATTAGTCACACTGCATTATGTTGCACTAAATCAAGTAACACAATGTGACTATTAATGTTGTGATGTGTAAGAACATGTCTCACTCGGGACTGGGGAAAATGTGATTTTCTGAAAACAGCTGTCTCTGCATTTATTTAATAAAACTTTTCACCTTGGAAACTGTGTTGTTTGCTATCTAAGCATTTTCATTGGCAATTTTGAGATATATTTTAAAGCCTATTTATTTTTTCCCTCTAGTTTCATTAAATATTCATGATTCTACTAAAACTTTCAATAATGAAATAAATTAAGAAGATGGTTACAGTGAGTGGTTACCACCTCAGTCTTTTGATAAATCAGAAAGAACACAGTCAGAATGTTGCAAAGCAGATCGATTGTGATGAATCAATAGACTTTGGTATTGATCTTCGGGCAGTCTGTTGCCACCAGAATACTCCCTTCTCTAAGGTGATTTATAAGAATCAGAGGAGCAGGCATCATACACGTATTTTCTGCATGTCTCCAAAGCCTCTCTTAAAAAGCTCCCTTCTCTCTATTCCATAGCTTCACCACAATTTCTCTAAAATCATAAGATTTGAGAAAAATAAAGAATGGTTCTCCCCTTATAAAACTACTGTACTCACAAATTGATCCTTGATTTCTGTTAGGAATGAATCTACTTATTCTAGGGCAAGAAACTGTTCTTTGGTTTTTGTTCCAGGATCAATATTATTGTTTTGTCATTGGCCTTCTGAAGTACAGAATAAAATGGTGATCTCAGTGCTTTGTAAACGTTAATCTCTCCCACTTGCATAAATTTTCTTTCCTTTCTGTAACAGCAAACAATACTTCTATAATTGCTTGAATAAAAATGGTTTCCTCCTAATCATTAGATTACTTAATCATGAATATTGCAAATTAAAATTTTCAGGTTTTTAAATATATAGAAATAATAGAAAAAAGGGAAAACAGTACAAAAACAGATGCTCCAAGCCAAAATTCTTTTTCCCCTTATTTTTCCATTTTACTTTTCCTTCTTACTACTTCTCCCTCCTCATCATGCTTATATAGAAACTATTACTCTATCTTATCAAAATAAAAATGTATGTGGTAAAGCAAATGAACATTTCAAAGGACTTATAATGGAAAGCACTAGTCCACAGTCCTATTTCTTTCTTCTGTTACTCTCATCTGAAGCACTGTTACCATCTTTTGGTGGTTTTTTTTTTTTAGTAACTTTCTCAATTTCAACTTATGGTACATTCACATTCTTATTTATTTGTTTTTATATGTTAGTTACTTGATATAATAAAGACAACTAGATATCTTAGAAATTATGTCAAATCCACCTACTACCATTTTCCTTTTTTTGGCTAACCAGGCAGCATTAGGAGCTGTGCTTATGTCTTGATTCCTTCTTCCCAACTGTATATTTGATTCTTTGTATGATAAGGTACAATGTGTCTACCATTTTCTTTTTTGACTCTCTTCTGGATTTGTACTTTTCTATTGACAATGTCAATGGTATTTATATTACCTTTTATAACCATTTGTTTTTGGTGATTTCATTTAATTATTTATTCATTCACTTATTTATTCATTCACTTGACATTTATAGATTTTGAATGCCTATTACATGTTGGTATGTTTTGATAAGCTAAAGGTACAGTAGTAAAAAATTATTTTCCTCACTTCAGGAAATCATTCTCTTTTTAGTTGAGAAAGACAAACCATAAACAATAAGTAATCCAGTTAATGTGTTGAATGCAGATGGTGATATGAGCTATGGGGAAATATAAAGAATAATGAGCTTAGTAGGGAGTGCCAGGAGGGGGAGTGGGGTTAATAAATTAAGTCTAAGTGTTAAAAATCAATAAATATAACTTTTACCTAATATAACAGAATGAAAAGGAGCTTAATCCTCCATTTTGTTTCCAAATGCACAGAAAGTTCTACATCTCTACACTAATACATACACAGTGTACATGTCAGTGAAAAACAAAGAGCTGTGCTAAAAATCCAAGAGAAAAATCCCCACAGGATAGAAAAAGAGAGAAGACCTGTAGTTTCAAATAGTATGTGACCACATGACACATAAAAAAATTAAAGCATGGACTCACGAATTGAGAAAAATTGCCTCAAAAATTGTCCAGAACCTCCCTGGTGGTGCAAGGGGTTAAGATACAACACTGTGAAGCTATCCACAGCCACTGCAACATGAGTTCGATCCCCAGTCAGGGTGCTTCTCACATGGCGCAGTAGACCTGTTGCAACCGCTGCTCCCCTCAGCAGTGTATTTCAGTACATCTGCCTGTTCTGTTCCCCACTCTGTTGCTGGTGAATCCTCTCACCAGAGAGGATGCAGGCCGCATCTCTGGCCTATACCCCAGCTCTTGTATGCATAAATAAAAATAAATCTTTTTTAAAAAATTGGCCAGAAATAAGAATAGAGTGCAAGGTTTAAATTATAGTTTGGGATTTGGGGAGAAAAGAGAGGCATAACTGGGAGATTGTCTATGCTTACACAGGATTACCTCCCAATATATCATTACCAGTTCTACCTGGAGTGATAGACCCAGGAAATGTGAACCACAAATAAGGAAACACTTGTATGATAAAGCCCCAAACATAATGAGCATTTTGACAAAAATGGAAAGTGTACCATAAAACTAGCTATTATATGATGGTCTGCAAAGAAACTATAATAAGTAAAGCATATAGAAATAGAAATAGTGAAACTGTGTGAAAAATGGATTAGAATAAATATTTATATGGCACTTAAGGAGATATAATATTCCTGCAACAATAATAAGTTACAAAACAAAGACAGAAAAATGTGTGAAAGAATGAATTATATAAGTCTTAGGAATGACAAATATACTCTGGTGGGGGGAGATCAATGAATGAGATAAATGGTAAACTCTCTTCAGCTGAAGAGAAACATTATACTTAAAGATAAAACAAAGTAAAGCATACAGAAAGAACACAGAGATAAAGCAATGCACAATTTGAAAGAGAAGGTAAGAAATAGAATATAGACTCATAAGCTCCCATATATATTTAAGAGGCATTTTAGAAAGGTAATTTTTATATTAAAGAAGAAATGTACAAAATAATAATTTTTTATTTTCAGATACAAGTATCATGCAGCTCTTCAGATTAAAAGATGTTTGCTGAGAGTTGAACAGGATAAATCAAAAGGGTACACAGTGAGAGAAAAAAATAGTTAACCATATAACACCAATGATAATGAACAAATCTTGAAAGAAACAAGAGAATATTAAGATTACCTGCAAAGGAAGGAAGATTAAGTTGACAGAAGTCTTCTCTTCTCAACCATAAAAATACATGCATGGAAACAAAGAACTGAAGGAAAATGCCTGTCAACCTAAAATTCTATTCCCAATTAAATCATCATTCAGGAGTGACAGTAAAATGAAGATATACAAAGATTAAGAGAGTTTATTTCTCACAGACCATCACTGAAAAACTGCTGGAAAATTTATTACAGTGCCAAGGAAAATGAACCCAGAAAAAAAGGGGGTAATGTACAAAGCAGCAGAACTTGAATAATATAATATATAAATGTCAAACCTAAATATTTACTGTAAGAAGAAAACCAGCAACATAATACATTGAGATTAGAACAGAAAACTCTAGTTAACAGTAAATTGGAATGGGTGTGCAGAGAGAAGTTGAATTGTATTGAAGCTCCTGGAATGGTGAACAGAGAGAATGATTAAACTTAAAAATTGTTTACAAACTATGTGAAGAGAAGTAGTTACAAAGGTAAGAGTAAACAGAAAGAATAAAACATACATGAATATTTTTAAACTGTCAAGGAATAAACATGAACATTCAAAGAGAAAAAAGCAAGAAAAAGCATAGTATTTAGAAAACACAAATCACTAGAAGTAATTTCAAATATGTTTTTGATAAATATTTTATAATACACAGTAAATGTAAAACATCTTAAAAAAGTGACTTAGAGTTTATATGATTAGAAATGGTTCATTAGTTGAAAGAGATGAATTAGGTCTGTATGATTGTGGCTAAATTGTTGCAGGGAAAAAAAAGTGGTAGCTATTTTAAATGATGCAGACAAAAGACACACACATAGAGAATACTTTGTGCAGCCTCTTCACTGCATGAAGAAACTCATGTTTTTTGTTACTCTAATTATTACATATATGTTAGTTACTAAGAAAATAGAGTAGATGTGCAGGAATTCTTAAGTGACTGTTCCTCAACAAATGATTATTTTGTTTTTCCATTTGATAATGATTGATTTGAAGTATACTAATAGAGCCAGAGGCTGCTCGCTGGAGAGGAACACAGTGCAGTATTTCATCTGACACTCTTTCATGCCATGTTCTTCCTTGGACTTATTTGGTCACCTGGACTGTTTTTGACCAACTGATGGAACAGTTCTGCCTAATCTTTGTTCATTTCACTCTTGTCTGTCACTCAGCAGCCTCAACCTTTTCTGCATCCACTTCCATTAAGCTGCTTTTCCTTTTATTTTAAAGAGGATAGTTGGGAATATTTTTAATGCTACTATTGTTTTTATTAAACATATCATTGCTTTTTGGTTGGTGCCAGATTAGAAAGTTGTAAAGACTCACAGTCCATTTCTCTTAGATATACTTTTCAGTGTGTCATTTGTGCAGTCTGTGCTTTTTTCCACACGTGTGAACGTTCACACATACCCAGCAATGATGAGCTACTCTTACTTTTCAAGAATAAATACGTTTATGTAAAAGTCTACAAATCCTCATATAAATGCTTATGTAAAATAGAAAGCTTCTCTTTCTATATATGTAAATTTATGATAGCTATACTTTCTAAAAATTGGGTAAGATGATGGGGTCATTTTTAATATGATAATCAAAGAGTATTTAAATTTCTTCCGAAATATCCTCTTTCTTTTGTAAATTCAATATTTGAAGGAAAATGTGGCAAAATTTGGGGTGTGTGTTTGTTCTATATTAGTACTTTCCTATATATTTTGAATTCTCTAAATAAAAACATCTATAAGCCATGTTCACATTTTTATTGCTATGAAAATATTCACTTGCAGAAGCAAGTAATGTGCTATGAATTTATTTCCCTATTTCTTATTTTAAATTTCTTTATTTTTGCTTTATTCTATTCTGTTTTTTTACATTGCTTTCTGAAATATATCTCTCCATCCCTTCTGCTGTAATTGGTATTCTCAAACAGTCACCCACCTATCCTGCTGATTTCCTTTACTGTTTCCTAAATGGTTCCTTTCTATCTTTGCTCCCACATCCTCCTCATTTTTTTGCCCAGTGCTTATTTCTCTTGAAAGTACCAGGTCACCTCCTAAGTAAAGGTATATGTAACACACATTTTCTGAATTCATAAATATCAAAATGTGTCTCTGTTCTATTTTGGATAGCTTTATTGCTACTGCACAGAAGAATGTAACAGAAACAAGTGGGGGCACTTCTGAAAAGACTGTCTTCTCAGACTTTGCTTCCTTTCATTCTCTATGGCACCCCATCTTTCCATTTCCTACAATACAGGATACACCACCTGTCAAACTAGCTTTTGTTGATTTGTTGGGATAGTTCACAGTGTAAAGTATATATGTAGTTGATTACAGGTACAGGCTCATGAAGTGAATTGGGGAAACATATTATTGTTTTTAATTGGTATCCATTCTGGGCATTGTGTTCTGTTTGTAGTGAAGTTGCAGGTACTGCTTTAAGGTAGATCAGGATTTCCCAGAAGACATGTTGTGTGGTAGTCCCCTTGTCTGCAGGGCATATGCTTCAAGATTTCCAGTGTAAGCTTTAAACTGCAGATAGTACTGGGCCCAATATGCATGTTTTCCTATAGCATCAATCTATGAAAAAATTTGATTTATAAATTGGGCACAGTAAGAGATTAATAGCAGTAACTAGTAAGGAAATAGAACTGTTATAAAAGTTAAGTGAGTGTGGTCTCTCAGTATTTTATTGTACCTAATATTTTTGGATTGATCTACTGCATGCAACTAGAATCAAAGAATAATGCAGTGCTACTGTCCTTACCTTTTATCTAGACCATTTGCTGATGCCTTTTAAACTCTAGTGCTATCCTAGAAAGCAGGATCCTTTCTTTTAGCATTCTCAGCTAAATCTTTGGCTTCAGGGCAAATACTTTTCCTTCCAGTAACTTCAGTTATATCTTAGCCCCCACCATCTGTACCTCCCTCATGACAATTTGTAATTCTGCTCCTGACATCACTACTCATGTACTCCAAGCTCCTGTCAGGCTCACCCCATTTACTCCTTAGTAATTTCGTGGGGTAGTGCTTGTTCTTAGACTGATATTAGGATAGCTATTGAATTAATGAGGCTAAGGTGTGTTGCAGAAATAAACATCCGACAAATGATATTTGCGTGTGACTGCAAACGTTTATTTCTTTCAAGCTACCTATGCATTCTGAGTCAGTAGCTGTTCTCCTCCAAGACTGTGCACCATAAATTATCTTCATTCTGGATCCAGACTAAGGCAATAGCCTGATTTGACCTTTTGTTTGAAGAAAAAGAATATAATAGACCCATAACCTTACTCCTCTACATTTCTTCTTTGAAGTGGTGCACACCACTTATGTTTTGATGGCATTTGGGTACTTGCCAAAGCAAATCATAGGGCAAAAATTGATGCCAATAGTTGGTAACAGATAATTCTCCCAGAGGGAACAAGGAGCAAATATTTTGAAGAATTAAATCCACTTCAGCTGTTAATACTTCTATAATCATGTTTCTGTTCTCTTGAATCATCAGTATTTCAACATCTATTGCTTTTCTATCTTCTCACCCATCTTCTCACTCCAGACGTTCTCCTGACAGACCTTCTGAAATATTTTTATATTTGGTAAATATTTTTACCCTCTAATCTATATCTTTACCCTCTAATCTAGTAAGTCCCTTTTTATCTCCCTAAGACAAGTTACTCTCATCTCCCCCTGTTCTCTGTTCTGGCAACTCTCTGCAAGCCCCTTCGTGTCTGTGCTCCACCTACCCACATATTGATTGTCAGCCAACTGGTAAAGATCTGAGCAGACTCTGGAGACTGCTGATAGATATCCTGTCTCCTCCCTAACTTTATTGTTCCTACTCCAGTGGTCTGTGAAATATTCTCCCACACTGCTCTCCCACCATTAATTTGTTAACTCTTACTTATTTTGTGGGACTTGTCAAACACCTTTGGAAAACCCTAAAGCTTCCAGGTTCTTGGAAGTCCTGTAATATGTTGTCCAGGTCACCGTTATTACACTTACATCTGTGCTAATTATGTTATAATCCTGTCTTCCTTACTGAGCTGTAAACTCTAAATATTTACTCAGCTTTGTGTCCCTTAAGTAGCAGGAGTTTTGTCTTAATATTTGTGCCCTTGCACTTAACATGGTATTAGCACATAGAGGTACCTAATAAATTTGCTTAATAAATAAATACCCATAGACCAAATAAGACATTCCCTTCTTGGAGTATAAAAATCTACAATAATTTTATTTTATTTTTTTAAAGATTTATTTATTTATTTATACAAGCACTGGGTACAGTCAGAAACGTGGGAGGGTGAGAGAATTCGCCAGAGCCAGAGCAGGGAGCAGAGCAGGCAGAAGGACCGAAGCACACTGCTGAGGGGAGCAGTGGGCGGCAGGAGAGGTCTGTGCGCCATGTGGGACCCTCCTCTGGTGGCCGGGGAGCAGCCTGGGATTGAACCGGTGCCCAGAGGCTGCGGGCAGCTTTGCAACCCAGCGCTCAACCACTGCGCCACCGGGGAGGCCCTCTACAATAATTTTAGAGGGAGAACTTATTTTATATTTGGATTGAATCAGGTATGATGAATAAAGTGATTTCTATTGGTTTTGTTTGGAAAAGTGGAAATGAGAGGTGTATTAGCATCATTAGTTGCTTTAATTTCCCCTTCATATATGAAGATATAACCCACAGGTACAGCCTAACTAAACATTTCCCTTGGTGCTTAAAATCCTTAGTATTGAATTGAATTGCAGTCATGGTTAAAATACCCTTAACTATGACATGATCACTGGAGCTAGTGGTAGGAATACAGTTACAAAGATGGAGATAATGTAGAATTTATCACTGGTGTATGAATTGAATTTTAAATTTACTCTTCCATTCAGTGGCACATAGCAATTGACAAGGACAGATCTTCAAAAAAGGTTGTACAGTTCCAATTCTGAACAGTAAGCATTCTTTCATAGATGACTTGTGGTTTTCTCTGGAGAAAGCATTCTCCTAGCAGTTATGTTATACTTTTCTTTTGTGACATATATCAGTAATTAATGACACAAATTTTAAAGTATTTAAAAAATGACCAATTAGAAATACATAACATCTTCCAAATTAATTGATATTTAAAAAGTATTAGTGATATATTAGTTCAGAGAAGAATCTTAAATTAAGGTGTATGTATTATTATGCATAGAAGATTAGATTGTGTTTATATATGTTTGATGGTCAAAATATTCTGTTTTTTTATCAGTTGTCATTAAAAATTCAGTAAGTCTCTGTAACTATGTTACTATATATATATATATATATATAAAGATTTATTTATTTATTTATACAAGCACTGGGTACAGTCAGAAGCACGGGAGGGTGAGAGAATTCACCAGAGCCAGAGTGGGGAACAGAACAGGCAGACTGACAAAACACACTGCTGAGGGGATCAGCGGATGTGGCAGGAGAGGTCTGTGCGCCATGTGGGACCCTCACCTGGCGGCTGGGGATCGAACCGGCACCGCAGAGGCTGCAGGCAGCTTCGCAGCCCAGTGCTCAACCACTGCGCCACCAGTGGAGGCCCTATGTTACTATATTTTTAATCATGCTGAATTCCCCTGTACAGGTTCAATATTATAAATAATAAACATTATTAAGAATTCAGTGATATTATTTAATTTATTTAGTGAAAGTTTGTTGCATTCCATTTGATAGTAGGCTCTGTTATAAATGATGGTGTCACAGCAGTGAACAAATAGAGAATGTCTATTCTTAGGACTCATTCTAGTGGAGGGAATCATACAATAACATAATCATGAGATTGCGTTAAGTGGCATAAAGAAAAATAAAAGGGTAAAAAGACAACAGAGAGGGACAGGTATCTCTGAAAGGCAGACTTTTACCTGGATAACTGAATGAAGTGAGGGGAGTGGATCATGATGGCAACTGGGAGCAGAGTGAAGACACAGAGCACAGGTGACTCTTCAGTAGACTCAGTTTCATGTGTCTCTTGTGGCTGGTGAAATAGAAGGTAGAAAGGTCCAGGTCTTCAAGGTTTTAAAAGTCCATGAAAAGAATTTAAGAATTTATTTCAAGTGAGATAGGTAAGCCATGGAAAGGTTTTGAGAAAAGGAATAGTTTTTAAAAGCATGACTTGGGCATTTGTGTAGAAAAATATACTGTTAGGAGAAGTTTTTAATGGCCCACACAGACCAATAAAGAGAATATTATCAGCCTTCTAGAAGCCTCTCCCATGGCTCTCTTCTTTACTCAAATGCTATCAATCTTTTACATTCTTTAGAAACAAATTAAAGTATTAATTTCATTGATGTAATACATCAATGAGTATTTTTTTTAACTTTTTTAAAAAAGATTTATTTATTTATTTATACAAGTACTAGGTATAGTCAGAAGCACAGGAGGGTGAGAGAATTCACCAGAGCCAGAGCGGGGAACAGAACAGGCAGACTGACGAAATATACTGCTGAGGGGAGCAGCAGGCGGCAGGAGAGGTCTGCGCGCCATGTGGGACCCTCACCGGGTGGCTGGGGATCAAACCGGCGTTACAGACTGTGGGCAGCTTCGCAACCCAGTGCTTAACCATTGCGCGATAGGGGAGGCCCATAATGAGTATTTTTTAATAATTCAGTAAATGAACAGCATATAAAATAGAACTAAAAAGCATTTTATTTTGATCAATATTATAATTGGGGTGTTGACTCAAACTAGCAGTTGAATAAAAAGAGATGTCTCCGTTGAATAATTTCTAAATGCAAAAGTGTATTATTTTTATTTTTTTTAATTGAGCTAATCTTGGCTTATATTATTGTTAGTGTTTTGGAAGTATAGCCCCTCTCCCCCTCTTTCCCCCAGCAAGTACTGTAGTGCACATGCTGCAGTAAGAGTGTTTTTGCAAGCAATCTTTACATATGTAATATACATCACTCAGGCCATTATTACTGATGATAGACTGTCAGTCTCTCCATCACATGATACCCCATAGCCCCACTATGATTTAAATATATAATGGAATTTCTCCTCATGAAGCTTATAAAGTGCAAATAAAGGTGTATATTTGTTCTGAGTGAATAATGGGCAATTTTATTTTGGTATGCAGTGTATTGTGTTCCTTATAATGTCAGTCATTATTCTATTTGATGTGTATAGCATTCTCAGATTGATATGTTTAAAATTAATGAGGCATTTGTCCTCCCTGTGAGGAAACTAATAAGGAAATTTTATCCCAATGAATTATGTAGATGGAATTAAAACAAATCAATTTTATTTGGAGCAGATATTTTGTGAATTCAAAGCCATCCAAACCATTTCTATGAATTGATATGATGCTTTGAAAAAACGGTGAGTAATTTCAAATCACAACCAAATAAATTAAATATGCTGAGAATACTGGTAAATGTTTTATTCCTGGATCTTAAATTTGACACAGCTTTCTCCCTACTTTTGTGCCTGAAAGGATAACTTAATGGATTATAGTACTTACTGAGTTCATTCTATATGTCAGACTCTAGGGTAGTTACTTGGTGACTATTCATTCAAATATCAATATACCTAGATTCTTTTCAGGTCATGATTTATTTTTAAAAATGTTGTACATACAGCTAACTAAAAGGTGTTTTGGTTAACAAGGTTTGCAGTTAACCTATCTAGCAAATTTGTGTGAATTAGAAGGAATTCCACTTCTAATATGGGTAAATTATAGTAAGTTTTTTTAGGTGAAGGTAGTCCTAGAACTAGGTGGTTCAGAAAACAGATCCTTCTATTTTCCTGGAGAATGCAGCCCTATGCTAGGACACAGGCTTGGCAAGTGGAGTACTGGATGGATTTATGTTGTTATATTTCTCCTAGTGTTTTTGTGCAGTGTGAAAAGTGCACAATTGTAGGTGATAGTTCCATAAGCAATGGTTATCACTATGGAAAGCCTCAGAAGACAATTATGGTTGATAGTATTTGGGAAGACTCCCCATAGTATGAGATATTTGAATATCAAAAATGACCATTAAGATATATATTTTTTAAAGATTTATTTATTTATGCATACAAGAGCTGGGTTACATGTCAGAGATGTGGGGGGTGAGAGGATTCACCAGAGACAGAGTAGGGAGCAGAACAGGCAGACTGAGTGAAATACACTGCTGAGGGGAGCAATGGGTGAGACAGGAGAGGTCTACTGCACCATGTGGGTTGCTCCCTGGCTGGCTGGGGATTGAACTAGTGCTGCAGAGGCTTTGGATTGCTTCATAGTACAGTGCTTAACCCCTTGTGCCACCAGGGAGGCCCAAGAGATAATTTTTGACAACTGGTGAGGAGAGGGATTTCAGTTAGAAGGAAAATGGTGGAAACATGAAGTCTCCACATTTTGTGTAGTGGAAAGAAATTTGAGAGGGCTGGAATACAAGATTCATAATTCATAATTGGGTGTGATATGAATTGGGCCTAGAAAGTCTTTCATCTGATAGTAAAAAACTTGGACTAACCAAAGGAGGTTTGTATTACTGTTGGAAAAAATTAGGAAATTATGTATAGGAATATTATATATTCAGTACTGGAGTTAGCAAAACACTGCATTTAGCACCACTTCCCAATAGAATAAGACTTAAAATAGTAAAGTGATAATTGCTGTGTGCAAAGTGGCAGATAAGATAGCCATCTTTTTCATGGCATAAATGGAACATGTCTCATTTAAGTTGAAATGACGCCATTAAAAGTGACCCATTTCAAATTTTTATAATGCTATTTCTTTAAATGAGACTAGTCTGTTGTCATTGTCAAAGTAATAGATGAAATACATAAATAAAATAATTAAGGAAGTTATATGAGTAATGAAAATATGCAAATTCAAAAATCAGTGAATAATCCATCAAGTTCTATGAAACTTTAAAAGCATGTCAACCTTATAAGGGCTAGTACATCTATAACTAAAGATCTGCAATATACATTGTCATATAGTATAGTTTTCATGCCAGTTTAGTATATCATAGATACTTCTGAAAGGAACATCATTTAATTATAGTGGAAGAGAGTTGTTTTTTTTTAAAGATTTATTTATTTATACATGCAAGAACTGGGGTACAGGCCAGAGTTGAAGGGGGTGAGAGGATTCACCAGAGACAGAGTGGGGATCAGAACAGGCGGATTGACTGAAATAACTGCTGAGGAGAGCAGCGGGTGAGCCAGGAGAGGTCTGCTGTGCCATGTGGGTAGCTCCCTGGCCAGGGATTGAATTCATGCTGCAATGGCTGTGGATCACTTCATAGGTTGTGTCTTAACCCCTTGAGTCACCAGGGAGGCCTGAGAGTTGATTTTCTGATAGGCATGTTAACCACATAATTAAAGAACATTTCTAATGCTCTGTCAGTACCATAATATTTCACTTTTGATTTACTAGTACAGATTTATCTTCTGGAGTTCATTTTATATTCAAATCCTTAAAGTTTACTTTTTAATATATGGTAAAGTTTATCTGCCTCAATGGACAAAAGATTTTGGAAAGGGGTTAAATAAGCAATGATTTCCAATTTGAGTATTGTCTGTATAAGTTGTTTTCAGAGATATGTACCTTCTCTGAAATTTGACTTAAATTTTAAATGTATTTACATAAACATTTTTAATTTTCTGTGTATAATGTTTTGACATTAAAAAAAAAGTCTTTCTTTCTGGGTAGATATTGTCCCTCCCAGAGGTAACTAACTCCCAATGATGATAACTTACTTGCCTATGAGAATGCTTTTCATATGTAGACCAACCAATCCTGAATATGATCATCCTTGGTTCCCCTTATCATTCTCACAGATAATGCCAATGTTTCCCCTGTCCTAAATTACCCCAGGACCTGGAACTAAGCAACTATACATCATTTTTATAGCTCAAAGTCCGTTAGAATTGTTAAAATTATTAAAATCTAGGCAAACCTAAACTTTTTATTATGGTACTGCAGAAATCGTAATAAAGACTCTAGCCTAAGCTGTCCATTTCACCCTTTTATTTTATTCTATTTTTTATTTTCAGCTTTCTGACCACACTATCAATTTCCCTTGTGAGCCTGTGTGGCATTTGGTGACTCTCCTCTTTGGAAATTGTGAGTATAATAAACTTCTTCTTCTAAGCCTTGTTCTTGCCTCCAGCTGCAGCCTCATCGACTTTATGAAATTAAATCCAACTTGTAGATTTTAAAAACATGAGTATAGAAAAAATGAGGTATTTTGCTAAGGAAATGCTTGCTGGCATGAGAGCTGCGGGGTCCTTACAATGTGCTTGTTTTGGGACTTCAATAAGACTCTTGCCGGGAAGAGAGAAATGACAAAGCAGGATAATGGCTAGATAGTGGCTATTTGCCACTTGAAGCTTGGTAAACAGTAACAAAATATATACTCAAATGCTCAAGTTTCAGAGTAAATAGAAATAAGGGGTGATATTTATTTTTCACAACTCTCCTAAACAATGTGTGATGCTATAAAAAATGAACAGTCCTTGCCAGAGCCAAAATCTTAGAGTAAGCGATTTAAGTAAGCAAGGAAAGCAGTTCTCTGATACCAAAAACTTCATCATGTTAAGATAAGGCAAAAGTTAGTAAGAAAGTGTTATCAAAAACTACTAAAAAAACCTTTCTGAATTTATGAGCAATTGCAGTTCTGCAATCCTTAGGTGAGGAAATGTGTTCATAACTTGGCAAATCTGTCAGAGGGTAACTGTGAAAACAGTAGTGAAGTGTTCAGATTGGAGCTAGTAGCTGAGTAAAGAAAGCAAAAACAACACTTAAACTGCTTTTGACAATAAAATAAACAATTTTTTAATGATATGTCTTTTTTTACCTCAAGTGTCTCTCACCAAAGAAAGAGAAACACTTTTAAGGTCTAACAGAATCATGAGAGGAAAATAATTACTTTATTAGTATGCTGTGGAGAAAAGAGGATAAGTTTTATTGTCAGAAAAACCTATATTCTATCAATTTCTAGGGACCCAGGAAGGAAAATAGGAATGTCATTAATTCTTTGCCACTTGGTCTCTTCAGTGGTAAAATTTGATAATGTGTCAGACATCATAGGATACTGTGAATTTTAACTTAGATTAAAATGGTAGACCCTATCACATTTTTATTGATTATCATCAGCTCTACCATGTTTTGCTTTTATTAAAAATTTACTGAAACAGATTCCTCATACTTGCCCAGTAAGACCAGAAGCTAAATTATAATCCACACTCTTATTTTGATGATGATTCTCCTGCCATGTTAGATTGGTATATTTATTTTTTTCCTCTCTGTCTAGGAGACAGAGGGAAAAAATTGCAATTCTTTTTTTGAACTTACATGTGAACAGAGTCTGTGCTTAGAACATGTATCATTTGACTCAGAAAAACCTCCCAAAGTTGTTCTGGCATGGTGAGCTCTTTCTTAACTGATAGGCTAATAGATTCAGCTTTGACATAGACTGCTTGGTTCATCTCAATTCATAGCACCTAGGGGTACATTTAGGATGCCTCTGCAGTTATTATGTGGACACCTGAAGAGTTCTCCATTTTGTGTTACCTGAATAGTAACTAATTCTTTGAGGTGACCTTTAGGAGTCCAAAGAGTGAATTTCATATATTCTGTACGCAGTTCAAATTTAGTGAAAATTCTTGTTATTCTTTAGAGTGCCATGCCAGGTCAGATAGGCCTGTATATTTGTTTGTAAATATGTACAAATAAATGTACATATTGACTATACATTTGATCATTTGGCTCTTAGTATTAACCTTAAGCTCTAAGCTTCTGCCTTAATTGGTCATCCATAACAAAATGGCTTATTCTGTGTTTTTGTCTCAATAAATAATTTAACTGGTTACTGGGAATTTTTGAAATTCTGAAGTTGCCTATGCCTTCCAAGATTTCTCAGAAATTAGCTATTTCTATTTACCTAATACTGCCTTCCCTTTGGTTCCCTTGTTTCACCCTCTGGCTTCTAGCACAGACGTGAACTTCTGAACACGTTCCACAAGGTGTTGACAGTCTAAGCCTTAATTTCTCAATCAGAGACCCATAATCTGAATGCTTTACTTCTTTTTTTTTTTCCATTTTATAACCATTTCCTTTGGAAATGTGCATCTTTTTTTATTTCATACATTTTTACATCATTTTTCATTTTTGCATAATGTATGCATTTTCATCTTGGCTATAGTCCCCAAACAATTCCCATCCCTCCTTGTTTTGATCCTACTCCCTCCTTCCCCCCTGCCCCCTCATAGTGTGTCTCTGATTTATAGTTGCCTGTTGATTTTGATTTTTACTCTATTATAAATAGGTTTTTTCCTGAATGCTTTACTTCTTAATGGAGAGCACACTTTAGTGAGTACAGTAAAGTACTCCAAAGCCAGCATTCAATAAATAGTTTTAGAAAAGCTGATATGGAGGTAGTGTATTCATAATTTAACTGCAGCCTTCTAGTCCTGGTTCTGTGAGTAAACAAAGAGTAGCAATTTTAGGCTGTAAAAGAGAAGGCTATCCACCATCACCTTATTCCTGCCAATAACTTGTGATTTAATCCAGTAGAGATTTCTCCCTCAGATAAATTATCATAATTAGTTTTTATAAACAGAACTAATAATGTATTAACACTGGAATATAATATGAGTTTATAAATGTGAGGTTTGGAAAGGGAAATGAAACATTGGTAAAGAGAGAAAGAAGAGAAAGAAAACAGAAATCCAATAGCTTTCCTCACTAAGCAATGTTCTTTTTGAAATATCTCAGTGATGCTCTGAGAATGTATTTGGTGAGGAAGTTTAGTTTTCTTTAAAGTAAATACAAAATTGCATCTCATATATTGCTAGTAATATTATTTTCACTTGTGGCCTTCAGATAAAATAACACATTGCAGTTGTAGATATGCTTCATTTGAAGAAGATGAACAAGGATCTTTACTTAGAAGCCTTTTCAGTAATCCATAATGAAAGTACTCAGTTTCCTAAGATTGTTTTTATTCCTTCATCTCACCCAAAGACAAAATCCTTATTTAGTCTTTTCAGATTTCCTGGTAGGAGATTTAAAGCTTTATGTGAGCAAGTCAATACTTTCTTTTGAACATCTTGCTGATAAGTCTTGCTTTATGAGACACATGATTAGCCCTGAATTTGAACAGAAAGATTCATCAAACCCTCTCTGGATTTCTTTCACTTGAAACTCTGAAATTGTATATAACATTGGTGTAGTATAGCTGTTTCTTCTTCTTCATAAAAGTCACTTGGATTTGATATAAATTCTCTAGATTCTCTCAGTGAACTCTTGTAATAAAAGGTAGTTAGGTGTTTAATAGAAAAAAACACCCTGAATTTAATTCTAATGATATAGCTTGTATTAATCAGCCTTTTGCAAACATTCTAAATTTATTGAGGAATCATTAATCTGTAAAAGAATTTTCTGTAGACTAAATAAATTTTTGAAACTGAAGTAAACAGGGACCTCTCTGCTGGTTTAGGGGTTAGTCTCAGCGCTATCACTGAGTTCAATCTCACATATGGTATAGCAGTCCTCTCCTGTCTTGCCCTCTGCTCCCCTTGGTAGGGTATATCAATAAATCTGCCTTCTCTGCTCCCCACCCTATTGCTGATGAATCCTGTCACTCCTCATACCTCTAACCTACACCCCAGCTTTTCTATGCATAAATAAATAAATAAATCTTTAAAAAAAGAAACTTGAAGTAAACAAACCTTTTAATATATTAAAATAAAATTGAGCTTTTAAAATTGGGCTATATGTGTGACTGAACCCCATTAAAGCTTCTTTGTAAACATTTAAGATTTGGTGGGAGGATGCAAAGATCTATTTAGCTAAGATGCAGCTGCCCAAGATAAGCTATGTATGTAAATTCCTTTGCTTATTAAAACTGCTGCCTACCATCAGGAATGGGCTATTTCTTTGGCTTCTCCATGCCTTTGTGTCTCAGGGTCAGTTTCAGATTTCAACCAGAAAGTTCCTGAGTTTGTTAAGCAACAGAATTTTCCCAACATTTGCCCACTTAAATAGCTTATACGTAAATTTGAGTCTAATCATTCTTTGAGAATCTAAGATAAATCTATTTTGACTACTGACCGAAATTAATAGTAACTCATGAATTAAAATGTTATATGACTATAAAGGGAATGAGGATGGGGACAATCATAATTAATATGAGAAGATAAAATACATTAAAATTTGATACAGAGAAATTAAGAAGTTAATGCTTAAGTGTGGTTTATTTCTCTTTCATTAACACCCCAATAAAGGCACTCTTTGTAGAAAGAATTTTATTTTTCTGTATGTCATTAAACTTTATGTTGTTGTGAAGAAACTTTGATATGGCCTCAGTAAGAAAGATTCCCTCTTCTATGACTGATTCACTAAAGCTACTAACAATTTCTTTCTATACTCTTCCACAGAAGAGAATTTTATTTAATTTTTTCTTAATGGACAGCTTTTAGAAAAAGATGTGTATTTACAGAGAAACTGTGAAGACAGAAAAAGAGTTGCATTATATTACATATGCAGTTTTCCTGATTAATAGCATGCCACTTTTGCATGGTACACATTACAAATAGTAATACATTATTATTAAGTTCATACCTTAGTCAGATTTCCTTACTTCTTCCCTCGTGTCCACTTGCAGTTCTAGTGTCCTATCCAAGATAGGCTTTTATTATTAGTTGTCGTGTCTTCTTAGCCTCTTCTTGACTATTCCTTTTTTTATTCTTTCTATTTTTTAATGTCCTTAATAATTTAGATGATAGTGTTTAGGTACTCTGTAGAATGTCCTTCAATTTGTCTGTGTTTTCTTTTTTTTTTTTTTAAAGATTTATTTTTATTTGTTTATTTTATTTATTTATACAAGCACTGGGTACAGTCAGAAGCACGGGAGGGTGAGAGAATTCACCAGAGCCAGAGCGGGGAGCAGAGCAGGCAGAAGGACCGAAGCACACTGCTGAGGGGAGCAGTGGCGGCAGGAGAGGTCTGCGCGCCATGTGGGACCCTCCTCTAGTGGCCGGGGAGCAGCCGGGGATCGAACCGGCGCTGCAGAGGCTGCGGGCAGCTTCGCAACCCAGCGCTCTACCGCTGTGCCACCGGGGAAGCCCTGTCTGTGTTTTCTTATGATTACACTGAGGTTTATGTGTTCTTCAGAAGGAGACTATAAAACAAAACTTCCTTTATAGTCTTATAACATCCACATGACTTATCAGTGCTTACGCTAACCTTGATCACTTGATTGAAGTAATGATTACCAGTTTTTTCTATGATAAGGTAATTCTCCCTAACCCCTGTCCACTTTGCCCCACACACACCCTTCCATATTATTATTTTGGGGAAGAAAGCATTTTGAGACACATGCTTAGAGTGAGGATTTATACTGCATGTCCTTGAAAGTAAATAGGTACATAAATTATCTGGAATTCTTCTGCACCAGAGATGTCTCTTCTCAGAAGAACGGCAAGTCAAAGTGATATAAAAGAACTCAAAAAGGCTAATCAAAGAGATACACCTCATAAAACCAAATTAATGAACTCAGAAATAATGTTAATGAACAGAAGGTAGATACTGAAGCTTTAAATTAGAAAATAAGACAGATTCAGGATGTAAGAATTATAAAGAATGTATGTATGTTCCAGAGCTCTGGAGAAAGCTATGGAAGCAGAATAGAACAAATGGAGGATGAAATTAATGTGCTCAAAGATATTAATTTACAGATGATTCTGGTAGATGGAGTAAGAGAAACAAGATGTAAAAAAATGAGGAAGAGTATAAGAGCTGTCAGATTCCATTAAGAAAAGCAATATAAACATAAAATGGATACCTCATAAATGAGAAAGAGAATGGAAAAGAGAGTTTATTCAAAGAAATAATAGCAGAAAACTTCACAAATTTGGGGAAGCTAACAGAATACTTGGTTACCTAAATGCAAAGAAACCTACATGAGGTATTAGTGAATGAAATGATCAAGAGTCCTAGATCTTTTTTTTATAGGTTTACATTTTAAATTTAGGTCTGTGAACCTCTTTGATTTTTGTATAAGATGAGAGATCTGTTAGTAGGTTAATTTTTGTGCATTATTTGTTGCAAGGTTATCCTTCCTCCTTTGACTTTCCTTTACTGCTTTTTGAGAATCAATTTACTGTATTTGTTTGAGTCTAGTTTTGAGGTCTCTATTCATTTTCATTAATTTATGTGTCTGTTTTTCCACAAATATTATATTATCTTGATTACCAATTTTGTTCAGTATTGTGTTGTTGATTTTAGGCCTTTAGTCTTTCAATGCAAGCTTTGGAATCAGTTCATCATTATTTAAAATAGCTTGCTTTTTTGTTGTTGTTCATTTGTTCCTTTTGGTGTTGCAATCAATCTATAGATCATGTTGGGGAAAAAGTGGTATCTTAATAATATTGAATCTTCTAATATGGGAAAACAAATTATTTGCCCACTTACTAAGATCTTGATGCCTTTTATGAGAGTTTTATAGTTTTCTGCATGATGATTTTGTTAGCTATACCTAAATATTTTAGTTTTTTGGTCTTATTTAGTTATATATATATATATATATATATTTTAATTTCAAATTCCAGTTGTCCATTACTAATATAAATGAAGGACACATTATTTTTCCATGTTAACCTCATATCCTGCACCTTTCCATACTTTCTTGTAAGTAGTAGTAATTAGGGAGTCTGGAACATTTATGTTATCTGTTAAAAAAGGTAACTTTCTTTCTTTCTTCCCAATCTGAATTAACTTATATTTGCCTCTCTCATCTTATTGCAGTAGCTAGATAATGTTGAATAGGTATGCTGAGAGAGGACATATTTGTCCTATTGTTTTAGCATATAGTTTCTTACCATAATGTATGATGTTAGTTATAATATTTTTACAGAAGTTTAGGAAGTTACCTTCTCTTACCAGTTTGATGTTTGATTTTTTTATGAATTGGTATTAAATTTTATCAAACACTTTCGTCTGTCTCAAAAGATTTGATCATAGATTTTTCACTTAATAATTTGATAACCTAAGTTACTTTAATTATTTTTGAATGCTGAACCAACCTGTAATATTTGGAATAAAACCATTTCACTCTGGTTAATAATTCTTTATTCATTGTTGGATTCATTGTATTAATATTTTGTTGAAGATATTTTCAACTCTTTCCCTGAAAACTATTTTACGTCTTACCTTTCTATATAAATCTTTGGTTTTAATCTTAGAGCAGTAATGCCTTGAAGGATGAGTGTGAGTGTTTTCTCTAATTTCATTTTTTGGAATAAATTCTAGATAATTATAATGATAACAATTCTTTTCACTAACAGTGGGCATGGATTGCTTACACATGTGAAAGCTGATAAAGGAGAATTTCTACTTCCTTTTCTCTAAATCTTTTTTCTCCCCCACCCCTTGATACCTAATAAAGCACAGTTTAGAAATATCCTTCTAATAATAATTTTACCATGTTTTCATAACATGGCATAAAAATGTTTTATTTTAATTAATTCTCTAAACTACAAAATGAAATAGCTACACCATTCATCGTTTAAAGATATGGTTTCACATTTGTTTTTAAAATAACCTTTAAGAAAACTTTCATATACTTGTCTGTCATTTACTTTTTCAAAAATCATTTAGGATTCATCCTTTCACTTTTACACCTTAAAACAAAAGTCTTGTTCTTTGTTGAAAAGCCTTTCTTCCTTGATAGAAATGTAATTTTAGTTTATCTACATTGACATTTGAATTTGTATGCATTCATTAAACATTCAGATCGTATAAATAATGCGATCTGTATTTTAACAAAGGAAGCTTTCATGGATGAATAACTTCTTCAGTAGGCATTATGACAGCTATTGAGAAGTGAAAATTTCTGCATTAAAAACTTCTATCTGAAAATATCTTTACTAACAGGAAGAATCAAATAGGATAACTTTTTTAAGAGTAGCTTTTAAAATGCTGTTAATTATTTGATGATTTCAAGCATATAAACTATGTAAAATTTATAATATCTCTGGGAAAATATGTTTATTAAAAGATATGATCTCTTTGACCATTCTCTTTGCTCTGAAATGATCCTTGCTTTTCTGTCTTCTTAGTGATAGGGTCTAAACTTCTGTTTATACAATAATTTATGCTATACTCACACTGACCTTGTCTTCTGCAGTTTGTTGTTCTGCATGCTTAATCTACTTGTTTTCTTGACCAGTGACCACCACACACATTTTAACCTGGACTTGGACATGTTGTGCAAAAGTCTATTCATTTGTCACATAAGAGTAGAAATGTGTTATTCTGACTGTATTTGTACATGAGAGAGTACATAACAGAGTACTTTTTAGCTCAGACTGTGTATGTTGTTTTTTGAAAGACTTAAACCGAACATGTGCATGTGTGCATATACATATTTGCTGAATCAATAAGAATAATGTTTGTTGTGTATGCGAAGAGAGAAGTAAGGAGATGTAATCATAGGAAGTGCTGGAACTGAGTATAGAAAAGATACATGGGGTCAGAGTAAAGAGATTAAAAGAAAAAAGAAGAGTAGGACCACAGAAAGCAGTAATATGAATTCTTTACATCTGGACCATAAGAAAGGCAAAAACAAGTAAGAAAATACATAGTGATTAAGAGAAGATTTATTGAATAGCAAGGATATACCAGACATCTTGAAAATATTAATGCATTCATCATTAGCTTAACATATATTAAGTACCTACTATATGCGAGGCACTGCTTTGGATCCTTGAAATATATCACTTAATGGAAGAGGGAAAGAACTCCTTCCCTCATATAGCTCAAATTTACATTTGAGCATACATTTAAATGGTATATAATAATTATAGTAAATAAGTATATTATACACTATAAGAAAGGTGAAAAGTATTGTGGGGAAACATAAAATTGCAAGACAGAATTGATAGGGATCACGTGATTTGACAGGGTGATCAGGAAGATATCATTGAGAAATGAGGTTTGAGTCAAGAGGAAGTGAATGTGAATTAGTCAAGTATATGCTTGGAGGAAGATCATTCTATGTGGTGGGAATAGTTAAAGCAGAGATGTGTAATAAGGAGATTTCTTGGGTTGTTAGAGACACGACAAAGCCAGAAGAACTATAGCCCAAAGAGAAAGGACAATACAGCCAGAGATAATGTTAGATGGGGCACTAAAGAACAATTTATCAGCATTGCAAGGTACAGTATTTGGTTTTCACTATGAGTAAGGTGGAAAACCATGAGAGTGTGAGAATCAAGTAGTTTGTCTACCTTTTGCTTAAAAAGTATTATCTTATTCAGTCCTTATGAAAACACTGTGAGACAATGAATGTTTTAGTAAAAGTTTATTTTATAGATAAGTAAATCAACTGAAATTGCATTTAAGTTAAGAGTTTATTTTTCTCTTAGGAAAGTGGTTCTGGGTGGAGGTGGTTTAGTATATTAAGGATACTAGTATAGGGGATTGTCATCTGCTGGTCTTCCCATAATATTCAACAGCAAGGGGTTTGCTGTAATTCTAAACATTACATCCTTATACAACTGTCTTCAAACAGAAACAAAGAGCTTCTCATACTTAATCTTACTCTCGTACTTTCTCACTGTCTTTTTCTGGCAGTGAAATCTTTTCCCAAAATCTCTAGCATCTGTCCTAAGGGGTTCCTTTGAACAAAACTGGGTCACATATCAAACAGCAAACCAATTACTAACTGCCAAGTGGGAATAGGATGGCCATCAATCAAGAGATGTCATCTTCGTAGAACACCGCACCTTGATATCTAAGTAAAATGAGGTTGTGTTTATCAAGAATAAGGAGAAATGATTGATGTGTAGACAAGTGATAGTGTCTTCCGGAGACAGTATATTTTATTATCTGTATTTATAGGTGAATAGAGATTTAGAGACTCCTTGTAGCTTTCATAAGATAATAGAGCTAGAAGGGCAGAGCAATTATTGAACTCCATTGTTATAAACTGTTTGCTTTACATTTTTGCTAAACTAGATTGGCTTTGCCATAACTATGACACACTGCTGTGGGGGATTGTTGTAGGGGAACCTTTGCTGAATGGGAAATGCTATTCATTTACAGCTGTCACATGAATAGTTTAATGCTTGCTGACAAGACAAGCATGTTTTCCTCTTGTAAGTAGAGTTCTCTAAATATGGTTTAGAGGAGGTTCCAGCTCAAAATGATGACCCAGGAAGATCCACCTTACCTCCTCCCTTGCATACACTGAATATACAGGTACATATAAAATAATTTCCACTTAAAAAAAATTAAAGACTGTCTGAGTGATGGCTGCACCTTGACAAAGGAGAAAAAAAGTATACTGGAGAAGGTAGGAGGAGCTGAGACATAGTGTCACCATTTGCTCCACCTCCAACATTGACCTCAATCAGGAAGGAACTTAAAACCGAGTTTCTTCCCGAGAGAGAAGGATTTCAACCCCAAATTGAGCACCGCAATTTTTAAGATCTACCTCTGAGAGATGAGCCTCAAACTATCTGTTCCTGGGAGGCTCATCCCTGACCAGAGAATGAAAGGCTGATAGAGGGATGCCAAATGGTTAATAGAGAAAATCCATGTTGCTCGTTCTAAGGGTTTCTCTCACATGTACATGTTAAAGCAGGGTAATCAAACTCTAGTGTGCTCAAAGATTTTTAATTGGTGAGAAGTTCAAAGAGCATAGAGAGAAGAGAAAGGATTTCAAATAACAGATTCCCAATCAAACTTTGAAATCACCCATCCCCTTGAGGGCAAACTCCCAGCCAAGTAGGCTGGGCAGAGGGCAGGGCAACTGAGGTCCAACAACAAATCTGCCAGGAGAATGAGTCTAAAGGACATACTGGCAGGAACCACAGAGATTAGGCAGGTCCCAGAGAGTTGGGACAGGAGATTCAAAATGTACCTTACAGTCCCTCAGAGGGCCAAGGTAACAGCTGTCATTGTCTTCGAAGAGCCTGCCTGCCAAATTGCTACAGCTGCCTAGACCAAGGTGTCCTTCCCTGGACACCTGTACATATACCTCGCTCCTTCTTCCTTCCTGGCAGCTTTTCATTCTGGAAATCCTGCTCGTTGCATGCTGGGAGTTGTAGCCCAACTTATCTGGGATTGATGATGAGGAAGTGAGGGCAGGGAAAGCAGTGCTTGCTCCCATGGCCACAGAATGCTGCCACTGCCATGAGCCCTGTAACATAACTTTGAAAACCCATGGGACTTTTACCCAGAGACCTACAAACTGTAGTAATCTGAGAACATCTTTAAAGGACTTGAGCTTCTAGGACTTAGCTCCCTCAGGCCCCAACCGTGGAGGCAGCCAGTTGTGCTCATACTTAAAATGAAAAAGGCTCACCTGCTTATATTACAGTTGGCCTGAGGGGGAGTCATCTAATGAACACACACATCTAGGAATCTGCTGAAGCCCTGCCAAGGGTGGAGACTGATGGGAGCCATCTTTACATTATTTGCTGTGCTCTATAGCACTGCTATCTTCCGGAGGACAATTTTTACATGTGTCTGGTGCCCTAATTTTTGTGGCTGCCACTGGGGACTTCCCTACTTCTCCATTGGCTGTGGAATTTGGGAAGCTAGTGTTCCCAGCCCCATGGGACTGTAATAACCTCTGTCATGCAGAGAGAACTTCAGTACCCCCATCTGGAACCCAGATTTTGTGGTTTCAGTCAGAGGACAACCTTACATTACTTTACTCTGGTGGCCAGTGGGACTTATGCTTAAGAATCCTTACCACTGGGCCTCCCCTGGTGGTGCAGGCAGTTGAGCGCAGCGCTATGAAGCTGCCCTCAGCATCTGCAGCACCCGTTCGATTCCGGCTGGCCAGCAAGGGTCCCACGTGGCGCGTCAGACCTCTTCGGTCACACCCGTTGCTCCCCTCAGCAGTGTATTTCATCAGTCTGCCTCTTCTGTTCCCCACTCTGTCTCTGGTGAATCCTCTCACCTTCCGGTGAATTTGGCCTGTACTCCGGTTCTTGTATAAATAAATAAATAAACAAACAAACAAATAAATAAATAAATCTTTAAAAAAAAAAAAGAATCCTTAGCACTATAAAACCAGAAAAAGTTTTTAATAGCTACCATCCCTACCATAGTGCACCCTCTCCCCTGCACATCAGTGGCAATAGACATCATGGCTGCAGCCTGAGGGGCAGCCTTCTAATTAAACAGACATTGAAGAGTCTGGTTGTAGTCCTTGCAGGAGACCTGGGGCAGTGTGTGTTATCTTCATGTTTTCCCTCTGCCTCAC
This sequence comes from Talpa occidentalis, assembly GCF_014898055.3. NCBI lineage: Eukaryota > Metazoa > Chordata > Mammalia > Eulipotyphla > Talpidae > Talpa > Talpa occidentalis. The sequence continues at coordinate 22,814,765 of NW_023601653.1, read as the reverse complement.
ACCACAAATGTCTTCTGGAAGGAAGCATTATACATATCTGGTGTCCTAGTTTTACATCTGTTGGATTACTTTTTGTTTTGTTTTTGCTGTTGCTACCCATGGGACACCTCTTTATTGAGTGGCTGTGAGAGTCAAGGGGACTTATGTTCCTGGACCTCACAGAACTGTAACAATTGAGATATGGTTCTTGGCATTCTACTTCCATGACACTACACAACCATCAGACTGAGGCACACCCCACAGCCATTCTGTGAAGGATTTCTCTTTGCTCATTCTGGAGTTTCAGCCTGAGGAGTAGGTATCAGATTTGGCACAATTTGAGGGGCTCTGGAAAGGGAATGTAGGCTGTAGACATCCTCTTTATCCTCTCTCTCTGCCTAAGTTCACTGGTAGCTCCCAGAAAGGAGCTTATACATTCTTCCGAGTCCTGATTTTTGCAATGGCTGTGTCCATGGAACGACTTCAGATTATCTGGCTTTGGTGGTCAGTGGGGTTTGTACACAGGACTGTGTTTATTTACATACTTTTATTTTACTTTATTTGAAAATTTATTTTTTTAGTTGTTGTTGAAGTGCTACTATTTTAAGCTGCTGTGGAAGAGTTTGACTTCCAATCCTCCAGAATCTAGACATTGAGAACATCTCCTTTGGGACAGTTATTGAAAATTATAATAGTCTGCTTGGACAAGTACAAAATATTAGAGAAAACTAAGGCCTAGGACAAGTTCATCTATAAGAGGCCCGATCCTGCTTAGCTTCTGAGATCAGACGATAGGGCACATTCAGGGTAGTATGGCCATCGAGGAGTAAGTCAGATTGACATTATGAAGGACATTCTGGGCATATTCCACAGGGTCATATTTGGAGTGGAATCTTTCTTGGATTTTTTACATTGAGAAATGAACTTTTTGGAGGTAAGTGTGAGATCCTCCCTAATACTACTCCCTGGAAAATTCTCATTCTTACTCTAATACTGCTTTTGGCTTCTGGCACTTCATCAAATTTACTGTTAGTCTCTCTCTCTTTTTTTTTTTATTTCTAATTGATTTTTTTAAAGATTTATTTATTTATACAAGAACTGGGGTACAGGCCAGATGTGCGGAGGGTGAGAGGATTCACCAAAGACAGAGTGGCAAACAGAACAGGCAGACGGACTGAAATACACTGCTGAGGGGAGCAGTGGGTGAGACAGGAGAGGTCTGCCGCACCCTGTGGGTATCTCCCTGGCCGGTGGGGATTGAACTGGCACTGCAGAGGCTGTGGCCAGCTTCACAGCACTGCGCTCAACCACCTGCACCACCATGGAGGCTCTAGTCTCTTTTTTGAACCAGTTTCTGAGTGCAGTGCCTCCTGTTCAAGGTTAACTTATCTTGATTGTGTCTGACTGACTTTGCCTATATCTCCATATTTGGGGTGATGGTTTACCCTCCAACACATATTCTATAATAGTTTAAGTGAATGATTGATTTTCAATTTGTTCAGCTTTGCCTTGGTGTAAGGAATGGCATGTGACTTCTGAGCTGATTACATATCAGAATTGAAACCAGAAGTCTGGGAATTTGAACTTTGATTTTTATCTTCGGGAGCTATGACTCATAAAGGTGGAAATGCCAACATTGTCGGAATATGCAAGTATAGGAATAAATATAGCATGAGTATGTACAACATGGAGGGCTTCCACAGATAAAACAAATGTTTATTAGATCACAGTTAGCAAAAAGGGAGTCAGAAATGCTGTACAACATTCATTTTAGCTAGTTCTGCAGAGGTATCATCTGTTTCCTGGGATCAGAATATTGAAAGTCTGTCGTAATTAGGACTCAAAAGGACAAAGATGATCTTTCCATAGTGACTCCTTTTTTCTGAAATTGAATGCTGACCAGATGCTTACTGCCTTGGTCCTTTGATTGATGTATTCATTTCTTAGTTAAATTTAAGAAGTCTGTCTGGGGGTAGACAAGTCCTGAGAGGTGTTATTGTAAGGAGAACATTTCCTTTTCTCTAATCTGGTTTATTAGGTGAGCTTTTATGTTTTAATGACAAATGTATAATCATATTACTTTATTTTGCCTTTATCCAATATGCATGTTGTCTTACTCTAAGTACTAAAAGTAGGCAACATTTCTCAGTTGATGATAAATCTTTTTATCATACCCACAACCACATGCCATTTTCCCTATTGGGCAGTCTATCTTTTGAATATTTTCAGAGAAATAAAGAAATTTAAATAGTTAAACCTGTCTTATATTTGATTCGGAAGTTATTCTGAAGCTCTTGATTTAATGAGATTTGTAGGTTGTCTTAAATTCCATTTATTTATGCTCTCCTTGCTGCCCCATTATATGTGCGAATGTTACTGGAGGGTGGACAGTAAGTGCTTGTTGACTGACTGAAGCACAAATGTTAGTTGCACAAAATAAAGTTGTCTAGTAAGAGGCAAAAGGGTCAAAGTTTTTCACCCTAAATGCAATGTTTTTGACAGTTTGACTTATAAAAGAAGTTAATCATTTTAACAGGAGCTGCAGTAATATTGTTGACGTTTTCACAGTATGTTCAGTGTCACTGAATATGTAAATGTAAAAAAACCTATTTTAATAAGCTCTTTTTAAAAGTCTGAATATGCCCTTTTGATGGGAAGAATAAAAATAAAAGATAATTAGGTTGAATGCTATGAAAGAATTCACATTTCCACCCTGGGCTATAGTGAAACATTCTGCTTGAGTTACATAGCTTGATTTATCCAAGAAAATTGCATTTATAGTACTCTTACAGAAAGGCAGTGTAGAAACTAGTGTCATGACCTTAAATAAGAATTCTCAATCTAATAAGAGCCTATCTTAATGTAAGAATGTGATTTAGAGGATGCATTTAACAGCACTTATTGAACATACTATAATATATAAGAGAATTTATATTGAAATATGTTGTTGAATTATGCTCTTGAAAAAAAGGTAGAAGACTTTGGCATCTAAATGAGAATATTCATATTAGAAGATATATTAATTTCTGATCTTTCTAGAGTCTTGCCTCTGCGTAATCAGTGCCTGGGGATTGAGTTTGATGTATGGCTCTGAAATCAATCAAAATTTTGGACAAGAAAGCATTACACTAAATTTGTGGTTAATTATGCTCTGGCCATAATAGTTGACTTGCCTATAACCAGGGTCCCATTCCATCATCTCTAAGTCTTTTCAGATTAAAGACCTACCTTGTCTTCTGACATCACAGTTTACATTTATATTTTCTAGTTCTATAGCAGTTCAGTTGCTATGATAACAATTTTCCAAATGACTGGATTTCTGCTCACTAATTTTTGTTTCTTCTTTTACTTGATAATTCTGAACTTACACTATCCTCATCTTTCCTTGACTATAGGATTCATTTTATGTATTTGCATTTGGTATGCCATTGGGGGTTGTAATTGAATCTGGTCCTACAATCTTTTAAGAGAGTGTTAATGGTAAGAATATAGAAAACTGCATTTTAAAATGGAAAGTAATTTCAAGAATTTGATTTGAACTTTTTTAGGGGGACGGGAGAAACTAACAAAATGATACCTCTTGTGATAAAAAGTAAAGAAAGAATATGCTAAGAATATATATGTGGTTCTTTGTTTGAATCTGGAAATATCCACTATAAACTCTGTATGTTGATATTAACTGGTTATGATTATTATTTCTTTTAAGATATATTTATCTTGGAAGTGTGAATTTCTTTGGTTATTCATGGTGGATATGATGTGGTAACATACACCAGAAGGGTATAGTCCTTAAAATCATACACAAAGTTGTAAAATAATGTTACTGCAATAAGGTATAATAATAATAAATAATGAATGAAAGTATCCTATGATTTTAATATTTAATTTTATTCTTTTGAGTTGTTTACATTTTTATGTTATTGCTTACAGTGTTTTAGGAACAGAAACTGCAAAGACTAAGGAATGTCAGATCTTGTCCCTCTTTTGAATAAAAGGAGAAAAAGAAAAGAAATTGGATGGCACTTTGTCATCTTAACATAAACTATACTACTAATTCCCTAGAATTAGAATGAATAACAAGAGATACTTGGGTATCGAGCTATTGTGCATTGTATAATTTAGCTGTCCTGGTGAAACTAAAAGAAGACAATCTCTTTTTAGGGCAATCTGCTTTTCCCTTAAGGAAGTGACTATTTCTGATATCATTCCTCCTGGGAAATATTTGCTCCCAGAACTATGTTGAAGAATTAGGTGAGGGTTAGTGAAAGAGAGACACGAACATAGCCAGGAAGTAGCTACAGTTACTATCACCAGGGAGACTTCTCCCTGGAGAAGTGATGGGTCATAGAAGCAATATTATGTAAGCCAGACCAAAATAGGAGAGAGTTTTAGGATATTTAATTATGGGGAACTTTCACTGGTAGACATGGTGGTGGTGGACAACAATTCTGGCACTCAAGATGGTAGGGTCAGAGTGTAATTTGAATATTTGATAAAAATGATGACTGGACATTTGAACTTTAAATCTTTTTTTTCTGACTGATCATCTTGTTTTAGTCTTAATTTTAGCCTAGAACTCACTGACAAAGTCCCTTTTAAGCCTACTTAAAATCCTTTACTTCTAATTAACCAAATGATGTTTGGTATTTTTACTCTATCAAATGAAGTTTCAGGAAATTTCTAAAGTCTAGTTAGTGAAGTTTAAGGAAATTCTTCACACTGCTATTTGATTCATTCTCAATTTTAAGGTTTTGGTGTGACTTTGTTTCTATGAAATAATAGGCTTTAATCCATATGAAATCTTCTGTGGTCCCGCTCAGAATGTAATTTTATTCATTTGATGAGCCATATTACTTTTAGGCATTTCTTTTTACTGTTTTTTTTATGAAGGTCCATATTGCTGTTATTTTTGTACATATCTTTTATGTCCTGCATTATTATACATTTCTTTTTTTTAAAGATTTATTTATTTGTTTGTTTGTTTGTTTATTTATTTATTTATTTCTACAAGCACTGGGTACAGTCAGAAGCACGGGAGGGTGAGAGAATTCATTGGAGCCAGAGTGGAGAACAGAACAGGCAGACTGATGAAGTACACTGCTGAGGGGAGCAGCGGGCGCTGCAAGAGAGGTCTGTTGTGCCATGACCCTTGCCAGAGGCTGGGAATCGAACTGGCACTGCAGAGGCTGCAGGCAGCTTCGCAGCCCAGCACTCAACTGCTGCGCCACCAGGGGAGGCCCATTATACATTTCTTAAGAGCAAGAACTGGAATTTCATTACTTTACTCAGCAAATATTAATGACTTGCTATGACCTTGTTCTCTTTCCCTCAGCACTTCATATAGCATGAAACACATACCCAGAAGGTGCTCAATACACGTTGGCAAAAACTAGCAAAAGGGAGTATTTTCAATTTCATCTTGGAATAGCGTCCCTCAATATGTACTTAATGATGAAAAGGGGAAACTGAAAAAATGGTGTCTTTTTGTGTTTTATGTGTGTGTGTTGCCCCTAGTTAGTAAAACAACCCACATCTTGAAAATGTAAATTAGATGCATATCTTATTTTTAAGATAAAATAAAACTCTTAAGTGATTTACAGAGAGCTTATCTATTAATTGTTTTGAGACAGATGCAGAATATTTTTATTCCTTTCAAGGAGATCCTAAAGTGACCTGACAAATATTGCTGATGATGCTTATGTCATTTAAAATGGAATTAAAATGCATCTCATTTTCTATCACTTTAGTGTCCTGTGGCTTATTTGGATGCACTTCTCACAAATACACTGTTGACATTTCAGGTATATTCTCTTTTTTCACAGAAGAAATATGTTATTACAATACAAACAACCACTAATATTATGAAGGGGATGAAAGAAAAGGGCTACAGAAAGACAAAATAAGATGTTTAAACCTTTGCAAACTTGTCACCAATTTTGAGTTTCCTGTGTTTAACTGAGGTACCATCTAAGCTTGCTGCAACTTTAATTTCTTTGGTAAAGTATGACTTGAATAATTTTTGTATTGAAATAAAATCCTCAGTCAAGTATATATCTATATACCTACATCTATGTCTATATCTATATTACCTTTATTCATCTACAGGTTGTGAATCCCTTGAAAATAGGGAGTTGTGTATTTTTTATCTCTGAATTTGCTACATTCAAACAGTCCTTTTTAAATAGTAAATGCTCACTGAATGTTCACTGAATGCAGTAATTAATTTGATATTTCCTTATTGACCTCTTCACTCCAAGCTCTGTAGACTACATAGATATGAAACACTTTACTGCTGGTTTATTTAAAAAATTTTTTTTCTAAAATAAATTAACAACAAGCAACATGGAATATGTGTTAACTTATTGTGCCCAAGCACAATTAAGCTCAAGCTGAATTAAGAGATTGTGGTTGTATGAGCTTTTAAACATCATTTTTCTTTGGAACAAATGTGTGTGTGTGTGTGTGTGTGTGTAATGGTTGTGGTAATGAAAGAATTCACAGAAAAAAACCTCAAACAATGGAAGCCACACAGTGTGGGAAAATATTAGAAGACTGTTCAAAAGAATTATAAAGAATGAAAATAATGGGCCTCCCTGGTGGCACAGGGGTTAAAGTCACAGTGTATCAAGCTATCACCAGCCACTGCAATAGGAATTTGATTCCTGGCCAGGGAGCTGACCCACACTGTGCAGTAGTGACCTCTCCTGTCTTGCCTGCTGCTCCCCTCAGCAGTGCATTTCAGTAGATCTGCCTGTTCTGCTTCCCACTCTGTTTCTGGTGAGTCCTCTCACTCCTCTGCACCTCTGGCCTACACCTCAGCTCTTTTTTTACATGCATAAATAAAAAATAAATCTAAATAAATAAATAAGAGTGAAAATAATGCATTTCCTCTGAAAATGAAGAAAGATAATATATTCTGCTGAAAACTATGATGGTATCAATTGAAGCTAAGTTTTAAGGAGTAGGATTTGGTGGGTATCAATCCTATCTATGATGGCATCAATTGAAGGACTCAGCTTAAATTAATTACATGAGATATTTATGTTAGGGACAGACAGAATATATAGGAAAAAAATGATCTGCTACAGAAAAAAGCGTTGTACAAGCAGGAAGTCTATATTGAAGAGAAGGCAAGTAAACTCTTACCATGTTAGAGAGTAACAAAGTGATTCTTAATAGGCAAGGTTCATTGTAAAGCTTTCAACAGGATACAGTCATCAGATGACTGCATCCTGTTAAAGAGATGAAAGCTGGACATGGGTAACCAAGATGCGGACCTTCATGAATCTTGGAATCCTGCAAAGTGTACCCCTAATTCCATTCAAAGAATGGGAAGCCAGAGGAACACTATTAACATATTAAAGAATTAGGACTTTTTTTCCCTCTGTGTAGACAACTTAAAAGTGGTGTGCTGGAACTGCCTTCGGTTGGCCTGTCAGAATCATTTGTGCCCTCATCACAGCTGTGTCTTCAGTGATATTGATGTTGAAATTGGCATGGGTGGGAGTATTTCCATGACATAAAATTTCAAATGAAACAAATCAAAGTTTTAGGCTTTTTAAAAGTGCTTGTTTACTGGAACATGACTGAAAAAGATATGGAAACTTATTTAGAATTTTAAATTAAAATCAGGTATGCATTATAATACCTCTTCACAATTTTCTGAATTCATGTTCTTTCCATCCTGTTTCTCCTCTGCCTACTGGATAAAGTGCACACACCTCACCTTAATTTACAAGGTAAGGTATGTGTTCATCCTTGCTTATTTCCCCAACTGCTTTAGCAACATATACAACAGTCCACATTTTACAGTCCACATTTTCTCCAATCTGTAAACTTTTGCATATGATGTTCCCACTACTTACAATAACTTTATCTCATGTTTGTTTCCCACCAAATCCTACTCCTTAAAACGTTGCTGCTCTACCACTCCTTAAGGAAACCTTTTCTTGATCTTTCCCACAACTACCATAAATTGAATTAAGTATCTTGCTTTGTTATCCCATTGTAGGCTGATTTCTCTTATTATAACATACCTATGTTATAGAGTCTCTGTGAGTTTTCTATTGCTGCTGTAACACATTTCACAAATTTAGTGACTTGACACAGATATACTCTAATAGTTCTGGTGGCTAGACATTTGAAATGGGTTACGGTGGGTGAAAATCAAAGTATTCAGAGGATTGTATTCTTTTCTTGAGGCTCTAGGGTAGAATCTCTTTCCTGTCTATCTCCTGCATTCAGTGCTGCCTGCATGGCTGGTCAGTCATTCTCTCATTGCATTGCTCTCACATACACACTCTGAATCTCTCTCCAGGACTCTTGTTCTGGAGAGGTCTCTTGTGCTTGCATCTGACTCACTTAGACAACTCAGCAAAATCTCGCTGTTTTAGAAAAAACTGATTATCAACTTTAATTTTATCTGTCAGCTTAATTTCCCTTGTAGTGTAGCATTCTCATATTCATAAATTCTGAAGATTAGCCTCTAGGCCTCTTTAGGGGGCCATTATTCTGCCTACCACAGAATCATAAATATTATTTAACTTGCATATATATATATATATATATATATATATACACACACACAATTCGAGTTTCCATCACTTCATAAATGCTCAAAACATAATTTTAAAAAAATAGTATGTATAGAATTATTAAATTTTCAGAGAATTATGCAAATTTAAAATTAGGAACAATCTAAAAGTTTAGTCTTTTCACATTTATTGGTCTATAGTCTGGTTTTAAAAAGTTTATAAATTATGTATCCTGGTATAAATACTATTTCCTTCCTTTGTAAAACTTCCGTTCCTACTCTGCTACAGAAAATGCTATTGAGCACATCACAAATGATGACAACATATTTAGGACTGCTTAACTTTTTAAAAACCCTTTGGGCCAATATTCTTAAACTCTTATTTAAATGTCATCATGAGTGAGAAGTATTTGTGAATATCTTAAGAATCCTGTGAAGTTTTTGAACATTCATTGAAAATATACCCTTCTAAAATATGACTTCTTTAAAACATAGCACAAATGATGACTTACAATTGTTTTTGGTTTCTTACTAACATATAAGTAAAAATATCCATGTTTGAATCTGTAGGCTTCAAACAGGTTTTAATTTATCTTTAAACTCCTATTTTTAAAATAGGAAATTAAGTGATTCTTTCACAATGGTATATGGGTCAGAAGTTTAATTTGGACAGATGTTCAAAATTTAGTCAGAAGGTCACCCCAAAATAAAGAAAAATTAAAGGAATGCTTTGCCCAAGGGTCAGTTGATAAAATACACTCTTTTTATCCATATACATAAGATATTATACAATAGGATAGTAGTATCATCTTTGTATAAAATTGTACTCAATAGAAGTTACTGCTTAGCTGTGTAGACTTTCATAATTACCCTTTGATTTGTGGAGTGCCATATTGGAAAATCTAATTGCAGTGTGAGTATATGGATTAAGGTAATTTAACTTCAGAGTGTTGCTTTTCAAAAAGACTTTCTACACAATGTTATAACATTATATTATGCAATGCTAGTGTATTGATTTCAATAATGCCCACAATAAGGTTCTGCAAAGTAAATTTAAAAGAGAACATAAAAATTTAAGGGACCTTAATACTGTTTACAAAGTCATGGGATTCTTATATTGGCAAAATCAGTCAATTATAAACAAAGCTAAGTGTATAGTCAGTCGTTTGATAATTTCTGGGATTTTTCATATCTTGTCTAGTTCAAAGTAACTTGAAATGATATTAGATTTGCCTTAATATATACTAGACTTCTCCCCTTTCATGTACTAACATCTATAAAAAGCTGCCTCTTTCTATTTGTATGACAGGATTTTTTTACAAGCAATTTTTTTCTTGTTTGTAGCTCCAGGTTATTGTCATTAATTTGTTCTTTTTAAACACAAAATATGCAAAGTTCTAAATATATTAAAAATTCAGCACTATAAAAGAACATTTAGCAGACATGGTCTAGCACTCTCATTTCTATAATCTTCCCAGTTCTGGTAAAAAGTTTATGAGTATGTAACTTTGTCCCTTATTTTTCTGGGTTTCATGCCTATAGAATTGCTGGTGCAATTACAGATCATGGACAAAACTAGACTTCTTGATCACAAATATCACAAAGAAACAGGGAGACATGAGTGTGAAACTCAGGACATGTTACTGAAGTTGAAGTTTCAGTTTAGTAAACCATAATCTTTCATATATGTTGCAAATTATATTGCAAATTAAAATATGTATACACACATATATACATACACACACACACACTAGCATTCTTGTAGGATTAAATGAAATGATAAAAAATACCTAGTACAGTTCAAGCACCCACTAATGATCAAAACATATCTATCATGCTTTCTTTTCTGGAATGATTGAAAAATGCTATGTTGGTGCTTTTGAAGCACAGAAGCGAAGGTGAGTCCATTGGAGAAAGTGAAGTGCTAAAATAACAATTGCCAAAGGCAAAGTGCATGTGAATATTCATTAAAGTTTTCACTGGTGTACTCAAAGTTAGGAAAAGAATATCTTGAAGACAAAGGTTAATGGTAATGGTATAAACAGAAATCCTCAAATATTTCATCCCATTATTCTTACACAAAGGAATTTTGGGATAATTAATGACTAACCCACCATCAGTCATCCAGAAGATGATAATATTTTTTGTCTTATTGTTCTTTGGCATGATTAAAGATGATGATTTTATAAAAAATCATCTTTTTATGGAAATATTTAGTCCCTTTATGTTCTTGATTTTAATTGTAAAATAAATAGCAGTTTACTTTTGTGATAGCTTTGTCTTTAGTAGAAAGGGGACATGTGGTTAATTTTTGATTGATTATATAAAACTTGTCCCAGATTACTTTCATTTTATAGATCAATTAAATCCTTGGGTGTATGCCAAGTCAAGCATAGCTTAATGTTAAAAATAATTCTGGATAAAATTCACATGCCCCATGTTCAAAGCACAGCTTGGGTATCAACCATCTTATTAATAGCTCCTTTTCATTAAGCACCTACTATAAGTAAGACACTGCACTAGCTGGTTGATAGACATGATCTTATTTAATGTTACAGCGGGGCTACTAAACATTTAATGTTGCAGTGGTAACAGATGAAGAAAGAGTCTCAGTAATTTAAATGACTTTCTAAAGACACACAATAGAAAGAATATTGACGTTAACAATGCTGGATTCTGGTGGAGCTGTTTCACTGTGTCCTGCCTATTGTCTTAGACCCTTCATTATTTGGAAAGGAGTTACCAAAATTTTGCTAAGGTGGCTTTATGCCATATAGTAGTTAAGCTGTTCTATTTATCAGAATATCTTTCTCTTCATCGCTCTGGGTTAGGGTTAGCTACAAAACAACCTGCACAAAATTTGGAAACAGAAGCAAAGCAGTAACCCCTACTCTGAAGGTCAGTGTTGAGCTCTAAGTCTTGCCAAAACTTGTCTGTGTGATAAGCTGACTTACCTTAGTGGTGTGAGACAGTCACCTGCCAGCACTTTCTGTGAATCCTGAGCCAGGTAAGGGAGCAGTTCTATGGTGAAGACACCAATTCTGTCTCCACACCACCCAGATCCACAAATTTAAGCTTCCAAAGGCAGATATAGTTCCTACCTGCCCTTGTGATTTGCTGTTTTTCTTGAGGGTGCCAGATTTTTCTGACTTTTACCTTGTTCATGTCACTTTAGTTTTCTCTTCTGGGCCTCCTACTCTATAGTGATTTCAGGATGACTTCCAGACTGGAAACAAAGTCCATAAAATTCTTCATCAGCTCCCACAAATTGGTCAAGGTATAATCTTCATGACAAATCACACCTGTTTCTGCCTCCCTAGTGGAGACATGCATGATCACCAAAACTGCTTGCAATGGTCATGATAGACAGATTTATTTTTATAACATTCTGACAATGTATCTTTAAGCAAATTATACCTAGTTCTGTTAAATTACAATCTAAAAAAAGTTAGTTTTCCCTTGCTTAAAAGTGAGTGATTTTATTTATTTTTTAAAAAGATTTATTTATTTATACAATCACTGGGTACAGTCAGAAGTGCAGGAGGGTGAGAGAATTCACCAGAGCCAGAGCGGGGAGCAGAGCAGGCAGAAGGACCGAAGTACACTGCTGAGGGGAGCAGCGGGTGGCAGGAGAGGTCAGCGCGCCATGCGGGACCCTCCTCTGGTGGCCGGGGAGTAGCCGGGTATCGAACCGGCACTGCAGAGGCTGCGGGCAGCTTCGCAACCCAGCGCTCAACCGCTGCACCACCGGGGAGGCCCAAAAGTGAGTGATTTTAAAAGCTAAGATAATCTCTCATAAGCTTATTCTATTGAATAACTGCATCTAATATATTGGACTCACAGTACGATTTACATGCTTATGCTTACATTCTTGTAGTCAGAATACCAGTTTGTATAATTCACTGGCTTTTGGCTATGAATCTCATATAAATCATCCAAAGTAATTTGCATAGGATCAATTCTAATCTTTGCTATTGAGTGTTTTGTGCTTTGTATTAATTAAGGTGATTGGCTTGTAATTACTCCATCTACTTATGTCCTATTCAGTTCTGCATTACCAACAATTACCCTGTCTTTAATGTTATAAGAAATGTATTAAATCTGCATCTAAATTGACTTTTAACATATTTAAAATCTATATGCTAGGTCAATGTGTCTTCTTTTTTTCTGTCCAGATTACACAGAAGTAGCTTAGTTTTATTTCTCATTTGAGATTTTTGATTACCCATGCATGTGAATCTGTATAATGTTAGATAACAGGCCTTATCAGAATCCCCCATTATTCTCAAGGAGATACAACATAGAACTGAAATGCATCTAATATGTGCTTTCATTCCCCCAATTTTTACCCTTTGCTTATATTTCAAGAGCTCCTGTATTTGTGAAGACATTGAGACATGTAACCCTGACAACAGAGATCCATTTACCTGGTAATAATAAGAAATTGCAAAGCAGTCAGATCTATAACAACTTCACTGGTGTTTTTTAATGTTTAAAACTCTTCGTGCATTGGGCCTCCCCGGTGGCGCAGCGGTTGAGCGTTGGGTTGCGAAGCTGCCCGCAGCCTCTGCAGCGCCGGTTCGATCCCCGGCTGCTCCCCCGGGCCACTGGAGGAGGGTCCCACATGGCGCGCAGACCTCTCCTGCCGCCCGCTGCTCCCCTCAGCAGTGTACTTCGGTCCTTCTGCCTGCTCTGCTCCCCACTCTGGCTCTGGTGAATTCTCTCACCCTCCTGCGCTTCTGACTGTACCCAGTGCATGTATAAACAAAACAAACAAATAAATAAATAAAACATGCCTCTATTAAAAAAAAAAACAAAAAACTCTTCGTGCATTAACTTTATACTGGTAAGAAACTTAAGGCTCCTACAGCAGGTACAAGAAAAGTGGTCATCTCACATTAAGGTGTGCCAATGTTTTTGTACTTTAGGTGAAGAAATGTACAATAGATGCAGTTTTACTATACAGTCATATGTGTGTGTACTGTTCTTATCTACTGTAATATGATTTTGAGCCAATGAAGTATGCCATTTGAACCTCTTGTCATGGGGCAGTCTTACAATGACAACAGCTCTAGAATTAAAGTGAGAAAAGTTATATTTAAATATCCCATCAGGGGCCTCCCTGGTGGCGCAGCGGTTGAGCGCTGGGTTGCGAAGCTGCCCGCTGCCTCTGCGGCGCCGGTTCGATCCCCAGCTGCTCTCCGGCCACCAGAGGAGGGTCCCACATGGCGCGCAGACCTCTCCTGCCGCCCGCTGCTCCCCTCAGCAGTGTACTTCGGTCCGTCTGCCTGCTCTGCTCCCCGCTCTGGCTCTGGTGAATTCTCTCACCCTCCCGTGCTTCTGACTGTACCCAGTGCATGTATAAACAAAACAAACGAACAAATAAATAAATAAAAGATGCCTCTATTAAAAAAAAAAACTTAAATAAAAAAAATAAATAAATATCCCATCAGAACCTTAGTGGATCTTTCAATTATTAGATTCTTAGTAAATGACTTTAATCTCTAGTAGTATCAGTTTCTTCATATGTAAAATGAAAAATGAAACCAGAAACACTGACTGGACTTATCAAAGGAGACATATTTGAAAACTTTTAAGAAACTTTAATATTTTAGAATATTATTTCTTAATAATTGTGAATTTAATGAAATTGTTTTTCTTTAACCATTTATTGAGTTGATTAAATCAAACACTCCTCTTATGTTAATTATACAGCTTAATTAATTATTGCAATGAAAATCAACAAATAATAGCACATACAAATTCTGCTGAGATTTGTGAATATATCACTTTATCAGTATGGAACATTTGTTAATCTGAAACCCAATTGTTTGATTCCTAGACTTGTGAACCAGTGAGGAAAACAGTTTGAGAATATGTACTCTTAGTCTTACTAACAGGTTATTTGTTTATTTGTTTTTTTTTTTTTAATTAAATTTTTTTTTTTATAGAGGCATGTTTTTTATTTATTTATTTGTTTGTTTCTTTGTTTATACATGCACTGGGTACAGTCAGAAGCGTGGGAGGGTGAGAGAATTCACCAGAGCCAGAGCAGGGAGCAGAGCAGGCAGAAGGACCAAAGTACACTGCTGAGGGGAGCAGCGGGCGGCAGGAGAGGTCTGCGCGCCATGTGGGACCCTCCTCTGGTGGCCGGGGAGCAGCCGGGGATCGAACCGGCGCCGCAGAGGTCGCCGGCAGCTTCGCAACCCAGCGCTCAACCGCCGCGCCACCGGGGAGGCCCTGTTTATTTGTTTTTATCACATACCAACATTTACTCCTAGCGCCATTATTTCATAGATACAAAACAATTTGAACATTTCTTCCTCCCTTAAGTAGGAATATAATCTTAATTAAATTAAAGGAGACAAAATAGTACAGTATACTTAAGAAAGTGAAGAGGAAAGAGGAGACCATTATGACTCAGAAAATAGCTGATTTTAAGAGAATTTGTTATGAAACAAGATTGAAAGTTTTGTAGCACAAGAGAGCAGGTATCAGAAAAGAGAAAAGCTTCCTACTATTACAGTGACAAAGAGATCTTTTAAAAGATAAGGATAAGGAGCAAAGAGGGTGAGGCATGAATTGATTTTAGCAGCATATAACCCAGTTTCTAACTGTGATTGGCAAGACAATTTAGATTTTAGATAGATAGGATCCCAGAGACCCAATGTAGTTGTAGGAGTTTGATTACATAGGTCATTTGGTTAAATTGGGAAACATTCTTTGCCTCATTTCTTCTAAAAACTTTTTCAAAATAAGATTTCACTGAATAGCCGGTTCTCTTGCAATATACTAAATTTCTATTTTTTTGGTTTAATACATAACTAATATATAATTATAACCTATCAGAGATAGTCAGATATTTTGTCATTATTTGGAGTAGGTATCTTGTGTATTAGAAAGAGTGCTGAAATGAAAATCAGTATCTATTCTCAACTATTAAATGGTTATTTTCTGTGACTTATTTGATCCTGGGGCCTCCCTGGTAGTGTAAGGTGCTGTTACCTCCCTGCTAGTGCCTCAGTGCTGTCACCTCTATGGCCTGAATTCGATCCCTGGCCAGGGAGTTAACCCATGTACTGTGTAGCAGAACTTTCCTGTCTTGCTTGCTGCTCCCCATAGCAGTGTATTTCAGTAAATCTGCCTGTTTTGTTCCCCACCCTGCCGCTGGTGAATCCTCTAACTCCATGCACCTCTGGTCTACACCCCAGGTCTTCTATGCATAAATAAATTTTTAAAAATTTTAAATATTATTTGATCTTTACAAATAAAAATTAACATAATATATGCCAATATGTTTCATTGTATAAAATTTCAGTAATTTTGATTGAAATTAAGTGAGTCAAATCAATAGACTCTGAAATTTAGACTTGATTTTTATAGTTCCCTCTGTCTCTAAAGTCCAAAATGATTCATTCATTTAATGAATACTTCTGGTTTGCTTTTTCACTCTACAGTATGAAAAGTTTTATTTGCATATTTCATTTATGTATTAATCCTTACTGGTGAGTTGGCTTTCCTTATAACTCACTGAGATGGCTTAAAGGGAACATTTGCTGTGAATTTTTACTTATTTCTTTATATTTCTCTATGAATAATAGGCTCTTGTCTATAGACTCACATCCAAGATGATTTGGGAAGATGAACCACCTATATTATGTATCTTGAGAACACTAACACCTTTTTTGCCTTGGTTCCATTTAGAACTTGGTCTTTAAAATATTTAAAAATGTATATATGGAATTATATATATATACACACACACATACATGGAAGCTAACACACATATATATGTATCTACGTGTGCTAAATAAATTGTATATTCATTAATATAATGCATGTATAGTTCCTTTTCTAAAATATATTTTTGATTTTTCCTATTTCTTCCTTTAGCTGTGACTCTAATATTCTATTTTTAAAGAAAACATTTTCATTGAGATATAACTGACATAAATTTCAAATGTATAATGTGTACAATTTGCCCAGTTTTAAAATATGTATACACCTATAAAAGGTGTATACACTACCAAATTCAAGATAATGTCTTTATTTTATATATAAAAATTCAGAAGCAAACAAAAGTTATTTTTTGTAGTCACATGGGTTATTATGGGCAGAACTAAGAGTATAACTTCTTTACAGAAACTAATCTGAATGTTTTAATGAAGTATTTTATTTTTAAAGAAAATCCTTATATGTTGCAGATTTGAATGGTTACAGAAATAAGAACATTAATTTTGTTTAATTATAACAGCATACATTTTATTTGGGTTATATAAATAGATTAGGGATGAAATGGCATATCTCTTAGATATGGCTGCCTAATGAACCAACTCAAAACTCAGTGGCTTAAAACAACACCCACTTATTTAATCATAATTGTATGGCTGTGGCAATTTTGTCTGGGCTGAGCTAAGTAGTTTTTTTTTTTTTTTTTTTTTTGGTTTTGTCTGAGCTCATTCATGCATCTGTGCTTGGTTAGCTGCCACATTGACTGGAGACTGGCAGATCTAAAATGGACTCAGCTAGGATAATTTGAATATGTTTCATATATTTGCATATCTTCTTAGACTTATTCATGTGTTAGTCAGGGTAAACTACTTTCTGTGACTTAAAACCAAGAGACATTATTTCTTTCTCATTTAAGATTTTCATTCTGTGCTCAGGAGACAGCCTTCTATGATGTGATGGAGGGTCCTGAGTCTCACTCATTAAAGCTTCCATTCCCTGACTGTGTCTTTTGCATCTAAGCAGCAAATAGAAAAATAGAGAGATTAAGATGGAATCTGTCACCTGGTGGGAAGACCTGAATCTGGAATGGCCCTCTAAAAACTCTGCAGTTCTGGTGAAGGGACAAGAGTATATATTCCCAAGATGATCAGTCAGTGGATTCAGGCTGTCCCGTGAAGGGTACATGGCCATTATAAAAATTAGCTATAGTTGTTATGCTTGTCATCATTTCATTAGGTAGGTTTATATAAAAGTATCATAGTGCATGACACCTAGTGTACAATGCTTTGGTTGATTAGCCCTTTAGCTTTTTCTGCCTTATTTTTTATATTTAAAACTTTTTTCTTTCTTTATATTTTCATGATTATCTGTTTTGGTTTATTTCACTTTTTTTTTTAAATTCAGGTAACATTGGCTTTTTTAAAAAAGATTTATTTATTTATACAAGAACCAGGGTACAGACCAGATGCACGGGAGGGAGAGAGGATTCACCAGAGAGCAGGGAACAGAACAGGCAGACTGATGAAATACACTGCTGAGGGGAGCAGTGGGTGAGATGGAGAGGTCTGCCATGCCATGTGGGACCCTTGCCAACTGCTCGGGATCGAACCGGTGCTGCAGAGGCTCTGGACAGCTTCACAGTGCTGTGCTCCACCGCCTGCGCCACCAGGGGAAGCCCAACATTGGCTTTTAACACTGTGTATGATTCAGAGATACAGGTCCCCACCTTTTCACATTTGTGTTACACCATACTTACCTTAAAGGTACCCATAGTTTTCCACCATAGTTCATTAGACAACCTCCCTACTTTGCTCTTTACCTTCCTCCGCCCTTTTTAGTAGCCTCAAATTTATAGCCAGATGTCTAGGCTTTGTGTTTGGTTTGGCTTTGGCTAACCATTTATTTTGCTTCTCTGTATTACACACATGAATGAAATCATCTGATAATTTCTTTAACCTTCTAACTTATTTTGCTTAGCATAATCCTCTCCGATTCCCTCCATGTTGTTGCAAATGACAAAAGTTTATCTTTTTTATAGTTGAGTAGTATTCCATTGTCTATACATACCATATCCTAATCTACTCGTCTGTCTTTGGGGACTTTGGTTGTTTCTATAACTTGGCTAGTGTAAATGTTACTTCAGTGAACATAGGAGTGCATATATCTTTTTGAATTAGTGTTTTTATATTCTTCAGATATTTATTTAGAGGAAATTACTGGATAACATGGTAGATTTATTGTTAATCTTTTGAGAAACTGCCATACTATTTTCCATACGGACTGAACCAGTCTACTGTTCCAACAATGTTCCTTTTTTGCACATCCTTGTTAACACTTGTTGTTTGTGGTCTTTTTGATATGGGATATTCTCACAGTGATGAGATGGCTTTAATGTGGCTTTAATTTGAATTTTACAATGTGGCTTTAATTTGAATTTCCCTCATGGCAATTGAGGATGAGCATTTATTTTCATGTACCTGTTGGCCATCTGTATGACTTCTTTGGAGAAGTGTCTATTTATCTCTTATGTCATTTTTTGATTGGACTTTATATAAAACAATATAGAGCTTACTGAGTGTTTTGAAATATTAATTATACTAGTTGCCTCTTATTATTATTAATATCCTTATGCTATTGAATATGTCATTTTTCACTTTGATTCTCTGTAGCCAAAATCCCTTTTCTCTTCCATTTCTTCAAATGACTTAAATGTCAGTTGCTGTCTGGGTCCATGAATTAAGTCCACTGAGGTTTTTTGCCAAGTCCTTTTTGCTCTTTAAACTTTCAGGGATTTTTTTCATTGAGGCAATATGTTGTGAACTGACAGGCTATTTGTTGCAATCTTGGTTATTTTTCTGTAAATGACTTATTCTATGTCACAAGGGGATGAGCAAATTGGGACTTGTGAAATGTTTTGATTTTATTTGCCTTTTGTGCCTTCTTTTATGAAGGAAATTTTTAGTGTACTTTTCATTTTTGTTGTAAGATATTTTGATTAAAAAAAAAAAAACCATGGTATTTTATAGTTAAACATGAAATGGATAGAGTGTTTCACCAGTTAAGAAGTCAGGATTTTCTGTAAATCTTTGTGCCCTGCTTTCTAAAGTTCTAATGAACCTGGCATAGCAGTATTGCCTTTGCTTACCTACAACAAAGTGATGTGTTTGTGTTTCTTTTTTTCTTTTTTTTTTTTTGGTCAGGAACTGATGATATGACAACTCTAGGGAGTAAATGGTAAAATGAGAATTAGAGAAACCAAGCCAATTTCCTGTATGAAATTACATGCCATATGTTCAACATTTAGGTCAAAAAACATGATTAAAAAAACTGAAAAGAAAAAAATGCATCTCAGATGTATGCAAATGATTTCTTATAAAAGTAACTGAGTAAATAGAAAACATACATTTCCAGAATTCTTTCTTTTTGAGATACACATTAAGGTATCAAATCTGGAGTTTAGAATTAGAAAGCAAGCAAGTTACAGTTTCTAGACATTTCTTAGAATTCTATGCAGAATATGTAATTTTGTGCTCTATTGGATTCCCAAACTCCTGAGAGCTGGATGTACATACCTGAAGGGTGCATAGTAGTAGAAAGTTCAGGGTTTTGGCTTCTGGGGAAACCTCAAAGTTGACAAATAGTACAACTCTTCTATTGCTACTGAGGGCATGGTATAGAGCAAGGATTTCTCTGATGGGCTGTAGAATACGCTGACTTGTGGGAAACAGAAAAGGAACTACAGTGGTTCTTGGAGGCTTTATATGGTGGGAATTACTTTTGTAAATACATTAAGCAGGACTAAGTATAACACATTGTTGGAGACACATTAATGTTTGGAAACAGGATTCTTCTGTACATAAACTAGAGCAGTCAACAAATAATGATAAATCCCAAGCCCTTCAGGTGAAGAAGATAAACTCTCCTGTTTATGCCATCATACTTTTCGATGCCAAATGACACAGGCTGATAAAATTAAGGGACAGAGCTGAGAATAGATTTCATTTCATTGCATCCCCAAGTTTATCCTGAAAACTAGAAAAGAGAAACAAACAGTAAAAACACATTATCATTTTTTAACTTGTAAAACATTGAAAAGTTGTCATGCCTAGAAAAACCTTGGGGGTGATGATGCAGTCTGATAGTATAATGAGAATAACTAAAACAAGCTGCATATTTAAATTAAATTTCCTAGTAGTCACATTAAAAGAGTAAAACGAAACAGGTAAAAATAATTTTTATAATCAATTTTATTTGTTCCAGTATGTGCAAATCTTATCATTTCAAAAGGTAATCAATACAATTTTTTTTTTATAAAATGAAAGCATTTTATTTTTAAGATTTTTATTTTATTTATACAAGTACTAGGGTACAGACCAGAGTCGTGGGAGGGTGAGAGGATTCACCAGAGACAGAGTGGGGAGCAGAACAAACGGATCTACTGAAATACACTGCTGAGGGGAGCAGCAGGCAGGTCTGCTGTGCATTGTGGGTCAGCTCCCTCAGTAGGGATTGAATTCAGGCTGCAGTGGCTGGTGATAGCTTAACAGTGCTGAGACTTAACCTCTGTGCCACCAGGGGGGCCCCATCTCTTATCATTTAAATGTGAATCTATAACACAAAGAGATAAAGAGATTGTTCCACTGCTGTTGTCTGCAAATTACTTGCTTAGGCAGGGCTAAACATTGTTTTCCCCTATATTGTACAACTAATTAAAAAACTAAATAAATTGAAAAGATACTCTGTTTTGTCATCTGACAAGGGACCAATATCAAAGATTTGCAAATAACCCATACAACTCATCAAAAGAAAATAAATACGCAATCGAAAATGGGCAGAATAGCTAAATACATACTTTTCCCAAGAAGACATACAGATGGCTATCAGACACATGGAAACATTTTCATTATCATTTGTCATCTGAGAAATACAAGTCAAAGCCACAGTGAGATACCACCTCATGCCTGTGAGAATGAAAGAGCTTATCCCCTGCTCATGGATTGGAAGAATAAACATTATTAAAATGGCCATCCTACCAAAAGCAATATACAGATTCAATGCTATTCCAATCAAAATCTCAATGGCATTCTTCAAAGAAATAGAACAATTATTGATGAAATTCATATGGAATCACCAAAAACCCCGAATAGCCAAAGCTCTACTGAAAAAAAAAGAAGGAAATGGAGGCATCACACTCCCAGACTTCAAACTATACTACAAAGCCATAATCATCAAAACTGCATGGTATTGGAACAAGAACAGACATACAGACCAATGGAATCGAATAGAAAATCCAGAAATAAACCCACAGATTTATGGTCAACTAATCTTTGACAAAGGAGCAAAGAATATGCATTGGAGAAAAGAAAGTTTGTTCAATAAATGGTGCTGGGAAAACTGGGTCGCTACATGCAAAAGAATGAAGCTTGACCACTACCTCACACCATACACAAAAATCAACTCAAAATGGATTAAAGAACTAGACATAAGACCTGAAACCATAAAATACATAGAAGGAAATATAGGCGAAACACTACGGGATTTGCACATCAAAGACATCTTTACAGACACATCACCCAAAGCAGTGATAGTGAAGACAAAGATAAACAGCTGGGACTACATCAAATTAAAGAGCTTCTGCACAGCAAAAGAGACAATAACAAAAACAAAGAGAAACCCCACCAACTGGGAGAACATTTTTGCACCCAACACTAATGATAAAGGACTGATCACAAAAATCTGCAAAGAGCTGATGAGACTCAGCAACAACAAAGAAAATAACCCAGTCAAAAAATGGGCAGAAGAGCTAAAAAGAAACTTCTCTGAAGAGGAAATGCAAATGGCCAACAGACATATGAAAAAATGTTCAACATCACTTGTAATCAGGGAAATGCAAATCAAAACTACCATGAGATACCATCTCACACCAGTGAGAATGGCACATATTAAAAAAACTAGCAACAACAAATGTTGGCGAGGGTGTGGAGAAAAAGGAACTCTTGTGCACTGTTGGTGGGAGTGCAAACTGGTCCAACCACTATGGAGAGCTGTGTGGAGATTTCTGGACCTACTAAACATAGAGCTTCCATATGATCCAGCAATTCCACTCCTAGGTATTTACCCAAAGGACACAGAAACATCAATTCCAAAGAGCACCTGCACTCCTATGTTTATAGCAGCACTGTTTACAATAGCTAAGCTTTGGAAACAACCCAAATGCCCAAAAATAGATGACTGGATCAAGAAGATGTGGTACATATATACCATGGAATATTACTCAGCATTCAAAAAAGATAAACACATGCAATTTGCAGCAACATGGATGGCACTGGAAGGGATCATGCTCAGCGAAATAAGCCAAAAAGAAAAAGAAAAATACCGGATGGTCTCACTCATAGCAGGAATCTAGAAAACTTAAATAAGGGACCAGGAAAATGAATATAAGAAAGTGAAAATCAAAATCAACAAAAAACTATGAACCAGAGACACTTTTTGGGGGGTGGGGGGCGGGAGGGGAAGGATTGGGGTCAGAATGGGGCGTTTGCAATTGTATGGGGGAATATAAAAATAAAATTTAATATTTAAAAAAAAAAAAAAAACAAAAAAACACTAGACGGCCTCCCTGGTGGTGCAGGAGGTTGAGCGCAGAGCTGTAGAGCTGTCCACAGCCTCTGCAGTGCTGGTTCCATCCCCGCCAGCTGCGGAGCAACCCACATGGTGAGGCAGACCTCTCCTATCTGCCCGCTGATCCCCTCAGCAGTGTATTTTGTCAGTCTGCCTGTTCTGTTCCCCACTCTGTCTCTGGCGAATCCTCTCACCCTCCCGCACATCTGGCCTGTACCCAGGTTCTTGTATAAATAGAATAAAAATAAATATTAAAAAAAAAAACAGAAAAAAAAAAACACTAGACAGAGCAAGTGTTGGTCAGGGCATGGAGAGAAAGGAATCCTTGTACATTGTTGGTGGGTACAAAGATTGGTTCAGTCCCAATGGAAAATATGATGGAGGTTACTCAAAATATTAAAAATAAATCACCTTCTTTATTAATATAGTGGAGCTGATTTCTGTTCTTTAACACTCAAAGAGTCTTGCTTACAAATTCCCAGTGATAGAGATACCATTTTCAATAACACACAATTAAATGTTATATAGTGTTTTGGTAAAAGTGAATGAGTAAAGTTGAAAAATTATTTTCATGTTTATATCTTCGTATGTATGTGTAATATATGTAGTTAATGAAATTAAAATGTAAAGTTTTAATTTCATGATATCATGCTGGTATGCAAATCACAGGAAATTAAATTTAACTATGCAATAAAATTAATTTAGCATTAAAAATAATAAAGAAGGTAAGCATTATTCTTATGTTATCAGTTTTTTTTTAAATGCATGAGATGCTAATATTTAGTATCTGGTGTTTCACGCCTCATATCACTTCTTGGAAATTTTCCTTCATGTTCAGAGAGATAGAAACTCAAGTAGAAGCTCTTCTTGTCCCCCCTGTGTATTTGCTACATGCCACATATATGTTAGTGACATCATTACACTGAGAGCCAGGTTTCTTCCTTCAATGGATTGTCAGATTCATCACAACAACAATCACTTTAATTGAGGGGTTGAATGCAATGTATAGAGCTGTCCATAGCCGCTGAGGTGCGAGTTAGATCCCCAGCTAGGGAGCTGCCCACATGGTGCGGCAGACCTCTCCTGACTCACCTGCTGCTCCCCTCAGCAGTGTGTTTCAGTAGATCTGCCTGTTCTGCTTCCCACTCTGTCTCTGGTGATTCCTCTCACCCCCCACACCTCTGGCCTGTACCCCAGTTCTTGTGTGCGTAAATAAATAAATCTTTAAAAAAATAATTTTAGGAGTCAGCAGATATAATGTTAAGCTGTGAAAACACAACTTTAAACAAAAAGCCCTTACAATGTAGATATAAAACAATGTTCTATAAAAGGTGAGGATGGATCAGACATATGTATTGGATTTAAAAAAAACAACAGAGGAAACTAAACACTAATAAACTGAATAAAAGTAAATAAATATTTTCAATTAGCTATGCTAATTTCTTTCTTAGATTTAGGATTATATTATTTGTATTGCATATTCTTTACCCAGTTTTTAAAAATGTGTTTTAGAGGGATTTCTTAGTGTTGTCTTTGTTTGCTTTGCTTGCATAAATAAGTAGATTTTGGATTATGTTTTGTATTCTTTGGCATATATTTCCATCTGGATTTGGTGGTTATATTTAGAAAGGTAGGAAAGGCTAAAAGGTTTTGAAGGACAAATGTCAGGTGCTTGTCAACTTTGTTCATTACATACCACATCCATGAGAAACACTTAAAGTAGACTAGAATATAAGAGTGGGCTTTATTTAGAATATTTTTAAATATTGATTTATTTCTCATATTCATTGTTTTCTAACCTGTTGCAAACACTTTATTATTTAATAACCTAAAAATGTTGGTAAATTAACACAAAGGACAACACTGAGACTATAGTGTCAAACTCTATTGTCATTTTCTTCACAAAGGCTTTGGGACCTAGTTAAAGACCCAGTTTTAATTCTGTTGATGGAGCCAGAACTCACTTAAACCAGGAGATCCTTATGGCTTTGCCTTTTGTTCTCCACTCCAGGAATTTTGTTTGGCTATCTAGATATTCTCTGACCTCTGCATTGTTTTAATATACTGATTTATACCAGCAAACATCAACAATCTCAATCCCTAAATCCCCATAGAGGTTTCATTTAAATTCAGATAAGACCTTGTTTCAATGGATATAAAGCTAGAATGACTTAATTTTTCTTTATTTCATATTTATTCCAGTGGAGAATTTTTTTTAATTCAGAAATCTCGATTTTTCAATCTTGCAATGTTCTGTTGTTTTATTCATTTTAATGAAAGTGTTAAAATACACAAAGGATTTCCTAAACATTCATCGAATCCTCCTCATCTTGTGATAATCTTCAGCCTCAGAGTTATGCTTTCCCTTTTTTCTGAATATATTAATCTACTCAAGTTTGTAACTACTAGAGATTGGGAGTGAATAATTGGGTGTGTCCTGTTCTTCTTTTGTATAATACTGTGTAACATTGCAAGGGAAATTAGTCCTATCTCAAGTTTACATGTAGATAACATGTTCCGTTTTCATAGGGTGTAGTAACTTGTCAAAGTTCTCCCGAGTAGAAAACAGATGGATCTGCCCTCTTCTCACCGTCTCTGTCATTGTTCTTTCTAAACTCATATACCATCACTCTAAAGTCACTAACAGATATTCTAAGACTACTTGAGACCTGAGATCAGAACCAACATGAACACAGAATCAAGAAATGTTTCAAGACTTGGATTTGTTGTCTGAGTTTACTGGTTTTCCATTGTTATATAACATTATCTGACAATTGAATGACTTGAAACAACAATAATTGGTTAGTATCTCTCAGAGATTCTGTGTGTAAAGAATTAGGGAGCAACTTGCCTGAGTTGTTTTGGCTAGTGGACATCTCATGGAGTTACAGTTATTGTCGTATAATGGCCAGTGTTAACATCTGAAGGCTTGACTGAGGCAGGAGAATTTGTCTTCCAGGGGAATAGTAAGTTGGTGCTGATTGTTTTCGAATGGTCACAGTTTATGCTGGTTTTCTTGAGCTTCCTTACACCATGGTAGTAAGCATCAGCCTGCCTGAGTCATATATAAGGTCAAAGTGGAAGAAACTGTATTTTTTATGAACTGCCTTAAAACTTCCACATGGCTATTTCTAGTATTCCATTTATCACACAAGTAAACTCCAATTCATTGTAGGAAGTTCTGACTTTCAAGAGGTTAGAATCATTGGAAACCATCTTTGCAACTGGCTACCACACAAAAATTGAATGGTGAATAAAATTGTACATGAATTTTAACCAGATTGTTCCTGATAACCTGGTTTGAATCAATTCTCATGTCATTTTCAAAATAGAGAATCTTAACCAGTATATTACCTTTAAATGATTTCATGATTGGTTGGCTTAAGAACTTTCAATGATAAAAATAGTTTAAAAGCCAAATTATTACAAATATGGAGATCTTTAAGGGTTTACCCCTCAAACTATAAAATAAGAGATAGTTAATGATTAATCCCAGAATAACATTGAGAATAGTCAGATTTATTTTGCTTAACCTATGAGAAATTATATAGTATGACTTACAATAAATTAAAATGCTATTAAGATTTTTAGTTTGAATTTTTGGAAAGATATTTAGAGTTAAATTCCCTTAGGTCCCAAGATGGCAAAAATTGCAATGTAACTTTATATCTAAGCTATGTTAGTTTTCATTAGCATAGTAAGCTTTTGAAGTAACTCTTAGGATTGCTTGTACTGATGCAAATAAATTTTGTCAGCTTGGAGAGTGGAGACTTGATATTTTTTCATTTCCCTGCTGTTTTTTTCCTAGATGTTTTATTATAAACTACTTATTTTACTGTCATGAATCATGTAGAACCTGTCTCCTCTGTGATTCAATATTGTTCTATTGCTCTAAGACAAAGAAGATGATTTTTAGTGACTTTTTAGCATAATATTTAGTTTTGTTATAAAGTTGTCTGCGCCTTTGCAAATGTTCTTTCTTTACACATCAAAAAGGATAGTATGTAATTTATAATGAAATGATGTGAAATGCAAAGAAAGAAAACAAGGAAAAACCCAGGGAGAATTTATGTACTAAAAAATTAAAAAAATTTTAATTTTTTAACTTATCAAAAATATTTTAAGAAGTTGTTCTTAGGTTCTCCACAAATAAACTACCTTTTTAATTGCTGTGGTATGAGCACTCAGGCATTAGCATTTAAATCAGCTAGATAGAGAACTACTTTAAAAGTTCTAATTCTAAGAATGTGATATAAATTTTTAAATTCTTTTTCACTCAACTAATGTCTTTTGCCTATATTACAATAAGTAATGATTGGAACTTTAAAAAAAAACAATGAATCCTAAATGTTCCTCTCTTTATTCTACTTTGTTTTATTTTCCCTCTCTTCTCAAACCTCTATTTTTGGTATGCTCATTTATACATTTAATTTGCTTGTTTTTGTAAATGCAATTAAGATTTTGGCAAATTTACAAAAGACACTAAGCAATTGCTGTGAGCACACAAAGACAGTCATAAAAAAGAAATAGCCATTTTGGTAAATTTGATAGAAAGAGAGCTACACTCTACCAAGTTTTTTTTTTAAAAAAAACAAAAAACAAAAACAAATGGAGGAATGTGAGCGGTGCTTCGAGTCAGCTGTAATTGAGAAGGTACATAAAGCAAAGATGCTGGAAACCATCATTAAGACTCTATACTTAACAGCAAACAGATAAATTGGCAGTAAATAACCAGGGTATATGCCTGTAAAGACTGGGCATAGATGAGAACTTTCTAGAATGTCATGTAGAAAGAAATATTAAGGCAAAGAAAAGAACTATTAGCACAATTAAGAGACAGACTATGTAAAATACAATTTTGTTAGGAATTATATTTAGACTAACAGTCCTTAACTGGCTGCCTCCCTGGTGGCGTAGGGGTTAAGTTTCAGCACTATCACCACTACAGCCTGAGTTTGATCCCAGGCCAGGGAGCTAACCCACTATGGTGCAACAGACTTCTCCTATCTCACCTACTGCTCCCCTTAGCAGTATACATTTCAGTAAATCTGGCTGTTCTGCCCCCTACTCTGTCTCTGATGAATCCTCTCACCCTCTGCACCTCTGGCCTACACCACAGTTCTTCTATAAACAAACAAACAAACAAACAAACAAACAAATAAATAATGTTAAAAAAAAAAAACAAAACAAAACCCACAGTTCTTAACTGTAATATAAAGATGGTGAAATTTTGACCTGCAAAATCTTTGTATTTTCATTCAAGCTTCTCCATATTCTACTACTACTCCTGTAGCCATGTTATTTCTTATAACTCCTTCAGAATTGAAGTTAGACAAGACTCACCACTTTTATCCAGAGCCAGATGAAGGGGTGAATCAGCCATTCAAGCAGCTCTTGTAAGTCTCCATCTGAAAGGGCCATGTAACATTAACAGGATGCTAAGACATGGCTGGTTAATGGGATGAAGAAAATTGTTTTTTAAACAAAACTCCCCTAAAGGATAATTCTGGATAAGGAACTTGCATTTTATTTGAATTGCCTTCTGGGAAAACTTCTGTTTGGATGAGGCGGGTTTAAAAGATTTAGGCTAGAATTGAATGTATTTTAAATAACGGGCTGAGGCAGATTCATTCTCTTCTCCCACATGATATTCAAACTCTCCTATAAAGAGATATTTTATATATGTAGTACCTATATGTGTGTGTGTGTGTTGCTTTTTTGAAGTCAAGGAATCTATTTTATCCATTTTTAATTTTTTTTTAAATTGAGGTAATATAAGTTCACAGCACTATATGATTTAGGGGTATATGTTCACCTCTTCAAATGGGTATTACCACACCCCATCCACCACTGAAGTAGACATAATATTCTACCCTTGTCCATTAGGTCACCTCCTCCTTTGCTCCCCTCTCCCCTGTGAGGTAGCCTCACTTCTGCACTAAGATTTGTAGGGTTTGTTTTGGATGAGTTTTTGTCACTTTGTTTGTTTTGTGTCTATATTGTGCGGATGACATATATTTAAATAACTAGTTTGAAGTGGTTCCAAATTTTATCTATTTAAATAACTAGTTTGAAGCGGTTACAAATTTTTTTTTAATTAATAAATTTTATTTTTATATTCCCCATACAATTGCAATCCCCCCATTCTGACCCCAATCCCTCCCCTCCCGCCCCCCACCCCCAAAAAGTGTCTCTGGTTCATAGTTTTTGTTGATTTTGATTTTCACTTTCTTATAGTTATTCATTTTCCTGGTCCCTTATTTAAGTTTTCTAGATTCCTGCTATGAGTGAGACCATCTGGTATTTTTCTTTTTCTTTTTGGCTTATTTCACTGAGCATGATCCCTTCCAGCGCCATCCATGTTGCTGCAAATTGCATGTGTTTATCTTTTTTGAATGCTGAGTAATATTCCATGGTATATATGTACCACATCTTCTTGATCCAGTCATCTATTTTTGGGCATTTGGGCTGTTTCCAAAGCTTAGCTATTGTAAATAGTGCTGCTATAAACATAGGGGTGCAGGTGTTCTTTGGAATTGATGTTTCTGTGTTCTTTGGGTAAATACCTAGGAGTGGAATTGCTGGATCCTGTGGAAGCTCTATGTTTAGTAGGTCCAGAAATCTCCACACAGCTCTCCATAGTGGTTGGACCAGTTTGCACTCCCACCAACAGTGCAGAAGAGTTCCTTTTTCTCCACAACCTCGCCAACATTTGTTGTTGCTAGTTTTTTTAATATGTGCCATTCTCACTGGTTACAAATTTTATCCACACCTATCCACCCTCACACATACACACATAAAATTTTTTATCTATTCAGTGTTTCATCTCCATTGTCCAAAACAATATTGACACATAGAAGGTACTCAAAAAGAAAAATAAGTTATTTGTCATATTTGTTATTTGAATTAATGTAGAAAAATCTCTAAATTTAGAAAGCATCTAGTGCTTCAAAATTTCCCAAGGTTTTTCTGTTTCAAAACATTGAAATTTGGGCTACTCAAATAACACTTTTGTATTTCTCTTCTTATGCTAGCATTTACAAGGTTCACAAACGTTCACACAATAAATGTGGAGTGACTTCTAGGTCAGTTGTTGACTCATTTGAGCTCCCAAGTAAATGCATACCCTTGTCCTGTTTTCTCTGATTCCTGGCTTTTATCTTGGAGATAACAAGGCCATGTAGTCATCCTGCAAAGGGGCAGACAAAGTGTCATATGGTGCAGAGAAGACCAGAGTATATTCTTTAGGAAAGGAATTGACTGGACTGAATATGCTCAGTAACTTCCCCCCACTCACCATCACACAATTAATTTCTTCTTCCAGGATACATAGTGTGTGTTTCCCATATGATTTGGACAATTCTACTGTCTTAACAATAGCAGTCTTAAACATATCCTCACCAACATTTGTCAGAATCAACTTTTCTTAGTTTCAAACATAAGGATAACTTCCAAGGTAACAAAATAAGATGTAAAAATGCAAAGACTAGGTTAGGGTTATCATGTAAGTAATTCTCCATGTATTAATATGGTGAAATTTCTTTAAGCATTACTTTAGAAAAAGTTGTGACCCTTTGAAATAGAAAGGTCATTCGGTGTCTTCTCAATAAAATTTGGCTCATTATCTTGTGGATCCTTTTCAGATTATCTAATTTCATCTATCCCTTTTTATTATCATTGAAATATTCCAAGCCTTTTTAAATTGTTGAAACTGATAATGAAAATGATTCTTATTCATAGAAAGGAAGTTAAATTTTGTCAGATAGGGATGTAATAATTTTATTGCTTTCTATATACCGGAAATTATTGTACCATTTAACAAATTCTTTTCAGCTTCCTTTTTTTTTCCTCAAAGATTTATTTTTATTTATTCATGCATACAAGAACTGGTGTCTAGGCCAGAGTTGAAGGATGTGAGAGGATTCACCAGAGATAGAGGAGCAGAAAAGACAGAGCTACTGAAATAAACTGCTGTGGGGAGCAGCGGGCAAACAGGGAGTTCTGCTATACCATGTAGGTTAGCTCTGTGGCTGGGGATGGACCTCATGCCACAGTGACAACTGAGACTTAACTCCTGTGTCACCGGGAGGCCCCCTCAGCTTTCTTTATTGCATATATCTTTCTTTGACTTCTCCTTTGCATTTTGTCTTGTGTCTTACTGATCCCTTTATTAATTAATGTGACAAATTTGATATGTCTTTATTTTATATTTGCATATGTCATGATTTTTCCTAGAATTTTTTTAATTTAGTGTTTTTAGCTCTCCAATTTGCCAGACAGTGTTAAAAATTGCACACTCTCTGTAATATAATTCTTGTTACTGATGCTATTATTGGTTTATTTGTCCATTATTGGTTTATTTGTCCAGCTAAGCATTTAAATTAAATTGGACATAATGACAGTATTAGTAGCAATAAATATTTATTGTATGTTGATTCTGAGTACATTTTTATCTGTTATACTATTTGTTTCTTACAAAATATAATGCAGTAGATACTGTAATTAGAATACCTATTTTAGACACAAAGAAAATAATACTTAGAGTTGACTAAGTTGCATAATGCAATGTAACAAATAAATGGGAGTGGAGACTCAAATCCAATTCTTGCTAAATAAAAAGTATTTTAGGCTTTAACAATTATACCACATCTTCTTTCTAACTTCACTGAAACATTTATCTACAAAATCCACTCTCAGAGCAGTACCACTAATAATGGAACACTGTCCAGTAATGAAAAATGAATTCAGAATGGCTCATTATAGGTCCAACACACACAAAAAACCTACTAACACAAACCCCTAAAGTACTTTTTATTTATTAATTTATTAATCAGAATTAATTCAACTACAAGAGCCAGGAAAATAAATCAAGTTAAAAGTCCTGAAAGTATTTTTTTTTTTATATTACAGAAAATTTAATGGGTCAACTGGTCCACATGTGAAATTGCTGATTGAAAAAACATAAGTACTGTTTTGGGGGTTTTCACTCTCTTTCCTGCCTCAGTTTCTCTACTTAGCCCCCCTCTCCCAATCCCTCTATTTTCCCTCATTTTCTTCTAATTCTGTGTAAAAACATCTCAAATGTCCTTTATATCAACAATAGCAGTAGAAATTTCAGTGATGAGTAAGACAGAAGACAAATATGCAGGCAAACCTAGGGCACATGGTTAAAAAATTAACAAGTATGGGTGGAGGGTAGTTGATGATTTTGTGATTTCTTTTGAATTCACATCTGGGAGACTTTCAAAAAGAATCGTGGTGCTGCCTGAAAACAACTTAAGAGGAGGACAGTTTTAGGTGTTGTGGGACTTGAGGGGCAGCATAAGATCTGCACTGACAAATCAAGGTTTTGCTTTTTTTTTGATGTGATATTAATTTGCACAAATCAATTAATTTTATTTTTAAAACTCTTTTTAATAACTCTACATTTACCTGTGTTCCCCATATCAAAAGAATACCCAAAGCCTTTCATGCAGATTGAGTTAATTAGCTCTAGTTCAATGATGTCACAGTAAGTTAATTATCACCTCCCTATACATTCAGTTTACAACCTTAAATATTAAGGAGTATTTTAGCATTTGTAGTTTTCTGACACAAATTGTTGTTGAATTAAATAATATGAAGCTAATGTATTTCAGAATCTTCTGGACCTAAACTACAGTGGCTAAAAATCTATTTTTCCTTAGAGGGGACCTTTAAAGACTTTGGATCAAATAAGACTTTGTGGTCATTGGGCAGAATAATCTTGTGTTTGTGACAATAATGAACTGAAAAAGGGCAAACAGTATGAGGAAAACTAGACAGACACCATGCCAATAACAGGTAAAAGGTCATGTTATTTGCACTTTTATTTTTACAGCAAGACTGGATTAGAGGTGATCAATATGAAAGATTTATTGGAGGTAAAATTGACAAGACTGGACAAATTGCTAACTGGGGTTTGGGTGCTAAGTAAGTCAAAAACAATTTTCAAATTTCAAGGTGGGTGACAAGGATAAATGGCAGTTCCTTTTATTTTGACATGAAAAGCAGTTCCTATATTGAGTAACATTTTCTAGCTGACTTAAAATTGGGCACTTCTACCTGTAAAATTCCCATGATTCTCTCTTACTTAAGCAAAGGATTGTGTTTTACTTTTTGATTGCATATCTGTGGCCAGAAGTTAAATACACACAAACAGCATTCATGCAAATAGAAACAGCATGAATTAACAGTAGGAAGCCTTTATGAACAGGATCTAGTTTTTTTGCTTGAGAGTACTAATAAATCAGTTCTGTTGTAAACCTCTGTCCAGATACAACACCTCCCCTCAAGGTAATGAGGATGCTTTCCTCATTTGTTACTTGTCTCAGCTTTAACCTTTGTAACTTCCCCAAGTCAACTTACAGTTTGGATTTTAGTCTGATGATTTATGTATTATGTTATTAAATATTCTATATAAAATAGACTTCTTAACTCAATATCCCCTGAAATCTTTTTAAGTACTTTTTGTTTTATCTTTATCTTTTTTTAATCCAATCTTTCTTTAAATCTGAAATTAACGTTGCTAATAAAAAAGGCACAAAAGGGTGTTTTTTCCCCCTTCTTTTGCTGTTTAGGATGCTATAATATTTACTTTGTAGGACGAAAAGAGAAAAAGTGTTGCCTCACTGTATTTTGCAGTGTGAAATACAGGTTGAAATCCATAGGTGACTTCTTACCATGATTGTCATTGACCTGTGGTATGTGAATTCAGCAGAAGAGCTGAGTAATTATCTTTGAAATAGTTTATTAAATTAGGCTATTATCTATGACAATAAAGTGAAATATAGATGCTGTATTTAGATAAGCGAAATCTGATTTATATCAGGTGAACTATCCTAAATCAGCAATTATATTCATAACTAGCTAGATGATTTTGCTCAGTTGATCCAAGAACTGATTTTTAACATACCAGATGATAGTTGCAATGTAGTTAGAGGTCACTATTTGTAGATTCTATGTTTATCAATTTATATACACATATATGTATGTGTGTATATGTATTTACACAATGTATATATGCATTCATACATACTATATATTTATACATACACATTTCATTTAATACATATAATTACCTAAAGTTTAATATTATTTCTCACGTAAACATTTGAAGCAACTAAAGCTCAAAGAAATAAACTTGCTGAATTATAGAATTTTCAAGAAATAGGGCATTTTTATCTGGTGTCAAGATCTGTGCTCTTAACCACAATAGAAAGTTATTTCATAACTCCTTCATATTTTTCTAAGACTAGCCAAATGTATACTTTAAATGAGTTTTAAACATATTGATTTATTTTCACTGTGCTTCCTATATATTATCCAATGTCCTCGTTGTGCTCCTTCTGGTCCATAAATGACTACTTGATTCATGCAAGTCAAGATGTCACTTACAATAGTAGAAATGAATGGGTCAATAAAACTATTTTGCTTTGATAATTTCAACTTCAAGAAAAAATATTTTAATGGGAATTTATTGACAACAATGAAAAATTATTGATGGATAAAACAAATATCACTCTATAAAGACAATATAGATGATACCATGGCAATGATCTGTCAAATGTATTTACAAATGTTATTCTTTCACAAGGGGAAGAGAGAAATATTAACTCAAAAAAACTTTCATATACTTGAAATATTAATAATAGGTATCAGCGTGAATAAAGATTGATAACTGGTATTATTTTCATGGGTCTAAAAAATAGCATTATCCATATATAACTGTATGGTGGAACTAGAATTGTAATACTCACCCATAAAAGTAAAGATTCTCGGTGATCCCTTCTTAAGGGGCACTTCCCACTGATGAAAGTCAAGCTGTGCTTATGAAAGATGGGATTGGTATTTCACAAGTGCCTATTATTTACTGCAGCCTTTTGTAGTTTTATAAATCATTTCAAAATAAAAGTTCCATGGTTTATTTAGGGGTCCAGATTTTTCCTCAGTTAGCTTATGGATAACTTCACTAAGAAGTTACTGTCTGTAATGTTAGAGATTGAGTAAATATAAGATCCGTTTGTGTAAAATCACTTGTAATCACATGCTATGTTTTCATGTGTTTACATATTCATAATAATAATTACACATTTATAATAATATTATCTTATTATAGTGCACTAGACAGACTTAAGATACTGGTTTTAGTGGATGAAATTATGAAAAAGGTATCAAATAATCACTGGAGATAAATCATCTTAAAAGGAATCTTAAATTAACATATCTACTTGGTGTCTACTTGAGCTTAATACAGAGACAATTAAGAGGATATGATCACTGGCCTGTAGCACAACAGCAAAATAAAATATAAAAACAACACACACTAATGTAAACACAGCTTAGGAAAAAAATCAAGAAAAGAACTAAAATGAGAGATAGTAAGATAAGAAAAAGTGATTACTATTGCAGTGGGCTTTTACATGGCTTCTGCCCTGGAATTGTGCTATAATTTCCTTAGTGGCCCAGGCTGGCAGAATACTTAAGTTTCATAACATGTTTATTCAGTTTTTCTCACTCATAAACCTTTTTCGATAAGATGCAAAGGTAGGGAAAGCAAGGCAAGACACGGAATTATTTTACTATCTACTTTTCCAGTAAGTGGGTTTCTCTATTAAGAACTAACTTTAACAGAATGCATTTTGGTTGTCCTTGTACATATTATAGAGAATACTAGAACCTGAAAAATATGCAGCAAATAATATTTCTGTTTGTAGATAAGAAAAATTTGGGGTATTCATTTATCCCAGTCTTGATCTAATCATCCCATTGTTCTAGCTCCAAAAATTTCCCCTTCAACATAATCATCTACGAAAAGTGATATGGTTTTGCTACAAGTCATCAATTTATGGAATTCACTGGAAGTTTTGTTATTTCTTTTGTGTTGTGCCACTTTTCCCTTTGTTTTTCCTACCTTTTGATAGATACAGATTTATATTTGATACAGGAAAAATAAAAAGCATGGATCCTAGCCAAAATTAACACTACAGAATAGGTATTTTTGAGAATTACATAGAAATAATAGTACTGGATTACAGGAATGAAAGTGCAAAATTAGTTGTAAACAAGAAATTTCTATATCAGTAAATATCAATATCATTGAGATATCAGAGATTCTTATGGAAAATATTTGCATGTAGAAGAAATTGTGATTTTTATTACCAGAATGTTCTATCAATATCCTAAATTTTAAAGAAATTGAATTATAGGTATCATGTAAATATGAATATACACTATACTGGGTTGAGGGAAAGACTTAGATTATCATTTGGGAAAAATAACAGATCTAATGATAGTTAATTTTAGCTTGAAATAAAAGAATTTGGGGGGAAAAGTTCAATTTGGAGATACACATTTGTATTAACCCCACAGAGATGGTGATTATTAGAAAAATACCATCATTATTTTACCAGTGACAGTGAGACAAATGGAAACTGAAAATATGACAAAGTTTATTATGAGTGAGCTTTATTTTCTACAGTGGCTATTAACTTGTTTTAGAAAACCTTTGTAGAATGATACAGAAAATATTTGTAGATAAGAGAATTGTATCTTTGTATATGTTTAAAAGATTAGAGAGCTGACTGAATGGAGCATGGGGCATTGCTATGGGAGATTGTTTCACAGCCTTGTGGAAAATAATTAGGTTATTGTTTACGTTGCCCTAATTATTCACTTCACACTGCTTTGCTATGTAATTTTAAAAACCAGGTTTCCAATCATGTAAAAGAAGTGGAAAACTGAAGCAATTCTCCAAATCCATAAGTGTATTACTGATATAAGTTATCTGGATAGTTCAAATACAGTTCTCTTTGCACTGTATTTGTTAATAAAGATATTGTTTTCATATTATTGGGGTTAAACGTGCGAAAGCATTTAGTTTTGATTTCAGTATGTCCAATGTATGGAGAGTGGCTCTTTGTAAAATAATTGTTCTTTACAACTGACTTGTAGGCAAAAAGATATAATTCCGTTTCATTGACTGTGATGTGGGAGCCGCCCATTCCATGGTATCCTGGAGGCTTTATTCACATCAGGGAATTTGATTTCCCTGTCTCTAAGCATACACTTGCAGAAGAATGTACTTTCTATGTTTAATTACATTTTACTTTTTGTGTAGCTCACTACACATATAAAAATCATTATTTTCAAATATAAATGATGAAGTGAATGCCTTACAGATTTATATACATCTCTCTCTCTCTCTCTCTCTATATATATATATATATATTTATATATATTTCTCTATAGATGGTGAAAAAAAATCTTTATGGTTGTGCACTTTTATTTTGTACCAATCAATAAATCAATAAAAAAACAAAAAAAATTCATAAAGCCCAGCAAGTAGAAAACTGGAAGATTTTGGGAGCCTATATTGTCATCAATAGTCAACTCCTTGGGGAATTATAAATTTATAAACTAGCAGCCAAACTCTACTCAATATATAATGAATCATTTACTTCTTTTAAACAGAATCAAAGTAGAGAAAATTTCTCAAATATATATCTAATTATGATAGTACATCATCTTCCATCTTGGCCCAAGGCTCCATGTTAATCCTTTACCCTAACAGGGAAGAATCTGTTGAAACGCTGTTTCATCTAGTTTTCCTTGGCTTTCATTTATTTTGATTTCAATACTGACAGGAAAATATCTGTATTCTCTTCCCTTTTACCTTAGTTCTTGAATTCACCTTCAGAAATTATATGGAGAGGTGGTTGGAGAATATCTTAGCCTCCTTGTTCACCATCAACCTATTAAAAGATGAAAAATGGTCCCATCCATTTTCAAACTTTATACTTTTTTTTTTTTTTTTTTTTTTTGCATAGAAGAACGGAGGTGTAGGCCAGAGTTGTGGGAGGTGGTGCCACCAGAGACAGAGTGGGGAGTAGAACAGGTGGATTTTACTATAATACACTGATGAGGGGAGCAGCAGGTGAGAGAGGAGAGGTCTGCTGTGCCATGTGGGTCAGTGACCTGGCTGGGCATCAAACTCAGGCTGTCACAATGGTAGTGTTGAGACTTAACCCCTAGGCCACCAGGCCACATGTTGACTCTGTAATCTGGTTTGTAATTTTTTTTTAAAGATTTATTTATTTGTGCATATAAAAACTGCGATTATAGGCCAGAGGTGTGGGGTGAGAGGATTCACCAGAGACAGAGTGGGGAACAGAGCAGGCGGATTGACTGAAATACACTGCCGAGGGGAGCAGCAGGCAGGACAGGACAGGAGAGGTCTGCTGTACCCTGTGGGTTGCCCCCTGCCCGGTGGAAGATCAAACTCGTGCTGCAGTAGCTGCGAATCACTTCATAAGTTGCGTCTTAACCCCTTGTACCACCAGGGAGGCCCATGTAATCTGACTTGTAATTATTTTTAAAGCAACTTAGTTTCCATTAATTACATTTTCCATAACATATAAAAACAATATCCATAAATATAAAATTACATTTTCCACAAAATTCCTCAACAATACCTAAAATGTTATTTCTATTTTAAATTTAAAAATTTTTATTTCAAAGTTACTTTAATTTCAGAACTGGAAAGGATTTAAGAATTCCTGTCAAAGGTCAACATTAAGTTATGGCCATGTATTTATAGAATCCCATAGGTGGTGATATTTCATGTTTGAGCCTTTGCAGGGCATGTTTCACCAGCATCATTTTCCTTCACCTGGTACTCCTGGAAACCACTAGTCAACTTTCACATGACCTCTTCTTTGCTCCTAACATTGGAAAAATAATACTGATTAGTACACTTATGCAAACTTCAGCATCGCATGTGTCTTTATCTCTACTTCCTTCTCCCTATTTAATGATTAAAGTCATATACTCCACCTTTTCTCCACATTCCATTCCTTGCGCTTACTTATTACAGGTCATAGCTTCTTTGAATCCTTCCAGCTCCCACTCTATTCTATGCTTCTCTTAATAGCAAAACTGCTTTGAAATACTGTCAGTATTAGAGCTCTGTATCAGACCATGCTAAACAAATAGGGCTAAACTAGATAGACCTACACAAAAGGAGATCTATATAAGTGCTAAAATTGATGGTAAATATAATAAGCTCTATTGTATTTTTAATCTTTCTAAATTACTTTGAAAGTCCTAATTAAAACAAAATAATAGCAATGTGGAGTTTCTAAGTAGGGAAATTAAAATTTATGACAATAATGACAAAAAAGATAAGATTGGAGACTGTGATAAATTAAAGATGCATATTTATCCAATAGATGACCTCATAAAACATAATTAAAAGAAAGTCAAAGAGGAGATATAGTTTCATACCAAAAAATACTCAATCCAAATAGTCAAAGGAAAACAAAACAACTAAGAGATAAATAGGAAAATGAATGTAAAGTGAGATTTCAATACAACTATATCAATAATTATATTAAATGTAAATGAATTAAACATGCATTTATAGGGCAGTGATCCTCAGAATGAATAAAACAGATGCACTTAAATTATATAGGCACAGAGCACTTAAACATAAAGGGATGGAAAAAGATAAGCTCTTATGTGGTAATAATAATATCTAATAATAAGATGCTAATTTTCCTATTTTAATTAACTTTAAAATTTCCTCAAAGATTTCCCAATGATAAAAGATTAATCAAAAACCATAACAAGACTAATTGTGTATGCACACACTCACTTACACACACACACAAGCTTTAGAACATATGAGGCAAACATTGACAAAGCTGAAAGGAAAAATAGTTAAATCCACATTTAAAATTGGTAATTTCAATATTGCTCAATTTTTAATAAAACAAGTATTAGAATGCCAGGAGCTAGGTAGAATTCTTGCCTGACACTATCAACCAATTTAACCTAATTAACATTTATAGAACACTATACCCAGCAACTGCAGAATGCACATTACTTTCAATTGCACATGGAACATTAACCAACAGAGACCATATGCTTGGCCATAAAATTCTCTATAAATTTAAAAGAATTGAAACCACTCAGAGTATGCTCCCTGAAAAAGTAAAAATAAATTAGAAATAAGTAAAAAATATATCTGGAAAAACCCAATACTTCTAAACAAATCACAGATCAAAGAGGAAATTACAAGGGAAAGTAGAAAATATTCATGAATCGGAATAAAAACAAAGATTAAACCTAATAAAATGTATGGGCTTTGGCAAAAGCAGTATCTCAAGGAAATTTTGTGCTTTAGATAATGTGTTTTAGAAAAGAAGTTTGAGATAGTGATCTAGGCTTCTACATTTGCCCCTTAAAGAGCTTAAAAATAGTAGATTTAATCCCAAAAAAAGTAGTAGAAAGGAAATAATAAAGAGAGTAAAAGAAATAGAGAAGATGGAGAAATTCAATTTGGTAGCTCTTGAGTTTAATGACAACACTCAAACTTCCTTAAATTAATAGTCACAATGTCCAGCATATCAATTATATGCAAGGGGAAATTTATGCATCACTAAGCTTTTCCTGATTTTGTTTATATGCCATTTGGTTTAAAAGGTTACAACATTGACAGATGCTACATGTTATTAGGAAAGGAGTTGTTGTTTTTATGATTCCCTGATTACCTTTTATATTTGCATTAGGAAGAGTCAGTGGCATTTTGTGTGTGTGTGTGTGTGTGTGTGTGTGTGTGTGTGTGTGTGTATGTGTGTGGTGGTGGTGGTGAATGATGTTTCTTCATAAACAGACAATTCCAAAGAGCAAGAGGGTGAGTGTAAGAATATTTGCTAAATGGCTTGCCAGGAGGCTATTACAGTTCCATTGTCCTCTGGGCCTGAAATCAGCCTCTGCTTGGAAGGCCTTCTGGCCAATCCCCAGCACCTGGACTCCCTTTGCAAGCCTTGTACAATCTGCTCATAGCTACTCCCTGTGTAGTCTACCTTCTCTGAAGGTCTCCTGTCCTTACTGGCACCCAGAATTCCACTGTATGCTCATGGCATCAGTTGCTGATTCTGTGCATTCCAAATAGTACTATATTGCTTGCAAGCAGCTCTAGAGCAGCTCTGGTCTGGCCACAGCAGTGGCATTTTCTTCTCTCTGGGGCTGAGCCATACCTTCCCAAAGAGGTCTGATTTGTCCTTCCTTGGCTATTAGCTCTAAGCTCTAGGGTACCATATAGAGCTTCCTTACATCTCATAATTATACTCCTATCATAGACAACAATTAACTCTATGAAATGCCTCCTGTTAAACCAAAAATGTAGTTTCTACCTCCTGACTGAACCCAGAGGTTACTCAGGGTCACCTGCCAGGAATACCATCACCTGGGATCTTTATGGGATTTCAAATTCTCAAGTCCAAATTCAAACCTGTATCCCAGGAATTCGTTTTAACAGTTCTCCAGGTGATTCTTGGTCAAACATATAAAGAAAAACAGAGAACTTCTCAAATGCAGTATTTATCATTGTTGACTAGATGTTTTAATTAAGTGGTTTAATGTGCAGATGCCTCTGGGATCTACTGGATTTCTAATAGCAAGTAAATGCAAATTCAGTTAACCTCTCTCTGATCCTGGATTTTGGAAAGAGAATAAGTGAATATCAAGATATATTTCATTGTAAAGAATGCAATATTGTGAAGATTATAATATTGTCAAGAGTATTATATAGTTGAAGTGAGATGTCCCAAATGCAGATACCTTTATAGTCTCAGGAACAAGTTTAACTAAGGCTCTTGGTATTTGTTTGCCTTTTTTTTTCTCTCCCCATCTTTCTCTTCAGTATCTACTGTTCTTGTATCACCACTTCCCATGAGACAACAAAAAATGTCTTTTATTTTTCTAATCCAAATATAAGATGTTATCTGGGAATTGCAAAAACATCTCATTTCCCATAACATTGTGGTACAGGCCATCAATATTATAATCTCTTAAACCAAAAGGCAGAAAAACAAAACTAAGGAAAACTTGATGCCTGCATTTC
The DNA here is from genome assembly GCF_014898055.3 of Talpa occidentalis. Classification (NCBI taxonomy): domain Eukaryota; kingdom Metazoa; phylum Chordata; class Mammalia; order Eulipotyphla; family Talpidae; genus Talpa; species Talpa occidentalis. Next base: position 22,772,976 of record NW_023601653.1, on the reverse strand, counting down.
ATATGTTTTCTATTAATATTCTTGACATTTGTGACTATTACTTGAGGGGCCTTGAATATTGTCATTCAATTTGTTTCCTACTTATGTTGAGCCATCTATTTTTCTTTAATTAACACTGGGCTTTGAGGGGATCATGTAGAAATCACATATTTTGTACAAGAGGTTCCCTTCAAAGCTCATTTATTTTTATGTATACCATGTCTTGCTTTGATGCATGTTTTGTTTATGCTGAGGAGATTAGTTCACTGTGCAGTATGTGACTTGAGAAAGAGGGGAGAGTGCAGTGTTGCCACTTCTAACCTCTCACGTTCTTGTCAGATTTAATGTTAAAAGCTGTATTTCTTACCCTTGCAGAAGAAAATAGAAAATGCTTTGTTTCTACAAGTCACTTTGAAAGTTAAGTAAATTAGTTCAGAAGAAAAACTATTTATCAAATATTATTTCACTTTATTGTACTTGAATTTTCATACTGGCAAAAGAGTGATTGTACATTTTTATGGAATTTTGCTAGTGTTAGTTTTACAGTGGGAAAATGCAGCAAAATAGCAATTATATGACCACTAAGGACAGTATTTCACAGCAGTACTTAGTGATAGAACTTGCCTGTGCCTTTTGCTTATCCATAATTCATTCATCTTTTGAATAGAAAATGGGAATGACTGATTCCTTTGGGAAAGAGAACTTATCAAACACCATATTTTTATACTATGAGGGAAACGATAACATTTCTCTCCTGTGCAAAGCCCTTTCCTTCTGATTGAATAAAGTAGTTTATGCATAGGACCTACAGAATTCCTCCAGGATCTCCAAGAGGTAAGGAGCTAGATCTGTGTAATTCTTTTGAAAATATCAAGAACACAGAGAACAGGGCTCCCTGGTGGTGCAGGCGGTTGAGCACCACACTGTGAAGCTGTCCGCAGCCTCTGCAGTGCCGGTTGGATCCCCACCGGCCTCTGAGCAACCCACATGGTGAGCAGACCTCTCCTGTCTTGCCCGCTGCTCCCCCCAGCATTGTATTTCATTGGTCTGCCTGGTCTGTTCCCGGCTCTGTTTCTGGTGAATCCTCTCACCCTCCTGCGCATCTGGACTGTACCCCGGCTCTTGTATAAATAAAATAAATCTTTAAAAAAAAAAAAAACACAGAGAACAAAATGGCAGGGATGACTTTCATGAAAAGAGTTTATTTTCTCAAATCCATGTCTAGTGTTGTGCTCATGTCATTTCTAATTGTTAATATAGAGGAAATATGCATTAATTTGTAACATTGTAAATATAATTGTGGATGTGGCATGGATAGAACTAAAAGTGTTTCCGTGCTAGGAAAAGAATCTAGAAAATTTGCCATTCTTATTATTGGGTCCTCCCAATAAGAAACAAGTGTTGGAGAGGAGGTGGAGAAAAAGGAATTGTGGGACTGTCTATTTGTTCAACCAGTATGAACAACATTGTGGAGATTCTTATATAGTTAAAAATATAAATTTCCTATGATCTAGTTGTCCCATTTCTAGGTATTTACCCCAAAATACAAAAGCACTAATTTGAGTAGCTATATACATCCCCATGTTTATTACAGCATTATTTATAAAATCCAACAGGGGAAACCACCTAAGTGCCTAATGACTGATGTTAAAAAAATGTTGCATATGTACACAATGGAGTACTATTCAGCTACAAAAAAGAGATGAATTCCTGTCATTTGTAACAATATGGATAAAACTGACAGTATTATGCATAACAAAATAAGCCAGATGGTGAAAGACAAACATCATATGATTCCACTCATATGTGTATCTAAAGAAAACAAACAAACATGAAATTGATAAAACAAAAAAAATTGACTTTTGGATTATAAAACTAATTAGTGTATACCAGAAGGGACGGGGAAAGGGTTGTGGGTCAATTGAGAAAATGGGGACAATTATTTAATGAAGGATGGAGTTGGACTTTTAGTGCTGAACTTAGTGTAGTATTTTCAGTGATGCACACTTGAATCTTACATAATTTTATAATGCAATATTATATCAATAAAATATATAATGACACTTAATATGTTGAAAATTAGTGTTTGATATTTGTGTGTATATTTTATTTTACCACAGGTTTTTAAAATATAACCTGAATAAAACATTTGTGGAAAGATGCAAGTTTCTTTCATGGTTCCCCAGAGTTTTCTGACATATCTTTTGTTATAAATAATCCCTTAGAACCTTCACTTCCAACTGTAAAATGTTTCCAAATCTTCATATTTAATGGGTCTAACTTACTAATATAAATAAAGCTGGTTGATAACTATTTAGTGATTTTGATTACAAAATTCCAGCTTCATCTATAAAGCATAGTGTTTATATTGAACTTTCTTATTAAGAGTGGTCTCTGCATTTTCTAAGCAGTGGAAATAGATGAAGGATTTAATATGACAGGTGTTGATTTAGTAAGCTCCAATGGAGAATGAATTTTCTTCTCAACTGTGTGCTTAATACTTTTGGAAGGCATTGAACATTTGCCTGAGGCCTGTAAACATTGAACTTTTGGTTCAAATTGCTAGAATACATATTATGCAATTCTTTATGTGTGCTTGATTTAAAATTAAAGAAAATTCTGTAGACGTTTTCCTCATTAATCTACCTACTTTTAACAGAATGACTCAGAGATGTGAAATGATTTGCTGACATAAGTATGTATAATGGGAGTCAATACTTGAAACCCAGGGGGATTTTTGACTTTGCTTTCTAAGTTATTCTAAAGTCTGAGTAACACCAAGATAAAAACTTCCCAAAATTAAACTGGGCTTGTTAGTTTCATTTGTATCTTTTCTTTGTTTCTTATTCCAATGTTACCATAAAAATTTAGTATAATTTAGAATTTTACTAGGGAAGAAAGATCTATTAGAAGGTTAATAAGACTTATTTTAAAGATAAACAATAACCATCTACTGCTTCTTTCCAAAATATAAAGTTTTAACCTAATATCAGCATACCGTTAGCAATGGGGGATTTTTATCTTGAGCTCATGAACCTCTGATTTTCATCTTTCCTTCATAAATTGGATCAAATTTTTCCTTTGTCTTCTGGACATATTTATGCATATTCCCTGTTTGGCACAAATCCAATTTGACTGTTTACAGCTCAAACTATTTTCTCTTCTATTCTTTTGTTTATAAACTCAATGCTTTCTCATCCACCAAGATTTGTGAACTTAGTTATTTCTTCCTTCATTATCAGCTTCCCCCATCCAATTCATAGTGCCTTGTACATTCTAACCCTGCCTTTCAACACTTCTTGCTGGCTTTCACTACTTAACCGTTGCTCAATTTAAATAATTTATATATATTTTTTCTGATACAATTTTGACACTGCTGCCAATTTTTTTTTCAGCAATTGCTCAGTTCCGATCACAATATTCTCCTGCTTAAAGAATGTCAATTCTTTCCTATGCCTATTTGGAAGCATCAGGTCAGACACAATCCCATGGAACTGTTTCTGCTTCCTAGGTTTAGTCTTCTGTGGAAATTTCAGAAAGGAAATGCCTGTGTAGCCTTGTTACCCTGTCTTCTCATCCCTCAGTGTTATGTCTGGAAAATGTTTGCAAAGATCTATGCTCTGGAGATAGTAAGGATATAACTGACTAACACAAAGTAAACACAACAGAAAGTGGCAATAGTAGGTTGCTTTCTTTTCTGAGCTGAAGCTGTCATGTGGGTGGCTGAGATGCCCAAGGAGAACTTGTGATTTTACCCTAGACTAATCACAATGATTTTTCAAGATAGAGTTAGTGATAATGAATTCCTGGGTTAGCAGTTACTATAACCATCCTTTAAAAAAAAAAAGATTTATTTATTTATGCATACAAGAACTGAGGTACAGGCCAGAGGTATGGGGTGTGAGAGGGTTCACCAGAGACAGAGTGGGAAGCAGAACAGGCAGACTGACTGAAATACACTGCTGAGGGGAGCAGCAGGCAAGGCAGGAAAGATCTGCTGTTCCATGTGGGTTATCTCCCAGCCCAGGAATTGAACTAGTGCTGCAGTGGCTGCAGATAGCTTCATAATGCTGTGACTTAACCTCTTGCACCACCAGGGAGGCCCTACAAACATCTTTTTAGTAAAAAATGTGATTTAAAAAATTCTTTACTTCCAGGGACTAGCACTCATTCCTAATGAGCTCCTTAGAACTTTGGGTATATGATCACAGGAGGGCAAAGACAACTTGTAGTGATAGCCTTCTAAACTTTTGAACAGAGACATAGCTGTTAATAAAGTCAGTTGTAGTACACTATTATTTCACCAACTATCTTGTGAACTGAGTTATCTATCTAATGTGATGCAACCTTCAAACTCATATAAGATTTTCCATAATATAGCATGATCATTTTTCAGATTTATTGCCCATAAATTCTTTACATATATGTTACATCCCAGTTTTGCTTAATTACATGCCCTTGTTTGCCTCCCTCTGTCTGTATATATTGCTTCCTGGGTGTTTGATAGGCTATTTAAGATAGAAAGGACAATATCGCCATCAGGCATAAGTTTCTAAAATGCATTTCAAGTTAACAAAACAACAGTAACAATGTTTTGGAAAGATAAGATAGCAATATCCATGTCCATTCTCAGAAGTCACTGAGGAACTATAGCCTGTATCCTCCTAATTCATTTAGGTTCAGTATATCCAATAAGGTAAGGTCCAAATCTAATTTCTCAACCTTCACCACAAATTTGAGATCTCTAAACCTTAATCTTAGACAGCATTAATCTATCACTGGCTTCATTTCAAGCAGACTTTTTTGCATGTACGACAGTAGTGTTCCTTGAATCAAGAATTGTTTTATTTTAATTTATTTTTATAATAGGGTATCTTGCATATGGCAGATTTTCGATGATTATTTGTTGAGTTGAAAGTTAACAGGTTTATAACTATATTCAGTAAATTACATTTTAATAAGAGAAAAGGGAAAGATAAGTGGCTATGCTTTACTGAATTAGGTTTTTATAAAGTAAGATATATAACAATATATCAAGTTATATAAAATATGGACTAGAGTTTATGAATATGCAATTGTAAAAGTTCCATTTTTACAAAAGGTAAAAGCCATAATGTTAAATATTGTAACTTCAATAGGATAGCTTAATACAAAATATAGTGTGTTCTCTGATTAAGAACAAGAATAAAATACCTTAATTTATTAAGAAGTAGACTATTTAGTCACATATAAATATTATGAATCACATATATTTTCACTAGTGCTTTTAATAGGTAAATTTTTGAAAAAAGTTATTTATAAAATACTGCAGGATATGTAAGTCTCCCTGTAGTAAATAAAATGAGTGCTTTGTGAAAAAGATAACATTAAAAAAAATTTGTGTGCCAAACATGAACATGTTACCTTAATACCTGAAAGCTGAGATATAATAGGAATTACATTCCTATTGAAAATGCTGAAAGCAGTCTATTGAATTGGCATAAATGAAATGCACACAGTGTTGCAACTCAATATAATATATACTTGTCAATAAAATTGAAGACAATTTTAGCAAAATCTGTATAAACTTATGTAATTCATGCATTTTAAAATTCACATGCTTTTGACAAATCAAATTGACATTACCTGGTGCTACAATCCAGACGATTTTCTTTGCTAAAATACTGAAATGCAATTGATGTTGATGAAGAATCTTTATTTCTTGATAGAAAAAACAATTCCAGTTTGTGGAATTTGAAGGAAGTGATTTGTGTCTCCCTCAAAGCTTACCCAATAAGTCGGAGATACAGGATCTGTAACACCTCCTGGACAGTGCCACATAAAATGGGATTATAACTTCTATTCTCTCTTCAGATTCTTCTACCAGGATTACAAAGGAGGAATTTGGTAATGTGAACCAAGACAGAAAAAAAAGTCTGCTTCTTAGCATAACACCAGGGAAATATAAATTATGAAAACCTTATTTTAACCATCAGCGTCTTAACCAGTAGTATTTTAACCAGTGTGTTTTCTACTTTTCCCATTACCTTTCCACTCTCCTTGCACAGCCAAACCATCCAAGAATTTGTCTTAAAGGAGCAGAATGACTGAAAACCTGTGTTAAAATCAAAGATGAAAAGGAGGCAAAAGAAATTAAGAGAAACCAGAGTAACCTGAAGGTACATGTGAATTTGCTAGTGACTAGGAATGACTTATCCACTAGCTGACAACTAAGAACCAAATAGAAAGCATGAAGGACAGGAAGTTTAATAGGGAAGCAGAGTCACACATAAAATAACAACCTCCTAGAGAGTTCCATCTCTTCAAAAACGGCACTGGATAAACTGTTAATAATAACTTATCATTCAATCGAAAACAAGTTTATCACTACTGCAATTAGGGAGACATAATCTTGCCACCTCAGTATATTTTTGGGTAGTGCTTCTAAAGTGTGTGTGTGTGGGTTTGGGTTGTCAAGACCATATATTCAAAAGGTGTGGGAATCTGATATTACAGAGGTGTGAGTTCATTGATGCAGAAATTTGATTGGTCCTGGTAAAGTTGTTAATAGAATTGTTTAGGGGTGTTGTGTACAGTGAGACAAGAATTTGATAAGTATTTTGGTAAGCTAGAGATTGTGCCTAGCTGAGTAATTATTACCCTCAGAAGTGAGCTATTAACACTAAGGAGAAATCTGTTGTCCTGTGAGAGGGCTAAAGAGCATTATGTTGTTCATGAAAATGTTTTAGACAGTTTCTCTGGGATATACAAAGTTTGTCACAATTCTATCCTCCTGTTCTAGAATTTTCTTGAGTAGTGAGGTCTTGTTAATACCAAGTACTGAAATAGTTCTTGATTCTGTTAAGTTGTGGGGATGCAGACAAGGTGTTTTTAACATAGATTGGACAAATCCACTCAAACCACTTCATGCTGATATTGGGTGATATTTTTATTTCTTTGTAGTGATATCTAGAAAAACTTTTTAAATCAATAATCTAATGTTAAATTTAGTATCAGGAAGCATTTCCTATTTAGAATGAAAGTGATTTATAGAAAAAAAGCATTTTCATTTTTAAAGGTAAGGGAATATTTAAATATACAACTTCAGTTACTAGGAAAATACAGTGAACTAAGCCAGCAAAGTTTTGAGCATGAAAAGTGCCCAGTGATACTTAGAATATTTTGGATTAAAACATTCATCCATTATTTATGTGATTATATTTTGCTACAACTATTTTATACTATAATTTGACAGAATTGATCAAATGCATTAAGGATATGTTCCATTTCTAGGAATATTCCATTACAAAACAATCCAAGATGTGTGTCAGGCTCATGTTCAAGAAAGGCCATTGTAGAATTGTTTATATTTAAGTAGAGTTCCAGCCATCACATTATTTTCTAAGGATCAGAACGAAATGAATGATGAAGAGACAAGGAACGTGAACCAACTTATTTAGGGACAGTTGTGGGAAGCTTCATCTTACTCTTAATGTGCAACCCTTAGTCACAGTTGTGGGAAGCTTTATCTTCCTCTTACTGTGCAACCCTTAGTCAGATACATGAGAGGTTGGGGATTATTTTCACTTTAGGCAATCATGTGACCAAACATAAGCAAATCCATTATAACGTGAGAAGATTCTTTTACATTGTTTCACTGAACAACTTAACTCCACTTCATCTCATTCTCTCCAACAAGCCTCTCCTTAGAATAACTAAAGAATTAAATTTTCTTCTATCCACCCCCTCCAAAATAACCTACTTCATTTTGTTAAAAATAACCTGTTACTATCCCAGAATTTAGATGATTGCATGAAGTCAGCTTGTTTAAAATAGTAATTGTTTTCCTTTTAAAGATACATAAAAAAAAACTGCAGTTTAAAATGTTCTGTTTTTATTTGAAATTGTAAACGTGTGGTGATATGGATGAATTCAGGAAATAAAGAATAAAATGCTAACATTTATTTTCCATATAGTAGGATAAAAGATGATTTTACCTTTACCTGTATTTAGTATATTTTCTAAAATGGTTTTAAAATAGACATATCCAAAATTCAGAAGAGAAATATCAACTTCTTTGTGTGATATTAAATAAGTTCCATTCATATATTTATTTATCATTTATATTATAAAATGCATTTTAGCATTTTATATTCCATGAACCAAGAATTAATAAACAAATAAAACATGATGCTTATCTTTAAGGAACTTAACTCCCTGGGAGAGGTAGAAATGAACACCTACCACTAGAATGACTTGGACAAAATGGGTACAAGGATGAAGAATGGCATCTTAGTGTCAAGCAAATTATTTCTCCTCAAATGCAGTGAACAGAGAAATATTTTAACTGAATCTGAATATTGAAAAGGTAGATAAGAGCATAAGGAATTTCCTGTGAAGGTTATAGTCCTAAATTTTTCTTGTTGTAATAAATGCATACATTTTAATATGACAAGGAGGTGAGAGAATGTGTGAAACAGAGCAAAACTAGAGAAATTTGTGAAGAGCATGATGTGTCCATCTCAAGAACCCAAATTTATTGTGCAAGTTTTGTGTAAAGATTGAAAGATTGCAAACAGGTTAAAGCTGTCATAAGATTTGCATTTTAGGAAGTGTCACATCTGTTGCTTCCCATTAAGTGGTTTAGTTCTCCAGATAACATTAAACATATATAGGAAGAAATCCAAAATCAAATTAATAAATAGATTTATTAGAGAACCTTACAAGGTCAACATAGTCTCATGTCTTTAGTCCATGATATGACAGTAGCTGTTTTAAATGGCCAAAATAAGAACTTAAATATCCACTTATAGTTGTTTCCATTTAAATATTCCATTTAGCCAAAGTTCAGCTAGCCAGTGCACAGATTTTTCTACTTCTAGTTCAAATCCTTATATGACTTATTTTTCAAACCTGGAATAGTACAACACAGTCCTGCTTATCTCAAGTATGATACACATGTACAGCTACGCATCACCATACCCACGGCTTATCTCTTAAGCCCAGCATTGTGCACACATTCATTTCGCTACCCTACACTTACTTGTTCTTTCTTCCTCAGCTGTTTCACGCTCTATGTAAATGGTATAATTCTGGATGGAACTTAGGGTTAACAGTGTACATGAGCGTGGAAGAGGGCAAAACTATGCAAGGAGAGTAACCTCAGAGATTCAGACCTGGGGATTATGGACCATCAATTGAAAATAGGAAATACCATCAGGTAATAAAATACTAGTTCAAAAATACCTGTGCTTTTTGTTTGTTTTTGCTTTATTATTATTCAGGTGAAAGAAGTAGCCTTTTTTTCATAAAACACTGGGGAGCATCGTAGACATGCAAGGGTGTGCATGCTAAGTGATCTGTGGAGTTATATATATAGCTATATAAAAGTGATCTGTAGATATATATATATATATGTGTGTGTTTATAGTATATATATCCCTCTTGCCCACAATAACCCAACTTAAAAAAAAAAGCAAACACAAAGACTGCTTAGATGTACTTTTAAAAGTTCTCTTTTAGTTAGGCAATCCACAGAGCATATGTCACAGCTTAGGAGTGTTTTCACCACTAGCAATGGTATAGTTGTCCATGTTTTATATATGAGCAACCTGAAACTCAGAGAATTTAAATGACTTGGCCAATTTCAATACAGCAGGATCAACCTGGTACAATACAGCAGGATCATGTTTATGTCTGACTAAAGCCTGTGCTATTTTTCTGTAGGTATGGTCAATTTAAATAGTATCTATCAACTTTATGAGATATCCTCATCTTTACCTGACATGAAATGAGAATTGACTTAATAGAGGTTAAACATTAATTAGAATCTCCTCCAATGTTAGATTTGATTTTTCATAAATATGGGCAAATTATGGAACTATTCCAGGAATTCCATGTAAAACACCTAATATTATGATTGTGAACAATTGGCTTTAAATATATGTGCTGCTCTGCCCTTAATGATCTCAGCAATGTAGTCATCCTTGTCATTGCTCATGGACTAATGCTACATGAATCTGAATTATCTGAATATTTAATTAGAAAAAAAAACTTTAAAAGTAATTGTTATATTTGACCAGTGCTTTTCCAAAGTAGGAAGTAAGAGGATAAAACAAATATCCCTTGGTATCTGTTACCAGACCCCCAAGACTCTTAACCATAAATGTGAAATATCTTTGTAGTTTCATGTTTTATCCTAAAACATTCATGTGGGTTTTACATCCAAGTCCATTATACATCCTTGCTTGTTTTAATGAAGACTGACTTAAATTATTTACTATCTGTAAAAATTCTTCCTATTACTTTGGTTTATGAAATTCACTCAATTGCATTCAAAATAAAAAACATTACATTGGAAATAAAAGTGTTATAATGTTCCATCCAGTTGTTGATTGAGAATCCTCTTCCTTAAAATACAATTTCTGCTAAATAAACTGTCTCTGTGAATAACCTTTTATCATTTAAGTCAGCAGTGTATTGAATTAACTTACCTTGGTATTGCTTTTATCACATGTTTTTATTTATACAAAGGAATGAATAATTGCATTTTAAACTATTTCAGTTCAAAAATCAAAATCCCTATATTTCCTACCCCTTCAAGTTAGCTACTGTACAGTGGAGCAGGTTTTCAGAATACTTTTTCTAGAACATGATTATAAAATTCAGGAATTAACAATTATGATTTAAGAAGGCTATTATCTAGACCATTAATTCCAGAAGAGTCTGGGCACATTACAGAAGAGTATGTAGTTCAGAAAATTTAGAAGATGTAAAACAAAGGCTACTGAAAGAAAGTCTTTTAATGTTTATTACCAAAATCTAAGGTAGTTGTATATGATGACTTTATAAGATTCCAAATCAATCCGAAGTAGCAAAAGAACTTAAAACATCATTAATAAAATAAAAAATAAAAATCATTACTAATTAAAAGCATTATTAATGAGAATGGTAAATTCTAGAGAGGGACACATTAAAATCTGAGAATTCTTATGACAGGCGAAAACACAATATCATAAGCTAAAATGCAGTGACATATGTGGAATAATTTGAACACTATGTCCCTTATAAAAACAAGAAAGTAGAATAGTTTAGGCATTGCTCCAAAGACTAATTTGGTCATTTTATATTTTTCAATATTAATTAATGAATTATTTTTTAACTTCAGATGTGATTTAGGTTTTGATTAGTCTGTCATATTAACAACCAAGTGACACTGCACTTAAATAGTAAGAAATCACTAAGTTGTAATGTGTCCCTCATCTTTTATTTTCCTGTTATTTTGCTTTCTCATTCACTTCATAGCTGTTTTATACTCATCCTGTCACAATAAGTGTGTTAACCCAAAGTTTTATTTATACTATTGTTTTTAATTCAAGCCATTTATGAATTTTAAAACATTGAATACAAAAAGTAATATTTACTAGATTTATTCCACTTTACTATGCATATAATCTTATATATTTACATTATATTGTTCAACTATATGATTCAATGAAATTTTGATCATCAGCATATATTTGCTCTAATTTTTCCCCCAATTTGGAGTTTGTCATAGGAAAACTTCCTGAAAGAGTTGTTTACACAAAGATGCTGTCTCCACTCCCCCCCCTTTTAATTTCAATTGAAACAAGTCTTTCTGGCTACATGTCATTAAGATTCCCATTGATGAGAGGTTCCTAGTGACCCCCATGTTGTTCATTTTGCTGAACAACACCTAGAAGTCTGTAGGATCCTGGGACAACTTTCTCAGATCACTGGATAGTTTTCCCTCCCATCCACTGAACTAGAGTCACATTGGTCCACTAGAAGTCCCTACAACATTCTAATCTTTCCCCTATCTATGTCCTTCTTGGTTATAGTTTCCTCTAACTAAAATATTTCCTTCTTTTCCTTTCATACCTGACATTTACCATCTTTTAGCATTGTTTAAATACCTTTATCTTATTTATTTATTTATTTATTTATTTTTTATTGAGGCTTGTTTTATTTATTTATTTATGTGCTTGTTTGTTTTGTTTATACATGCACTGGGTACAGTCAGAAGTGCAGGAGGGTGAGAGAATTCACCAGAGCCAGAGCGGGGAGCAGAGCAGGCAGAAGGACCGAAGTACACTGCTGAGGGGAGCAGCGGGCGGCAGGAGAGGTCTGCGTGCCATGTGGGACCCTCCTCCGGTGGCCGGGGAGCAGCCGGGGATCGAACCGGCTTCGCAGAGGCCGCAGGCAGCTTTGCAACCCAGTGCTCAACTGCTTCGCCACCAGGGAGGCCCTAAATATCTTTAAATAAATAAATTCTAGGAGTGTTCACTGATCAATTACCACATAAAAGAGAATTACAACCTTCTCATGTATTATCTGAACATCTTAATCACTTCACTCATAATACTTAACTTTAGTCTCATTTTCTTAGTCACCATTGTTTTCCCATCACCATGCAAATTGACCTTTAATACTAGTTCCTCAGATAATGTTTTTGCATAAATAAGTGAGCATACAACTGCTCAATTGAGAACTTAAGTGTCTTTATCATGTAAGAAAAAGTTAAAGTGGGGGAAATATGCCTATTTTTAGTAGATCTTAATTAAATATACATTTCTTGACAATCCATAGAGATCAAAACATTGTAAGAATGCTATATCAAGGTCTTTAAGCACATTAAATCCTAATGTTTAGAATGGGAATAGTGATATGATAGAATATGCTTCTTGTATTTCCTGTAGAAAACACCTAGTTTGGTCACATATGAAAAGCCATTTATTTATTTTAAAGATTTATTTATTTATGCATTCAAGAACTGGTGTACAGGCCAGAAGTGTGTGTGTAGGGGATGGGGGTGGGTGAGAGGATTCACCAGAGATGGTGGGGAACAGCATAGACAGATTGACTGAAATACACTGCTGAGGGGAGCAGTGGGTGAGTCAGGAGAGGTCTGCTGTGCCATGTGTGTAGCTCCCTTGCCAGGCATCAAATTCATGCTGCAGTGGCTGTGCATCGCTTCATAGGTTGTATCTTAACCCCTTGTGCCACCAGGGAGGTCCCTGAAAAGCCATTTAAAAGGAAAATATAGGGCATTTTCATTGCTATTATCTATTCTTAAATCATCATGATTATTTTATCTGTTTGCACTGTATAGCCCTGTGTCCTGCTTAGTCATAATATTTATTACATATTTATAATGATAATTGAATATATCAACCATTAATTTAGAAAGGAGGAAAGAATTGTGAGAACACTCTGCAGTTTAAAAAAAGTATTCTAAAAGACAAGCTAAAACATCCAAAAGACTTCTCTTTAACTTTATCTAAAAAATACTATAGTTTATCTCAAGTGAACTTCCCTTTACTTTTTTCCCCTGTAGCCCTTGGTAGATACATGGCTTTTCAAAAGCGGTTTTAGTTCAGAGGTAACATGGAGAGGCTGAACACCTGAAAAGAAGATGACCCAGGTACAAATGAAAGGTGGAGCACCGCAGTATGAGAATAAGCAGATGGCAGAGATCAAGGCCTCAGACATGGTGAGGAAAGAGGAAAAATTACAGAGGGCATAGGAACTAATGCCTCAAGATTTCAAAGTCATGGCTTTTATCACGGTCTACCAGAGAGAAAGAAGAAATGATTGATGTTCAAAGCATCTCCAAATTTTTATTCCTCTTAAAATCCGGCCTTCCATCCTTTGATTTGACTACTAACAGCAGTGCATTTTCATGATCATGGAGGGTGCTTAAGATCACATACGCAGTATAACTACTGTAAGTTACTATTGAAAATTTCACAGAAAGCCATTGACTTCTGCATTACTTTTCAATATATGATACTTACATTTGCTAAGCTCTACCTATGGATAAGAATATTTCTGGGACAGGAATGAAGGTACATAGTGTTGAAGATGAAAACTGGTGGGTGAAACGAGAGCTACTAGAGAAGTGTTCCTTGCATGTGCAGTTGATAATAAGCCTCAGCCTGAGAATGTCATACCAGGAAAGAGACCAGCCTCGCATCGCCAAGTGTGTACCCTCTAGGGTATCTCATTTGAGATCATTCCATTCTCATTTCATTTTGCAATAGTTTGTTTATATATATATATAATTATATATATATATATATATAATTCTGCTCCTTTTGTCTGTGTATTTAATCTCAAGATTTGCAAAGAAAGTGAAAGGCTGGCTTTGTTTTTAATATATTTTATTGAGCACTTAAGTAAATGGACAGAAAACAAAGAAACCAATTTTATTAACATATAGTAACATTAATATAGGATTACCTAATCATATATTTATTAACTATCCTTTCCTTTATAGTAAAAAAAAAGGTTCCCCCCGCCCCTCCCCCCCCAATAATTTAAGCCCTACTTATAATATGACTAGCGTTCTGGAGTCTGTTTTGTTAACTTAATATTATCACTTTTGTCTAATGCTCCGTGTTGTATTTTTCAAAATTACCTTCTGTGTGTGGTTCTAGATTATAGGTAGCCAAGAATACCACTTGTGAATAGTTTGAAAGATGGAAGTCATTCTTCTCAAAGTTATCAGATATGCTGTCATCAGACTCCAATATTTAGCTTGTCTTTCAAACGATTGGTCTTGAAGACAAACAGGTCTTAGACTAATTGTCAGGGCTTGATTGCACTTTGTAAAGAACGTAACTTCCAGAAATCTCTGCATGAATTTTTTCTTTCCCTATGACCTAAGTGTTACCACTTCGGCAGCCAATACTTATTGTTTCTGGGATTTTCTCTAAGATCTAACTTGTACACATAGACCAGTTCATTCAGGTGTCAGAGTTAGTGACTCTGTTCTTTTAACAGCCTTCTTTTTTTAAGTTCCTTTTTTCATTTGCACACATTACACTCCTATAGCAAACTTTCTGTCTGCATGATCTTTTTCGTGACTTAGGTTTCCTGACTGAGTTCCAAAAGGTAGATTTTTACGTGCTATTTACAAACCATAAAAATATAACTCTGGGATTGGTCCTTTGATCTGATAAGATTTAAAGACATTAAATACCCTTTGCCAGTGGTAAGTAGAACACTCTAAGTCCATGGCATTTAGTGGAAAATAAATCCTGGAATCATTTATAATTATTTGGGATGATGTATCAATGGTAGAATGACTTCAGTTGCTGCATTAAAACTGCAGTGAAAATATAGAGTATGGTATTCTAAAATGGAGCTGGAAATCTTGAAGTAAAATGATATACTTGATCTTTACTTTCAAGCGAAGGACAAAAGTAAGCAATTAGTAAATTTCTGTTTGTTCTAAAAGAAATCCTCATCTCCTGCAGTCACAGATTTAATATTTATGAAAAGTATAAGACTAAATCTGTTAGGGAGCTAACTTATGTTCTAAAATTAAATTGTGCCCTTACAGGGTCTCATGTTAAATTTAGAATATTGATAAGGAAACTTAACATCCAAAATAGGGTAGTCGGGGTATAAGGACAGTTACCAAAATGTGTGAGAATCTAATTTCTGAAAAACCTCCTTTTGTATATGTACTTTTATAGGAGGAAGATTTGCCTGAATAACATGTAAGAAACTTATAAGTAATTAAGTAAATGTTTGGTAGGTAAAATCGGCTCAAAAATATTTTCCAAAGATATCAGGTCCTAATTCCTGAAACATGTAAATGTTACCTTATTTTGGGAAAAAGAAAGTCTTTGTAGACTTTGTTTGGTAGACTTATGATTAAGGGTCTTGAGATAAGGAGATAATCCTGAATTTTCTGGGTGGATCCTAAATGCCATCACATCACAAATGTCATTGTAAGATAGAGGCATATTAAGGCACCATACCACACAGAAAGAAGTAGAAAAAGTGGTGGGCAGACAGGTGCAGAGATTGGAGTGGTGCAGCCACAAGTGAAGAAATGCCAACAGTTACCTAAACCTGGAGGAGACAAGGAATGAATTCCCCTTGATAAACTCAGGATGGAACAGGACACTTTGATTTTGTCCATGGAAACTGATTGTGGGTGTCAGACCTCTAGAATTTTGAGAAAATTAATTTATTTTGTTTTAATCCACCAAATTCCATGGTAATGTTTTCATTGCAGCCTTTGGAAACTGATAGAATAGAGGAATGATGTACTAGCCTAAGATATACTCCTAGCACCTCTGTGGTTTCTAGATCTGTATCAGTCAACTCACGTTTTGATAGGCTCCAGGAGATTGGGTAAACAGGATCATTAGTAGGAGTTATGTAATATACCAAAATAATTGCAAGAATTTTATAGTTGAGAAGTAAAATGTATCACAATAAATGAATTAGTAAATGAATTAGAGTGGAAGGCTGAAATTTTTTTGAAGATTTATTTACTTATACAAGAACTGGGGTACAGGCCAGATGCACGGGAGGGTGAGAGGATTCACCACAGACAGAGCGGGGAGCAGAACAGGCAGACTGACTGAAATACACTGTTGAGGGGGAGCAGCGGGCACGACAGGAGAGGACTGCGCGCCATGTGGGATTCTCGCTGGCCGGCCAGGATCGAACCCTTGCTGCAGAGGCTGTGGACAGCTTCACAGTGCCATGCTCAACCACCTGCGCCACCAGGGGAGGCTCATGGAAGGTTAAATTTGTATAAATACACTTAACTGGAAATACTGGATTCAGTTCATTAACTTGAGAATCTTGAAGTGGTTCTAACAGTTTGCTTGATTTGTTGACTGGAATCTGGACACAATGCTGGACTGTGCTAAATTAAGATGTGGCCAGAATTGCCTAGGTTTACTAAGGCATGCTAAGGTTTGGGGATATCAAATGCTAGAATGTGTTTATTATGTGTGAAAAGCTCTGCTCTTCAATCCTCCTCCCTGCCCTTCAGGAGGGCAAAGAGGCTTTGATGAATGCATTAGTAAGGGGAGGGCAAGCACCCTTGGAGAACTTTGTGATGATTCTTATCTGAAGGTCAGCAATGATAGGGGGAGAGTTACCACAAAAATGGGCACTCTGAATTCAGTACACATAATGGGATCCCTGGAGTGGTGGGAACCAAGTTATTCACTTTATTTACTGGTGTCAGAATAGAATTTTTCTTATGATTTCAGGTTAGAGGTGATCAGGAGAGGAATTTGCATGACATTGGAAAAGGAAGTATAGCAGAAGCTGTTGTTCACAGAAAGTGGTGGCTGCTAGAAAAATTTGTACAGATGCCTGGCAGGCTCCAGCTTCTAGGTCATCTTCCCCACTACTAGTCTAGTTAAACAAATGGCCTCAAGCACCACAGCATACTTTCTAAAGAATTGAAAGCTTTCAAAGATGCTCCCATGAACTCTTTTTATGGCTCCATTTAAACAGTAAGATGAATATGGCTGCTGGAATTTTCCTGCAAGCTTTGGGTTGCCCAAGATAGTTAGTGAGGAGGCTATGGTGGTGAGTGACTTCCTTTTTCCCTCTAAATCTTACCTTTCAGAGCTGAGCTTATCCAGAAGTAATTTCCCTTATCCCCATAATAGTTTTAACTTACTCTTTTCCTGTTTGAATATTAACCGATACAATTACTATTTTAATTATATTTAATGATACTGGATTTCTAATGTATGCTGTTATATTATGAAGAAATTTCTTTACAGACCACCAATATCATGTATCCCTACTAATAAAACTATGCCCTAAGTGGTCACCAACAAAAAAAGAGACTCAGTAAGTAGAAAAGTATAGTTACTGCAAATTAGAGCTATAATTTTGTAGATTGCAGTTTTCTTAGTGACATCTTGGAAATATCAACTACATCATCAACATTTGATTGCTGTTCATAAATTTACTAATAAGTCTTTACTCCTCCTACAAATGCTATGATTTCATATATTTTCCTTAGTCATGTAGAGGGCGTATTAGTTTGGAGCCAAAATGGTCACTTCTAAGATTGTATATTATGATAGAATTCAACAGTAGTTTTTATTGACATGTTTTGTTCTAATTCTTTGAACTCTTGAAATCTCTATTACCACCACCATCTGATAATTCACTAGAAGAGTCACTAACAAAGAAAGTATTGTGTTTGCAGTAAACAAGGAAGCAAAAAACCTTACAAATATTAAAAATTCATATGTATAGTAGTTTTGTTCCAAATGGCCTAAAGTTACTGTCTTGTTTTCCTTTTAGAAAGCAAGGGGTATTTGTATCCATGAACTTAGATTAAAAAAAAGTCTGCTTATCTTTAATATTTTCATTATGCTGGCCATATTTTATTTAATGTTTTGCTTTTCTAAACGCAGCTTGGAGAGTAATATCTACTACATAGGTCATGACTTTAGAAGATGCGTGAAGTGAAGTGAGTGGCACAAAACAGCAGGTAGTAAAACATCATACAAGTCAATGAACAACAAGGTCAATTGCTTCATATCTACTTGTGGTTCAACACAGCTGGAGTGAAAAAAATCATAATGCTTGACTGGCATTGTGCAGCAGTGTAATGTGGAATAATAAGGAAGCTGAAATCATCAGTTTACAAAAACTGTGAGTCTGACTAGGCAAACACAGAATGAAAAAGCAAGTTGTCAAAAAGAAAGATGTGGAAAAATCCTTATGAGAAATACAGAAATGGAATACAAAAGCACATGCCTCACACTCTTTTCAACAACAGACCTGGAATACTAAAGTTGCTGTTAAGTTCTGATTTAAACTCATGTGGAACTTAATTTGACAGCAGCAATCTCTATTTTCTGCCATTGTCAATCCTCTGAACAAAAATAGGATTTTTATTTATTGGCAATCTAAACACAAATTTTATTTCAGGAAGTCATAAAAGCTTTAACTAGTAGATGCTATGATTATACTAGTATTTCTTATAGTCTATATCTCAGGACAAACCACAGATAGCAAACTCAAATACAGCTTATCAGTCTATGTTGCATTGTATGCTTTGTTTGTTTTTCTCTATAAAGCAGTTTGCATCAACAAATGCAATTAAGAATACATAGATCAACGGACACCTCAGGGAAATAATGTGTGAGATAGGGAGACTACATGATACTGTGTCTTGTAGAATAGCTGCAACATTGAGAGAGAGACTGTGGAGTCAATTAAGACGTTGACCTTCCCTTTTCTGAAGTTTCCAAAGTATTTAAGGACACTAAACACTTTCATTTCTTAACCATGGGCTTGGCTCTGATGACCAGAGAAACAAAGTGTCCACAGAGAGTAGAGAGATGCGTACTTGCACTAACAGTGGAAAGAAAATGCCCAGGGAATGCTTTTTTCCTAAAGCAAAGCACTCGCAGGGTGCATGCATTTTTCAAGGAATCAGTGCTGTGCTGTGCCCACAGTCAGTGCTCTCTGTATTTGTGTGGGGCTGCAAAATCAATTACAGGAACACTAGGATGGAGCAATGCTCAGCTAATGATGCATGGTGTCGGAGGTGTAGATCTTTGCTTCTGTCTTCTTTGCACATTTGCTTTTTGAAGTGAAAAAATCAATTAAGATGACTACTTACAAAACACACCACACACATTCTGAAGAAGTCTTTTCCTACTCTTTAATGTGTTTTAGAAAGCTTCCCAATCATTAACTAAATCATATTCAATACATCTCTGATATTAATTGTCTCCTTTTCACCTTTATGGGTGAGGCAATTGACTTTCATTTTGTAAAATGCATTTGTTGTTTGCAGAGACATTCAGAGAACACCATGTGGGTGGACATTTGTGCAGTTTAGTATCTCTTGGAATGAGATTCTCAATTATAAATATTCAATAAAACGGGAGTAGTTAAAACACATTCTGAAAGTGTATGTATACTCACAGGTTGGGTGTGAATTTCTTGTCCTTATTTGTAGGAATTAGAAACATTGGAGTACATTTTCTGCTTTTAGAGTGCTATGTGAACGAAAAGGTTAAAAAAAACCCCACAGATCCCAGTAAAATATCATATATAACTCCCCCTACACCCCACCCCAAATAATTCTCGTTATTATTCATTTAGGAAAAAGAAGGATGACAATTGGCAGAAAAGAAATAATACTTCTAGTTCCATGGCAAAATTTCAGCAATTAACTTTGACTTTTGTGTTTGTTTAAACTTACCATGTTTGTGTCCAGTTAAGTAAAATAATAAAATCAATCTTCTGGGTATTACAAATGGCCAGCCTTTAATCAGCTCTTCACTTTGCAACTAATGCATTAGTAATAGTGCATCTGCTAGTGGTATGCATAAATAATGATACACGATACAATATCAAGCTCATTTTCCATTTATATTCATAATTTTTACTTACTTTCATTCTATTTGTTTCTTAGCCAAACATAATTTCTTTCCAGCTCTGCAGTTTTAGTTTAATTTTCATGACTTGCATAAATAGCAGCAGCTTGTTGTGTTTCAATTTCAAATTGATCTCTCTAAACATAGGTAGGTTATGAGCCCTCTCCACCTCACCATTGTGTAAATAACTGTTTTTTCTGTAAGAAGATATTTTCAGTGGTTTTCCGGCAAATAAGATATTTCAACCTTTACCTATAAATGATCCTTTGTCTTTGCACTGCAATGATTTGCAGTACATGCAATTGTTTGTTATAAAGTTACTTAGGTGTCAGGGCTGTGGATAGAGGGGAGGGAAGGAATGGGGAAATGATTCCTAAAGCTGTGACTTTGGGTTCCTATCAGAGGCAGGCTGCACAAGAAAAGT
Organism: Talpa occidentalis; assembly: GCF_014898055.3. Classification (NCBI taxonomy): domain Eukaryota; kingdom Metazoa; phylum Chordata; class Mammalia; order Eulipotyphla; family Talpidae; genus Talpa; species Talpa occidentalis. The sequence goes on along the minus strand of NW_023601653.1, from coordinate 22,752,399 downwards.
TCCCAAAATAAGGGCAGGTCTAGTTTACTCAGTAGAGCAAAACTGGAACCAATCAAAAATTTCCCTTAAAACTGATTTTATGCTTTGTAATAATGCACTGTGCATGGCCTCCAGAAAGCATTTTAGATGCAGTAAGTTAGAAAAGGTTTTTGTTCCCCTGGGAAATAGCAACCTCAATAGAAAAAAGTTACATCTTCCTTTAGCTGTGGGATGGAGAGTGTGAGACAAACTTTGTTGTTCTCATTCTGTCTTTCAACACAAGCTAGGTTTCTGACAAGCTGTCAAACTGCCCAAAGGTTTGCATATGCTTTTTCCTGGTAGATGATGCCTTCCCCAGTGTGAGTTGAAATGGGAAATATATCTAAAAAGAGGATGGAGAGAATCAGGGAATGAAATAATTAAGGTTTTCTGATCATCACATTCTTGCTGAGGAAAGAGATCCGCTATTTAACAGGTCACTTTTGAAATGCTTTGCAGCAAGAAGCACAATGCGATACAGGAGGTTCTTATCCAAACTCTAGTGTTATTTGTAAATTAGGTCCTTAAATCAGAAACATAAAAGTTCCTGTTAAATAATTTGGTGGAATGGCACTTTCAATTTCTCTTAGAATTATATTTCACTGAATAAATACTTTTAATCTGTTGAACAAATTTGATATTTTCCACTTATCTTTTGTCTTTCTATAAAACAGCCACAGAAACTCTGAATAATTTATTTTTTCTGCAAACTCTATATTTCCTTTTTTTCTACTGTTTTTAAGATTCTTGTTATCATATCTATGACTTGACTCCAATTGGAAAAAGAGTATATGTATAAAAATGTACATATCCTGTAGTGAGTACTACTGTAAACATGAATATGTTGAGCAAGGAAAAAAGGTTATATGATGCTGTTTTGAAGTGACATTTTGGGTATTTCACCATTGATCTGGGTGAGCATTTTTGAGGCACCTGGCTGAGCCATGGATTCTTTGGACTTCAAAATCAATGGGTGAGTGGGGTAATACTTTGTTATCTCTGAAATTATATCATTTAAACCCAATCTTTTCTTATTTTTAAGGACTCAAATACAGGTTTCAGCAGAAATTCTAAAAACTAAGGGTTCTCTTTAATTCAAGTGAAAAAAAACCTCTAAAAATCCTCTAGAAAGTATTTTTTGAGTGTTAGAGTTGTGATCTTTATGTCAATCACTGTGCAATTTTTGGTTGTGTTAGCTCCTGTGTGAGGGAGACTCGGTGTTGAGGACCAGTCTCTCACCTCTGCTGCTGCTGCTCCTTTGCTCCCACTCACACCTTTGAAACTTTGACTTTGTTGATTGACTGTTGCTCAGAACATTTTTTTTGGTGTGTGTTAATAACACAAAAACACAAAATGTGTGTGGCTTTCTAAAAGCAATGGATAGCAAAGTCATCCATAGACAAAGTCAAGAAACAGGAAGATTAAAACCTGGGCACTGTACAAAGTTGGGGATCTATATATTTAATATGCATCAAAAATACTGAAATTAAGTCTCTTACTTTTAGAAGTATGTCAAATAGACTAACAGTGAAAATGTGCCTTGCTTGTACTACTAATCTGTGTGTATTTTGTAAAAGTGCTCTTAGAGACGTACTCTTGGTTACTTTCTGTAAGAAAAAAAATTCAACACTAGGTTACAGATGGAGACTATGGTCTTTCACATGTACATTATCATTCATTGTACTTATGGACAAACATCAAATAATAATGTCCTCATCTCTGACCCTATTTGGACCTCACCAACCAGTCTTAAGTTTTTTTTTTTTTCCAAAGATTTATTTATTTATTGACACAAGAATCGGGGTACAGGCCAGATGCGTGTGAGGGAGAGAGGATTCACCAGAGACAGAGCAGGGAGGGATTCGCCATGTGGGATTCTCCCTGGCTGGCTGGGATCAAACCAGCACTGCAGAGGCTGCGGACAGCTTCACAGCGTGGCGCTCAACCACCTGCGCCACCAGGGGAGGCCCCACTCTTAAGGTTTCTTATGGAGTTTCTCCATAAGAAACTCTGCACCTGTACACAATACCTCTTAGAAATATTTGGAGAAACTTTTCATTTAAGGAATGCCCCATAATTTAGGATTCATGATAAAAAAAAATGCTATTACTGCTTTTACTGCCAGAAGCTATACACACACACACACACACACACACACACATACACATATATATACATACTTATATATATATATGCTAATATATAAGTATGTGTATATAATATATACATACATTATATATACTTATTTTTTTAAAAAGATTTTTTTATGCATACAAGAACTGGGGTACAGGCCAGAGGTGTGCGGGGGGGCAGAGGAGGGGAGCAGAGACAAACAGAGGGGGAAGCAGAACAGGCAGACTGACTGAAATACACTGCTGAGGGGAGCAGCGGGCAAGTCAGGAGAGGTCTGCTGCACCATGTGGGTAGCTCCCTGGCCGGGGATCGAACTCCTGCTACAGTGGCTGCGGATAGGTTGTGTCTTAACTCCTTGCCCCACCAGGGAGGCCCAGAAGCTATATATTTTCATTTCAGTCTTCACAAACATGATCTCTTGCTAATGATGAGTCAGTTCAAATACTTTTTCTATTTTCTAGATGAGGAAACTGAGACCCATGGAAGTCAAATGGCTGATGTGATAGAATCAGGATCAGATCTCAGATATTCTGGTTACAAGTCATTGTCCAGATATGAATTTCCTGGTTAATTTTGCTCAAGTTACTAAGTTGAAATGAACTGTTCTTTTTTCAAAAAAAAAAAAAAAAAACCCAAAACCTAAAGAACTAAAACAACCTCCCCCCTCCCACAAAAAGAACTTCTAAGAAGGACCTGAGGGAATCTGACTAAGGATTAATTGTTATGAATTAAGTTGAAGTTAATACAGAAATAAAAATACACACTAACACTTCAATGTTTAATGTCCCCAGTGTCTTTTTATACCAGAAGTCCTTACCATTATCAGTGCCTAATTGGATAAATAAAATGAGTACAAATGTTTGCATTTGTCCCCCACTGGAAACTAAAATTCCTCTCTAAATCCAAACGACCGATAAAGTGAACAAATATATTTTCAAATCCCTGAGAAAGCTTAAGTTGGATTTTAAAAGCAAAGGAGTTTCTCCCTCATAATGAAGTCTGTAGTTCCATTAATAATTTATCAATTCCATTGTACTTCTATACATAAATAGCCATAGAGTTGATACAAATAAAATTGCCTTGAAGCTTTGCTGAATATTTAAATAGGTTTTGATGAGGAATATTGAATGCAAATATGGTATAAACTTTGCAACATAAACTGAACTACAAAAAGTCTTTAGGCTATAATGATAGGTAGAACTATGTACATTTTCATTTGTGATGACAGATAAATAAAGATATGACAGCAGTGGTCCATATTTAAGCATCTTTTTCATATAATAAATAATTTTGAATATTAAGAAAAAAATGAATGTTCTTATGAATAAATGTGACATCAAATATTATGAACATGTGAAAAAATGTAAACTAAAATTATAGTCAACACCAAAAGTAATGGATGGCTTAGAGTTAGTGAGTAGAGCAATCTCAGGGCTTTCTGGACTTTTAAGTAACAACAGAATCTTAAAACTTATTAAATTGTTCTGAAGTCAAGAATGACCTTTATAAAACTCCTTAAGCTAAGTCCAGTAATGTCAGATTCCTGGTAAGCCAAAATTCTACTGTTATCCTCTGGATTCCACTATTTCAATACTATTTTAAAAGGATCATATTAACCAAACTATAAAACATTTAAATGTCTCTTCATTCAGAAAATTCAGGTTTATTATCCAAGAACCTGGACAGTTTTTTGTTTCCCTTTTATTTGCAGGGGAGATTGTTAATGCAGTGCTTTGCTATCATAAACTATGATGTGAGTTTCCCACATTTGGGGGAAGAGCAGGGCCCAGCACAGCTGGAGTGAAATGGGTGAGTGATGCCCTTGGGGAGCCACCTCCATGGTCCTGGCAACTCCCCTGCCCCTGTTTTTATTTCAGGTTCATACATGAAAACTAGGAATCACAGTTATGGACATGATCATAGCCAAATTCCTAATTGGCGTGCTTGATTTCTCTCTTAATAATTCAATATTTTTAGCTCAATAATAAGATTTCAGGGATTAGAAGTTTAGGCTCAGATTAGCATCAGGATTTAAATTCTTGCTAGACTGCTTTCTATTTTAGAGATTAGAATATATCTAGTATCTTCTCTAATTTCTCCTTTTCTTCATCTATAAAGAAAGGGGAAAAACATACTTTAGGGCTTTAGGGGATTGTGAAGATTAAATAACCTTAATTACCAATAAATAATTTCACTTGTTTAACATACCTTTTAATTGCTTTCAAAATCCTCTTCTTTCATTGCTTCAAAATCCTCTTTTAATGCTACCATTTTATTTTCTTCCATTTTCCAGGACATAAGATCTGTAAAGTGTTTCTGACTCAAAGCCTTTCCCATGTGAGTGCTTACTCACAAAATCCTCACACTTCATTCCCTCTCCATCCCTCCCCAGCCTAGCTTCTGCTTCAATCACTGAGATCAGATTTTCTCACTGATCCCCAACCTCATAGGGTGTACTTGTTTCAATCTTGCTGCTGCTTGACTTGTCTAACTTGTGGATCATTTTTCCATTCATTACTTTTTGAAAGGCCCTCTGTGATTTCTGAAGCATTGTTCTCTCCACTGCCTTCCCTACTTTAAAAAGCAACATGACTCAGTGGTCTAAGAGAGCAGATTCTTTAACTCTACAAACTCCTAAGTCTATCTTTAGTACTTAGAGCTGTGTGACCCTAGGAACTTACTTAAACTCTTCTTGCTTCTTATTCTGGGCAAAGAAACTGAAAGTAATACCTATCTCTAAATATATTGGGAAAATAAAATGTGTTGATGTATGTGAGTGAAATTGTTCAGAACAGTGGTTATCATTTAAGTATCTGTTATCTTTTCTTATATAATATAATCTTAATTTTTAAAAAAGATTTATTTATTTATTTACACAAGAATCAAGGTACAAGCCAGATGCACGGGAGGGTGAGAGGATTCACCAGAGACAGAGCGGGGAACAGAACAGGCAGACAACGAAATACACTGCTGAGGGGAGCAGTGGGTGCGGCAGGAAAGGTCTGCCGTACCATTTGGGACCCTCGCCAGACGGTCGGGATTGAACCCGCATTGCAGAGGCTGCGGACAGCTTCACAGCACAGTGCTCAACCACCTGCACCACCAGGGGAGGCCCTATAATCTCAATTATTTATGAATAAAAGAGAAAATAACCTACAATATAATTTAGCACTAATTATCAGAGTATTTAAAAATTTTCCTTCTTTGAAGTTTTCATTCTCATTCAATGAGAATGGATTATTATAAAATGAGAAAAACACCACATTTAACAAATTATTGCAATAAATGAGAATCTTAAATTGGACCTACTATTTCCTTAGCATTGTATTTTTTTTTTTGTAATTTCCTTTTAAAGATAATTTTTTAGAAACGATGTTTAACAAAACTATGCTCTTGCGAAAGAACTAGCTGGGAACATTGACAATTTCTGTCCATTAAAACAAGACTTCCTGGGGTTCCTCTGCAAAAATAGTAGCTCCTTAACAAAGTTCAGGTCTTTATTGTGGCTTAGTGGTTAAGAATCTGGACTCTGGAGCCAAGATCCCTGGACTGCATATCAGATATGCCATTATTTAGCACATTGTTTCAGTTCATCTAAAAAATGGTAATAATAATAATAACACCTATCTCATAAACCTGTAATTATTAACAGAATAAGTGTAAGTGAAGTGCTGGAAACAATGTCTGGACACTGTAAGAACTCAATGAATATCCCTTTCCTCTTCCCACTCATTATTCCCTTGCACATCCTTCTTGTTCTTACCTATTATGGCATCACATTATAATCTTTATCTTTCCATTTTTATCTCTTCCTCTTTCCTGTAAAAATGCATTTTTTTGTGCATCAATTTAAGGATTCTTTGAGCTCTAATGATTTAAAGAAGAAGCATTTTCAGTTTTCATATTCTCTCTTTCAATCAGGTAGAAACTTGATGCATTAATATGCTAGTTGCCTGAGAAATGATAAAATCAAATGATTGGAATTGAACTTAAATACTTTATGTCCATTTGTAAGCTGGTTAGAATGATATGTATAAAGAGGTAGTGTCATTTAAAACACATCATATGACAGGTGATTGTTAATCATAACTAGTTTACTACTACTGCTGCTGCTGTTACTGTTGCTGCTACTTCTATTACCACTGCTGCTGCCACTGTTACTATGACTACTACTATCACTACCATCATCCTATGATACTGTTATCATCCTATGATGATGTTTATATTACACCTGAAAAAATAAATGTTATCATCTATTGACCCATGACTTGCAAAAAATGTCCTTCCAAAATGTCGTGTCTTAATTCCTGAAAGCTGTTACTATGTTACCTCATAAAACAAAGGAATTTTGTAGGTATAATTAAGAATCTTGTTATAGAAGCGTTATCCTGGTTTATCCATCTGGTTCCAACATAATTACGGGGAGTACTATAAGAGAGAGGCAGGAGATTAGAGATATACTTGTGATATGATCATGGAAAGAGATATTCAAAGATAATATGATTTGGCTTTGAAGATAAAGAAAGGCACTAGGGGTCAATGAATGGAAGACACATAATTCTAGAAGCCAGAAAAAGGCAAAGAAAAATAATTTTTTTCTTCAGAGCTACTGGAAGAAATCATCTCTGCTTATTTTAGCCTAGTGAAACTGATTTTGGATTTTTTACATCTAGAACTGTCAGAGAATAAATTTATATTGTTTTAAGGCACTGATTTTATGATAATTCATTATAGTAGCGATAGGATACTAATAAAACCTTTCCTATGGGCCAGACTTGAGCTATTACTTTGGCAGGCGTAATTTCAACAGCCACAGCAATCCTTTAGTATGTGGCATGGAGGCAGGGCTTTTGTCTTATTCACCAGGTCTGCTGCACTCCTCAGTGATTGTAAAGTGTACATTTTTCACAATTGTGTGTAGCAATCTTGATTACTGAATTCTAGGTCAGGCTACAGATTTTCAAAAGCCATATTTGTCAAACAAAAGTAAAGTACTTGTTTATTCAAACTGGGACTTTACTTTAGGCTATGTAGGTTATACTGTAAACCACTTTGAAGTCAACTTTCTCTCTTAATATTCCATCTAACAAATTAAAATTCTGAATGAAACAGATTTTATAGTACAAGTAAAGACACACAAAGGTCTTTAGAGGTAGCATCTGGGGAGATCTATATCATAGAAAAAGAGATAATTTGAAAAAAAATATAGCTGAAAGTAAAACACAAACCTGCAAACTTGCACATTTGAATAACCCAGCTATTGGATCAGTCTGAGAAAAGAAATATATCCAAAGGTTGCAGAATTCCATTATGAAATTTGTAGAATGTTATTATGTCATGAAATATACATCTTTTACATTTTCATTTTGACACATGCAGATGAAGAAGTTCCTGGTGTGATTGCATTTATGAAAAAGTTGATGGCTGGGTGTTAAAATGTGAAAAGTGACAGCGATTCTTCAAGTAGAAAATAAAAACCTTCAGAATACTGATGAGAAAATACAGTCTGAATATAGACTTGGTAGGCAGAGCTTTTATTTTCCTATCTTATCTTTGACAAAAGCATCACATTCTGAAAATGGTACCTACAATAGATAAGGAAAGGCCAAATTGTGTGTTTCTTTGATAGAATATTACATGCAAATAATGGACTTCTTTCACAACTTTGCAGTTTGCATTAGTTTTGAAAAAATATGCACAACTCATGAATATTCTGATTTTTAGAACACGCCAATGTGTGATTCTTGTAAATGGTCACAGGTGCAGATTGTTGCATCAGCAATCGCATTTACTGCTGTGATTGGAAACACTATGTATACAAGAGAACATATATAGGAGAGGACAGGAGGTTATATGCCTTTATAAATATGTAGAGAATGAGTTTTATACTTTATTCACAATTTACCTATGAACTGGAATGACACTGGGACTTGGGTGTCTAGAATAAGGAAAATGAAAAATTTAAATTGTCAGGTGATTTTACACAAATTTTGAAGGAATATTCACAAGCATCTATTTCAATAGTTTTGCACTTGGCAAAGGAAGACAAATGTATAAAGAGTAAGGATTTGGGTGCTTTCAATACTAGACTTACTTTGTTCTGAAAGACTTGCTTCTGGTTAGTATTTATAGGCAGGACCATCAAGGAAAAGGCAATGAACAACATATGGGTGAGTTCAGTAGAAATGTTCCTGGCAGGTAGTAGTCTTGTGTATAAACAGGCACTCCCATAATATTTTTGGTATAGAATTTCTGGTTCAGTTTATTGCCATGTATGATTCTTCCTGAGGGAAGATTTTTTTTTTTTGGTTAGTTACCAGGCAAACTTTTGCAACTACAAATTCTATTGTATTTTAACTGCAGTTTTCCTTCCAATGACACTAATAATTGTATCGATTAGTGTTATAAACATAATCTTAATCCCAACAAAAATTCCTTAATAGAGACACTGCTTAACACCCATCCCAGTACATTTTACATGAATATTTACTGTGTGATCAGTTTAAGAATTATGGGTGCCTTGGTGGTGGGTGTGGTATGGTGATTTACATCTGGAGATGTATAAACCTTTTTCCTAAATCATGTACAGTATAATAAACCAATATCACTGCAATTTTAAGAAAATGTTATGTTAAAAAAACCCTGAGATTACCATTTTAAAAAGTTATTTCCTACCTACACCAAAAAAATACCTGTTAATATCAAATGTCATATTCCTCCTTTCAACATTTCTAATTTGACATAATGAATAAGTACTTTTATGAAAAACTGTATTTGGAAATTGAATTTCTCAAAAGAAATAAATGATGCGCATACCAGACAGTCAGAAATAGACTGAATGATGAAACTGAGAAGTCTCAGGTATGTGGTTCTAAGTCCAGACTGCAACATTCATCATTTTCTAGGTATTCAAAGCAATATTTCAATATTCTTTCAACTCATGCTGGACCCATCATTAGAAAGTAGAAGGTAATGCTTTTCAAGGTTCAAATCTAGAAGAAAATAGTGATTAATATTTGAAGGTGACCTAAAATTTCTATTCAGATTCACCTGAGTTATCTGCCTTCTCTCCTTCCCTTCATTGCTGCTGCCCTTCATTCCTTTCTCATTAGCGCGGACTCCTATGCCTTTCATCCTTGCTTCTGGGAAAGCACATGTATACCTTCTATTAGTTGTCACTGTGATTTACTCTTTACTTTAAGCACAAAACTCATCTGAATGTTCAGACACAAAACAATGACTCAAAAATGACAAAACTCATTCATTTCCTAGAAAGTGTTTCCTTTCCTAGCAGTTTCTTACCCACATATTTAGATTAAATGAACTTCCCTGCTACATCACTAACAAGTGTCATTTTAAGCATCTTACACATTTTGCCCCTCAAAAAATTTAGACTCCTTTTCTTTTGGCATTTCTCATTAGAAACAGAGAATGTCTTTCTCTTTGCAGTTTTTCTCTGATATTACACTTTCTCTTTATTTTACAGATAATGTACTGATTCAGAGAGGTTCTTATCTGGAAAAAATGTAGCAATGAATTACCTAATTCATGGATTGTTGATAATATTAAATTACTTAACACTTATGAGGTGCCCTACAGAAGTTCATTAAATCTTAGCTACTGTTAATTATTTGTATGTTCATTATTAAGGCTAAAGGGTAAGCAGATATTAAATAGCAGGCAGTGTTGATATTTGAGTGGATACATTTCTACCATAATTCTGTTTAGGTGGTGTAGGGGCAGAGAGGAAATCTTCTCCTACTTCTTTATGCTCTTCTCAGACTGGTCAAGCAATCAAATACACTAGTAGGAGAAACAACTTACTTAATTACATACATGTAGAGAATCTACAGGGATAGAGATTCTAACATAAATGGAGAACAATGAGGGTATTTATCCTGTGGTAAGCAATGGGCTAGGAGCTTCAAGAAGAGGCTGACTCATATGAGAAGACCAAATGCTCTGTAATTGCAATATAGATAGGTTATTTCTGGTAAAATCCTAATTCTGGGTAATATCACTAATTTTCATTTTGCAGAATAGTTAATAGAGTGTTAAATACTTTTTTCCTGAACCTGAAAGGCCTCAGTTGACTCAAAATATTCCACATGCCAAAATGACATTTTTAGGAAGACCTCTTCAGTACATCTTAGGGACAGCTATCTGAATATCATGGGAAGGCCTATCTGAACACTTAGGAACACCTATCCTTCACATTATATATCTTAAAGACATCCCTGAATCTTGTTTTTCTTTCAGTCTCTTCATCCTCCAATTCATCAGGAAATCCTGTTGGGTAGGTTTTCAAAACACAGGTATACCACACAGAACATCCCCTTTGTTAGCATTTTCAATAAAATAATCATTTCTTTATTTTAAGACAAACTTTGGAAAATGTACATATCTCTAAAAATAAAACATTTTTCAGATGAATTTTACATAGAAAAAATATATCTACTGTCCCAATACGCAGTTCAATAAAATGTTAACATTTAAACAAAATATGTTAACAAATATTTTAACACAACATTTAAAAGTAACATTTTAATGATGCATGGCAAAACTCTTGAACATATTCCAAAAACAATTTATAAAATGTCAGAATCATGTGAAGACATTTAAAAGAGAGTTTCAACACAGAAAATGACCCCTCAGATTTTTCTAGTGCTAACCAGTTAAATTACTGACAATACAAATCTTTGTCACTATTCATGTTAATTATTTGGTGATTGCAAAGTATTTTGCACCCTGACATATTAATTTATTACTCTTGTACAGGCTTTTTATTATGGTTTAGTCACTGTATTTTGGATATATATTACGGTTTAAATAATTTAAAATAATGAGAAAGAATTTGGGTATAGAAAAATTCTGAGTTTCAGGAATATGTTACTTATATGAAGGAGGCATTCTTTATAGATCCAGAATATGACCACTTTTCAACACCTCCGCCTTTTCTTATTGGTATTACTGCAGTCACCTTCCCAGCTTGTCTTGCTGTTTTTACCTCCTGATTTCCTCATACCAGTATTTGCTCCTGTCTCTCCTCTGCTCACAACCTGCACTGGCTCTTTATGCTGGAAAATGTCTGTGTCCCTACAGTGGTCTACAAGGACCCATATTATTTACCCATCCTTGTCACTTTTCTTCTTCCCCTGCCCCCCTCTGGATAACACCTTTCTAGTTTCAGAGAATTCCCTCTCATTTCTGAAAACACTCTACATACCCTTTCCATGGAGATTTATTTCCTGCTTGTAGGAGACAACTAAAGAGTATTCCTTCATCTGCTATTTTTCAAGGAACTCTAAATATGTTATCATGGCACATTTTGGGATAACCTGCTCTGAGTTTTGACTTGTGCAACTAAAAATCAGAAAGATTGTTTCATCTCACTTCATATTGTTTCAAGGAATTTCCTGGAATTAATCATGATTTCAGATTTATTTTGTTCCCAGAAACAGTTTAACGTATAACAGAATATGAAATAAACAAAGTAACTTACTTTGTGATATGGAAGAGGTTAAAAAACAATATCCTTTCAAAGGAAAAATGAGTTTTGACATGTTTTTATTCCCAATCAATATTTATTGAATGGATCAATGAATAATAAAAGTGTTCTTATGAAGAAAGTGATTGCCTGAAGTATAATTATAAATTATTTTAACAATTGGGTTTATAATAACAATAAGACATTTTAAGCCAAATTAAAGTCCAATGTACATATATTCAGAAAGATTTCACTGTGTCTGGACAGTTCAAGTTTCTTATTGCTGAGTGTAATAATGCTAAATGGAAGTACAAAATGAAAATTTCATAATTCAGATTTGACATTATTGAGAGCACCTAGAGAAAGTCTGTTTCGTTCATTTATTTGGCAGATATTTATGGATCACCTACTATATGCCAGACATTATGTTGGTGTTTGAGAGACTGAGTTGCAGAGATAAGAGAGAGGACATACATGTGAAAACCCACAGATAAAGAGAGAGGACATACATGTGAACTATTAGTGTGTAGTGCTGTATGATGATAGGACCATGCACATGAAGTTATGTAGTTTTCGGGGAAGGAATGCTAAATCTATCTGAGTGATTATGATATGACTTGCAGAGGAAATAATATTAGGTTTAAGACTTGAAAGATAAAGTGGAATTTTCAGGTGGAGAAAGAAACTCATATTCAAGAGAAGTATAAACAAGCAGTTCTAAAGGCTCATTTCTGACAATGGGAGAGGTCAAGTTGCTCAGGTAGGCAGAGGCCTCATATTCTGGAAACTATGTAAACATTAAGTTGCAATTAAGGGCCTCCCCGGTGGTGCAGCGGTTGAGCGCTGGGTTGCGAAGCTGCCCACGGCCTCTGTGGCGCCGGTTCGATCCCCGGCTGCTCCCCGGCCACCGGAGGAGGGTCCCACATGGCGCGCAGACCTCTCCTGCCGCCCGCTGCTCCCCTCAGCAGTGTACTTCGGTCCTTCTGCCTGCTCTGCTCCCTGCTCTGGCTCTGGTGAATTCTCTTACCCTCCCGCACTTCTGACTGTACCCAGTGCATGTATAAACAAAACAAACAAACAAACAAATAAATAAATAAAACATGCCTCTACAAATAAAAAAAATTAAAAAAAAATAAAAAAAAAAGTTGCAGTTAAGTAATTTTAAAATGGTGTTTCATATGTAGCTAGACGATCTAATAAATTTAAAGCAGCAATTACAATGATAACAGTTTGTTAAATAGCACTATTTTTCTTATTCAAAAATTTGTTTTAAGGAAAAACACATGCACTATCAAAAAATAATTTTTAATAATATAAATAAAAGTGGCACTTTAGGTGCTGTACATATTAGTTGTATAAATGAAATATAAGTAATTAGAAAGTACCCTCAAAAGCACTGTGTTGGGCCTCCCCTGGTGGTGCAGGTGGTTGAGTACCGCACTGTGAAGCTGCCCGCAGCCTCTGCAGCGCCGGTTGGATCCCGGCCAGCAGGTGAGGGTCCCACATGGCGCACAGACCTCTCCTGTCTCGCCCTCTGCTCCCCTCAGCAGTGTATTTCGTTGTCTGCCTGTTCTGTTCCCTGCTCTGTCTCTGGTGAACCCTCTCACCCTCTCGTGCATATGGCCTGTACCCCGGTTTTTGTAAAAATAAATAAATCTTTAAAAAAAAAAAAGCACTGTGTGTAGTAATGGATGTTAACCAGACAAAGTGTAGTCATTATTTCACAATCCATACAAATATTGGATCATTATATTGTACATCTGAAATAATGTTTTATGGCAATTATATCTCAATTTATGAAAAAAAGAAAAAAAATGGTAGTTTTTTAAAATTTGTTTTTCCTTCAACAAGTAGTCTTTGATTTATGCATCTTTCCTTTCATTAATTCCATTAGCATTTTTTCCCTGCTATGTTGCAGACGTTGTATCAGAATACATGAATTAACTTTACAGTAGCAAGATTGATTTTAAAATGTTATACTGAAACATCCATAACCAAAGAGTTTATCACTGGAAGTCTAAATATTTATTTTTAAAATGCTCCCATTCCCCAGATTATTTTGTGATTTATTTTTTGGAGTGGAATTACCATAAAAGCAGATTATAGACTATGCAACCAAATTAGTTTTCATTACTTTAGATTTATTCTTGACCCAGACTCTAATGTTCAGCCTGATCATCAAATTTATTCCTAATGCTTGCCTCCAGATGATTTTCAGATATTTTCAAAATTAAACTGACTCTTAAGGAACTAAGATATGTTTAACCATTATGGATATTTAAATACGTGTGCTACAGGCACAGAGTGCAATTCCCAAGAAGTTACCTAAGTATTTTGTGCAATAACATCTCTATTAAAATGAACAAGTAACCCCCTAAAATGAATACTTCAAAGGGAAGCACAAATAAATGCCCAAGTATTGGGATACTTATTGTAATGAATTATGTTCCTTTAGAGTCACTCTGTATGCAGCCAGGAAGCAGTTAAATTCAGTAATATTTCCATCAAAAGTTTTGCCTGAATTGAAAATAAATGTACTTATTATCATACTGCTTTACTATAAAAGTGCTATCTTGCTATGTGTTAACAATTATATTTGATTTAATATGTAATATTTATTAATAAATAAAATATTAAATGTCAGCATGTAGCAGACATTACAACCTAGATTTTGAAGTCCTCTCCTCTTACTGCAGAATATTACTGAGTGAGGGCCTCCCCTGGTGGCACAGTGGTTGAGCGCTGGGCTGCAAAGCTGCCCACAGCCTCTGCAGCACTGGTTCAATCCCCGGCCGCTGGGTGAGGGTCCCACATGGCACAACAGACCTCTCCTGCTGTGCCCGCTGCTCCCCTCAGCAGTGTATTTCATTACTCTGCCTGTTCTGCTCCCCGCTCTGGCTCTGGTGAATTCTCTCACCCTCCCGCACTTCTGACTGTAACCAGTGCTTGTACAAATAAACAAATTAATTAATTAAAAAAAAGAATATTACTGAGTGATATTCAGCCTAACTATTTGGCCTCTCTGGTATATTGACAGTAGTTTCTGGCAATAGTGAAAATTATTTTAATTAAGTTATATTTGGTAAAGTCAGTTATTACTATGTGAATTTTTTTTACATTTCTATAATGATAGAATGAAAGTTTTGATGTAATATGAAAAACCATACAGCTCGTACAATTCTATCAGAAGGTTAATTTGATTTCACAGCAGAGATCACTTCTGTTGATAAAAGCCAAAAATCAGTCTTCCTATGACAGGTTGACTTATGATAATTACAATTGCTTTTATGTTAAATAAATATTAAGTTCCAGAATCACTCTCTTCTCTTATTAGTCAAAGGAATATATATCTTTGAAATCCGCCTCTCAAAGCAAGCATATCAAAAGGATTTTGAAAAAGTCACAGATGTGTCTAGTCAAATGGAGAGTACAATAATAAAGAGAGTCAACTTGAAACTTTATCACAAGAATGTAAAGAAAACCTCATATGTGACTCTGATATTTGCTGAAGTGTGACACAAAATTGGAATATACAATGTAAGGATCTATTATATTAAAAAATATTTGTGGTAGAATAAAGAGAGTTAGTAATGCATGTCAGCAGACTATACTATTATGGAGAAAAAAATTGGAAGTGAGAATTGAGTTAAAATTTGAGGCTATCAATGAAAATACGAAAAATTAAGATAGTAAATGGTGATATGGCAGTAAACTTAAAAATCCAGAAAAATAAGAACTTCTATCTTGGTCAAAACAGTATTGATATGGTTCCCATTTGCCCAGCTGAATATTTCAATGATGAAATATACAAAACATTCAAGGCAATTTGTTAGCAATTTGTTACACTGGACCTAATTTTCATGGTCAAGAAAGAACTGATTTTTGATAAATGAAAAACGTGATAGAAAGTGATACTGTGACTTCAGAGTCCAAAATATCCAAGCAAAAGTATATCAAGGATGAAACCTAAGTCAGTAGGTCCCTAAGTCAGTACCATTTCTCTAATACCTTGGAAGATATGTTGAAATATAGGTCCTCAGGCCCCTCTATTTCCAACTGAAATCAGAATCTCTGCAAAAATGGAGCAAAGAAATCTCTATTTCTCACAGATCATTCTGCAGGGCAATCAGGTCTCTCAGACGATTTTGCTGAGTACTAGTAGGAGTTTGTCTCCCAGGGTGAAATTCTGCACTCTAGCTCAGAGAAGTTTTCCATCTAGTTGCCTGTTCCTTTGGATGGAGAAAGGTTTGCATGAAAAGGGAATTGAGGATCAATCTTCTAGATTTCTGAAAAACAGCATTTATACCAAAGAAATAGCTTCCCAGTATTCTGCGCACTATGGTCTTTAGTTTGTGTTTTATTTTGATTTGTTTTTAATGAGTGTGACAGATAATGTAGAAGAAAATAAATCTCTCCTTACGACTTTCAGGAAATCAGACAAGTGTAACCTAGCAAAGGGAAACTCTCAACTCTATTTCAGTGTAGTTCTCTCAGTCTTTTACATAGAAAAACATCCTTCCCATCCCTGGCAATTGGCTGACTGTCAGGTATAGTTTTCTGCATTGGGAATTTTCAAAATTTTCTGCCTTTTATGTTTATATTAGTGGAAGTTAGAAGAGGATGCACCAGGGACTTCCAGCCCAATCCTATTTTAAACCTAACTTCTGCCTCATCGATTCTATATGACAGATACAATTGTTTTACTTCCAGTGTCTCTGTCTTGAAATGTCTTATGGACCAAAGAGGAATTGAAAAATGAAGGAATGTCTCTGTGAATATTTTATTTGTTTGGGGAAATTTTTGTTCTACTAGCATATGTATAACAAGATCTTATTATCTGCACTTTAATGTCAGCAAATGAGGTCAACAAATACAATTGCCCTTGATAGTCAGCATTTAATAAGCATATAGTTTGCATTGTTGATTTAAAATTTACAAAATGTCTCTGCTTACATTATTTTATTTGAAGACATTGATAATTCCCTTTAGTTCCTTCACTTAGAGGTAGATACAGTGATATCTGGATCTGGAGAAGTTAAATAGCTTGCCTAAGTCCACATAATTCCATGTTTGTTTTTGCCTGCCCAAGCAGATTCTTCCTTGGCAATTGATAATAGTTGAACCAAATGCTTTTTGTATAGATGTGATACAATTAGATCACACTATGCCTATCTCTATATGGAGTTTTAAACAAAGATAAAAAATCATCCTGTTTTTATGAATATAAAATTTTACAAGTTAAATTGACAGGCGTTTCTTGAAACATGGACAAATTAATTCTGTCAAGAATTTTTGAAGCCTTAGAATGTCACTACAAAAAGAATATATCTTGGTTATATCTGCTGACATCTGATGGATGTCTTTGCGGAAAAAAACAGATGACTACAAGCTATATAGATTGCAAACGAAATGGCAAGTCAATTTGAATATAGAATCTCAGTGTATGGAATATGAATTATTCTATTTTTCCTTTGTCAAAGTGTTATTTATACAGACTTGTATGCATAATTGTTCCTTACCTATAATGGAGACAATTTCATGAATTTTTTCCCTATAAAGCAGCTAAATGTAATTAAACACTGCATGTGTTAGTGCAGTTTTTTAAAACACATGTCAAACCATAGTCAAGATTGGTGAGTTTCAGAGAGAGAAAAAAAATCTCTTGTCCATTTTGGTCAGCCATTTGTCCATCATGTGATTTTATTGTTATATGTAGTGATATTAACTATAATGATTCTGACCAGGAAATTGTGTTATTGAAGTAGAATGACTTATGCTAACAATTTTAAATAGAAGCAACTGCCTGTTTACTAGGATTTTGCCTGACATGTGAGTCAAGGATAGATAAAAGAACTGTGCAAGAGGCCAACCCCAGATAACTAACAGTTGGGCCTGATAATACACCTCTGAGGCAATATAAATATAGGAGTAGAAATAAGGCAATCTGAGATGGACACCATTCATGCCTGTGGCGTCTCCTAAATCTTCTCCATCTTTTGACATCCACAAGGGAAGATTCAGAACTGAAGGCTGCCAACTTGTGTGCTGGTTTCCTGGATGTCACCTTAGTGGTTTGTAACCTCTGCATTTCACTACCAATTAAATTATACTTGTTTTATTGTGATGTGAATTTCTACCCCAAATCATAGCACATTGAGACTTTAAGGGAAAATTCTCCATCCAGATAGGAGTCCACACAGTGAGAACTGAACCTCATACTATATGTCTTCTGCTACCAGGAGATCCATAGATAATTTAAGTATCTTTTCAGTCTTAATATAGAAATCCTCAAAGTAATAAATATTGCAATATAAGAAAAAAAAATCACAGAAGCCTTTCCAAGTTTATCCACCAGCCCCTTTGTTTTCCCTGATCATGTTCTGCTCATTTTTAGACTGTTAGAGGAAATGAGCAACAAAGGATTATAAATTTATTATTAGCATGACTATGGAAGTTCTATGATCCTCTATGACTTGTTAGACCCAAAAGGCTTATTTCAGCTTTGGAAAAATATATATACTTAGAAATGTAATAAAATCTAAATTGGGTAGAGAGAAATTATGTTCAAATAAGAGATTAGAAAAAATAATTGAACTTTTTAAAAAGAAAATTGCTTTTTTGTGTTCTTAAATATAATGCCAAGTCAGTTGAGTTTTTCTTTTCTTTATTGCGAATAGTAGAATTATACCATAAAAGTAAAATTTATCCTGTCACATGTAGCAGAAGTATTAAGATCATAATGCATACATATTAATTATTAATATTCTTAATTGCATTTGCTATTTAAGCAAGTAAGCATACCTAAAATATTTAAATGTATCACTTTTAATGTTACAGTCATACCAAATATTATAAATATAGACACTATGATAAGTAAACTAATTAAGAATGGATAAAAGGCTTAAATAAGAGGAAAACACTCCATGACATAAACTTCAGAAACACCTTTGAGAACTCATCTCAAGTAGTAAGGAAAACAAAGAATATAAACAACTGTGACTAACTCAAACTAAAAAGCCTTCTGTGCAGTGAAAAAGACAGTAATCAAAGTGAAGATACATTGTACTGAATGGGAGAAAACATTTGCACATGATATATCTGACAAAGGACTGATCAAAGATCTACAAAGAACTTATACAACTCCACCAAAACAAAACATATAACCCAATCAAATATTGGGCAGTTTCAATGAAATTTCAAACTCTTTTTAATCTATTTCCATCCTTTTCTGTCAAAAAAATAGCATTTTCAAGCACTCTTGAACATTCTGTAAATTCCTTTGGGATATATCCCTGGGTCTAATCATTAAATAGTCCTCTCTATGTCTACCAAATAACCATCTCTAGTTCCTGCCCAGTGAGTGATAGAACATTGGAAAATTACCATCCTTTTGAGGGGTTACAAATGAAACATTCTTGTCTTTATACATAGCAGGATAATATAAGTTTGGTAGAAGGATGCTAAGTAGATGGCAAAAGAAATAACAATTTTTGGTGCTATAATAAGAGGTAGAACTAAATTTCTAGAAAATAATAATAAGGATTTTATTTATGAGACTTTTATGTTAGAGAGTTGAAATGCTGAAGTTCTTTATTTTCCTCTTCCAGAAAGTTATATGTACTAATTACATTTAGAGCTAGTTATTTTTTAAATGTGTACAAAATAGTCTCAATAATTGTGAATATAAAGAAAATTCAAATAACCCATCTAATTTTGAGGATGTAGTGTTTCACCTCCTTTGCTCAGAGAGCAATTTTAAACTACTTCAAGCCTGTGGTGGGTTACTAATTGAATAAGCTTTCTTGATTCCCTATGTTATATTTAATAAATAAAAATTACATTAATATTAATTGAGATGGGAAAATATTTCATTGGGAGAAATATCTGACCATTAGAAACCTCAATATTTAAATATTAGACAGAGGCATAAACTGCATTTATACTATTATACAACCACGATTATCATATATATTCAGAAATTTTTCATCATCCCAAACTGAAATTCTGTATCCATTTAAGCACTAATTTCCTCTACCCTTCTTTCACCAACCCCAGGAAATCACTAATTTACTCTGGGTTTAAAACTATTCTATATGCATCATATAAATGGTGTTTTATAATATTTTCCTTTTCTACTGATCTTATTTCACATAGCATAATGTTTCAAGGTTTATATGGACTGTATATCAGAGACAAATTGTAATGTGTACAGTGTTTTATCGGATTTAGGACACTATGGTGTTATCTTTTATGGAATGGGAAGTTTTCACTTAAACTACTCAAGCCAAACGCATATACCCATGATGTGAACTTTTTTTTTTGGGGGGGGGGATTGATAATACAATAATATGAGAATACTATTCAATTAAGAGCAGAAGGAGGAAGGTAACAAACCTCTTGCAGAGTGGGACCCAGTCTGGAGAGTTCCTGGAATCAATTTGCGGGAAGGAAAGTGTCCTTTCTCACCAATTTTTGGAGAAATTAGAGTCCAAGATTAGAAGCATTAATTTATAAGCATCTCAACTTGTCTCAAATCCATTGCCTATATGTATACCACTTTCCAAAAGTGGTTTATATTTGTCCTTGCCTTTGGAATATACGTTTATCTGTGTCTCCTCTCCCTAAACATGTGGTTGCATATTAATTGGTAACTTTATCTCTATTGTTCCCACCTTTATCAGTCAGGACCATTACAATATCGATATATGTAACATCTCCATTTGTCAGTATCATTACAATATAAACATATGCTATACACCTGAACAAAAATGGGGAACAGATTCTGTAGAGTTTGTCAGGTAGGTTCATGGATTCCATGCAGATGAAGCATACATTTTCTGAAGTCACTGATGTCAATGAAAATCAGAGATTCCATATTAAATTGGTTTAAAATTATAAACTAGAGATTTTAGTGTGTCTGTAGGACTTAATGGCTGTGACACACCTCTATACACATTTCATTCTTTACTTGCTTCACAAAAAATTCTTTATCCTGACATTTCAGGCATTTGAACAGCTTTTATAAGATGTCAACTTCTTCCAAAAAATACCAGCAGTGAACACGCTTTGTTAGATTTTGTATAAGGGAGGGAGAATCCAGCTAAATAATGAGAAATGAGAAGCAAACCTTCACAATTGAGGTTTTTTTTTTTCTCATTGATCACTGTTAAAACTCAGAACACAAAATGTAATGGCTGTTATGTTGTGTTTTAAAGATTCAACATCTTTTATTTAGTTAACTTATTTTACTTAATATTTACTTAGTTGACTTTCAGCTATGAATCTCTTTATTTGTGTTAGTTAGAAACTTATCTGGTGCATTTATGTGAACTCACTAAGAGTTGCCCACTAAGAAAACCAATTTTCAGAGCAATTAGCATTTCTATTTCATATGTCAGATATCTTATGATTTTTGCTTTGGATTCCAAAGTAAATTTCAATCTTGAAAAGATTGTTGTTAAGTATTGATTTCTCTGTAATCAGGAAAGTAATAAGAAATAAAGGGAGTGATGAAAAGAACACCCAACATAGCATCTGGCAGTCAGGAGATTGAAAAAAATTTGAAATAACTGAAAACTTTTTTTTCAATGTGACTCAAATTACTAGGGAAGAAAAGGAATTGTTAATGCACTATTGCCTGAGTGATGACCCATAGACACTGCCCTCTGCTCTGTCCAGGCAGGCATGATTAAATAATGTTTGTTCTTTTAGACACATGGTACTTGAGAATGTCATAAACATTACACAGACAGTAAGTCTTCCATTCCTTTTCTCTGCCTTTCCTCCTGATCCCCCAAATGAAATGCTAAGTTCTGTCATCTGGGGGTAGTTATAATAATCACAGTGCTGATATTGCCAGTGGCAGGAACAGGACTGGATCAAGGAAAATGTGACCCAAAGTACATGACTTTAGATGCCAGTTGTGACAGTGAATGCAGTCACTGCCGGAGGAAAATGAGTTCCTTTACTAAACTCACCCTGATTTGTTAACTGATTACAGAATGCATGGTGGAAGGAAAAAGCAACATTTGTGGCATTCGTGTTGTTACATATAAATTTGATCATTAAGAATTGACAACAACTTTTGAGATGATATAAACATGGAATCTCATATATTTTAGAATATATTATATGTTGATAACTTGACTATTAGAACTTAGGTTTTTATGGTGGGAATAAAGCCCACAGAATCGCAAAATATCACAACACTTTGCCATGTTTAAGATTTGCATTTCAGAAAGGAGATACATATGTAATAACCACTACCATACCCTAACTCTGTAATTCATGACTTTAGAGTTTTTAAATCTCTTACATGAGGAGACCTGAGGGCTTTCCCAAGCCCCACCTTTTGCTCTATAGATAAGGCTTTGTGATTATTCAGGAGAGGAGGCAATGGCCTATAATCTCCTCAGGGAAAGAAAAATGAACCTTGGGTTAATAAAGATAAAAAAGAAAGTTATGCTAATAATACACATTTGAAGACTTACATTGTTCAATCAAATGTTTAGGCTCAAACATTTTTTTTCTTTTTTTTTTTTTTTGTGGTAACATTGGTTTACATCATTATGTATTACAAGCATAGGATATCCCTCCTCAGGTGTTGTTACCACAGCACACCCACCGCCAAGACACATATAGCCCACCACCACAGTCCATTGTTCTCTGTCCCCACCTTGCTCTCGCCTTTCCTCTCTCCATTAGCCCTTCTGGTAACTCAGTTCTGTAGTCAGCTAACTAGGGTTAGCTCTTAGTTTGACTTTGGTCATTTCTTATCCTTTGTTTGGTTTCTCTATATTCCACATACAAGTGAAACCATTCAGTATTTGTCTTTCTCCTTCTGATTTATTCTGCTTAGCATCATCTGCCCCAGCTCCATACATGTTGCTGCAAATGGCAAGAGTGTCTTTTTTGATGGCTGAGTAGTACTCCATTGTGTATATACCACACCTTCCTGATCCATTCATTTGTATTTTGTCATTTAGGTTGTTTGCAAAACTTTACTGCTGTAAATTGTGCTACAAAGGACAGGGAAGAGCATGTTTCCCTTTGAATGAGTGTATTTGCATTTTTCTGGTAGATACCTAGAAGTGGAATTGCTAGGCTATATGACAGATCTATTTATAATATTTTGAGAATTCTCCACAGTTTCCATAGGGGCTGGATCAATCCAGTTGAGAATTTTTTCTTTCCACTGTTATCATCAATGTATTACAAAGGTACCAATTTCTTTATGTTAAAAACGCCACAAAATTCATTTAAATAAATTTGGAAATATAATTTATTAAATTTATTAAACAATTCATGTGTTGAGCACCATCTCATATAATAAGCAGAAGGCAAAAAAGGAGTTGGACAAAATGGGAGATTTCTTATAATCAGATATAGGATGGGGCAAACTTATTAGCAAAATAAATATATTTTTCAGGCAAAGCCACCTTCCCTCAGGGTAAAGCAGGGAGTTTTTAATCATGCAGATGATCTTGCTAGTACTAACTGGGAACTCCAGATGGATTAGTTTAAATCTTTAAATTTGGGAAAAGACTGAAACTACAATTAGGTCAGATACATAGTGTTGGTGGGGCTTGAAATGACTCTATTTGGGGCCTGTTGTTTCTTTAAGACTTTAATATATTAATCCTTTTTATATAACCAGAATTTTTACATTAAACAAATGTGTTTTCATTCATGTCTGGACACTTCCTCACCTATTATAGAACAGAAATTCTGCAATAATAGAAAATATTTTTTCAGAATTTGAGTTGTTTGTTCTGTAAGAAACCCTGTGGTGGATACTCTGTTCCTGAAATACAAACAAACTTCATGATAATGATTTTTAGCAGGAAAAGAGCTTTCTTATATGATGGCCAGGTTTGGAGGGGACAATATGGCTTGTATGGGCTGGGCTACACCTGGACATGCACAGATTATGTGCCAAATGTGCATCGGTCTCATGGCCTCTCCCTCCAGGAAATTGTGAGATAATCATTAGTCAGAATCTAATGCTTTTTGTCTATCATGGTGCCTCATGATCAGTGTGGTGGCCAAATTGTTTGGCCAGGGCCCTCCAGTCCATGAACAGTGCACCTGTTCAAACAGGTGGGGCAGCTAGTCCTGTTGGACCACAATTTCTTTTACTTAGGCTGCTTCATTGTCTTGTGGTGTTTGGATTGTGTAGCAGGAGAATTGGTTCCATTTTGAAAAATCTGGTGTTTCAGATAGGATAAGTCTAAGCTTCATTTTTTTTTCCTTAAAGAGGGCTATTCACATGTATTTCAAACATGAAAAATGAAACATTCAACAATATCCAGTAATATAAGTATCTAATAGTTTCCTGAAGATACAAATTTATTTTCCTACTGGAGACTTTGTGTTCTTTTGTTGTTATAGTGGCTGATTTATTTGTATAGGGTAGCTTTTAATATGAAGGTGGAAATGAATTACCTGGAAATTGCCATGTTCATTTTCCATTAAAGGTCCTATATGCTTATTCTGTACCTGGAATGCCTCTATCAAAAGTCCCATTGAATCTCTGCTTAAGTATTACTTTCCTAGGAAGCTGTTTGTGAAATCCTGCTGAAAACACTCCACTGTACCTTCCCACTCAATTCTATTCTCTCTAGTTTTTTCATTTTTTAATCTTATAACTTCTTACCTTTTAATTATCTATAGAATATGAGCTGTAAAGGCATGAAATATATCTTTAGCAGTTTGAATATTATATGACATATTTTCAATAAATATTAGATATTAGCAAATTAATATATTTTTGGATGAGGAAGAGATTAATTCAGTTGAAGGAATTAGGGATAAGTTACAGGTGGCATTTGAGTTCTAATTTACATATAAATATTAGCAATTGAGAGTGTATAGGACAGGAAAGTTCCATAAAAATAAGACCAATGAGAAAAATGAGTCCATTTTGAGTCCATTTGTCTGGCATAGAATGAAGTCTCAGATTGAGAGAATATCTGAGGTATGAATTATATGCCTCTGATTTATAATTTTTAGGTAGGCAATGATGAGCCATTAATATTTTAATCAAAGAGGTGACCTATTTGTGATTTTTAAAAAAATAATCTGGTTACTATAAGTAGGATGGGAAAAGAAACCAGAGAGCTCCTGGCTAGATAAAACTGTTTGGCTTTAAAGAAATTGAAAGAAGTAAATAGAGCATCAAAACTTCATTATAATCTTGCTGCTAGAGAAAGGCCTCTAGCAAACCACTTCTAAGATTTTTCTCTTTGTAGAACGATGTTTAGGATGGAAATAGGTTAAATAACCTTTATGAGAGTACAATGGGTATAAAAAATAAGAACAGCTGGTTAAAGATTAATACTATAGGATGAAATTTAGTTAAGTTTGGGCAACTAAGTCCACAGAAATTCTTACTCATATACATCTATCAAAATCTTCTTTAAACATTGTGTTAGAAACACAGATTTCTTCCCAAAAGGAAGTTGTGAATCCTATCACACAAAACATTCTTTCCCAGATCAAATACGGGATCATTTTTCCTTGATGAAGGGAAGAACAGCCAGCATTCAAAAAAAAAATGTTTATAGACTGGGGAAGGCTGACTATTTAATGTAAATTTAGCACTATGGACATGCATTGTATTATAAAATGAATGTTTGTTTATTTATTGCCCCACACACGTCCCCACTCTCCCACGATCATTTTCTGAAGTCCTAAGCTTCAATGTGATTTGGAAGTAGGGTCTTTGGGAGCTAAATGGAGTAGAGGAGGTTATATGAGGGTCGTGCCCTCATGATGCCCGTAGAGTCCTAACAAGAAGAGAAAGAGAGCAGAGTATGTTCTTTCTCCACCCCAAGAGAACATGGCAGGAAAAGGTTGCTCACCAGGAACTGGATCTGCCCATCCCATGATCCTGGACTTCCAGACTACAACGGTGAGAAATAAATTTCTCTTGCATTATTGAGCTACAGTATTTTTTTTTATTTTTTGGCCATCTGGGATGACAAAAACACCTAGAAACTAAAACTAATCTTTAGATCCATTCTTTATGAGTTCTAAGTCTGTTCTTACATTTCCATGAGAGTGGTTTTTCCTTATCAATTTACTTAAACCTTTACAATAACCCTCCCCTTTACTTGTGTTTTTTGGAGTAAGATTCATTTCTCAAATCAATACAAAATAATTCAGACTAAAACATATTAAATTTTAGTTAAAGAAAACTGTTACAATCTAATGTTATGTTGATATTTTGGATGTAATCTAGAGATTAAATTTATATGACAGTCCCAATCTAAAACAAAACATCTTATAAAAACTTCCTTTTATATTTGTTATCAGTTTCCTGTATCTAATTATCTGATCTATTCTTTCAAATATTCAATACTTTATATCCAAGTAGACAAGCCTTAGTAATGCTGAAATACTTTTTTCCAGTAAGTATAATAAAAAATAATATTCTGACTTAACTTGATTTAAAAAAAGGAAGTCCAGGTGGCATTTTTTACCTTTATAAACATACCAGAATTAAAATATGCAGTTCAGTGAACTGCTCACAGGTGTCTGGCAGAAATGATAGCAGTTTATTTCCCAGAATGAGGTGCAAAGAACAAAACCAGGGACAACATAAACTGGCATATATTGGGGAATGACAGATCATGTCAAAATAATGAAAATGCCCAAATTGTCAGAAAGCTTTATAAAACCATGTTTCTCAGAAACCTTTTAAATTTTCTTAGTCCTTTATTTCTAAAAACAAAATGTCAAGCATGTAGGATTTTTAAAACAAAATACACTAATGATAAATACGTCAGTGTGTGCATGCAATAGCAAAGTATGAATTTTTTTTAAGTTGCACTATACAACTTGCAAATACCTAATGAGTAGAAGAAGGAAATGGTAATGATTTTCTTCTTTGAAACTTTAAAACCCTTCCATGTGAGACAGCATTTGATAAATCAGGGTTATTCAGACTTTCCTTATCAGGTCCTGCCAGATTGATGGTGCTTCCTATCTTCTTGGAACTGTACTTACTCTCCCCAGACCACCCCCAGATTTGTCTTGTAATAGTTAGCATTGCCAATCACCTCATCTCTCCCTTGCCAGACAGCTCCCAAACCAGCATCCCTGCAGATTCCTATCTAGAGCCTCCAGCAGCTCTTAGCACAGGATCCAGCCCCCAGTGGGCACTGTGTATAGTAGCACACTGTCTGATGAACATAATTTTCTGCTAGGTAATTTCTTTGCCTACTCTGACTATAAGAATCTTGACTACATTAATCAGATGGCTTATAGTTAGCTCAGATAATCCATCTACAAAGTAATTGTTGTATGCCTCTAGGTTTAAGGTAATTTGTTATCTAGCCCTAGCAACTGATGCAAAAGATGTTGGGGGAGAGTGAAGGAAAATAATTAAAGTCCTTGTTAATGAAATGCTTAATTGAAATATTTTAGTATTTGTGTATTTTAATGAGAATTTTTACCATGTCAGAGGTAGATTACTGTACATCTACTTTCCTTGAATATAAATTAAAACACTTTCCTTGTTGAGAGTGATACAAAGATTCTTAAAATTAATTGTACAGTTATGTATATCAACAATAGCTGTAAGACTTCATGGTGATTAGAATGTCAGTGGACAATTAACTTCACTTGTGGTGCCATTGATTAAAGTGAAGAAATGGGAGTGGAGGCCCATATTGGAAGGGGTGGTGTATAAATTATTCAAAAGTGATGCATGGTGCATATATATATATATATGTATATATATATTTATGTGTGTTTGTGTGTGTGCACGCGCACGCGAGAGTGTATCGCTTAATTGCTTATCATTGTAGATGACTCAAGACACTTGGCAAAATGTAATCTCATTACGTTGAGGGAGTTCAGGAGATCTGGAGAAAATCCAGGTCCCATAAAGTGTAATATGAAAACTCTTAAGCTTTAGCACTAATGTTAAATGTCATCAACACCCTAGAACTCATGCATTCTCACAAGAGTACCACTGTAACATAATTCATCTTGACACATCATGCACTAGGCAAATCAAATGCACCAAATAGAGCAGTTACATGAAAAACATTGTGCAAACAACAAAGTCCAGTTGCAGTGGTCGTTTCTCTGTTTGTTGTATTTTATATATTTTTTACATCATTCTTCCTTTTTTGTACGGTGTATGCTTTCACTGTTTAATAATGAAGATCTTTTATTTTATATAAAAACTACTTTGTACTTCTAAATTTGTACTGCACTCAATTCATTCCAAAATAAATACTCATTGATTTTGTGTAAATGTTTACCAATCTGTTTTAAAACCATGGAAAAATAGAACATCTTTTTATTTCATAATTAAAGTGAAATTTGTTTTTAAAAAACCTTCTGCTATGAGACATAGTTGTTTATTTTAAAGTATAAAGAAAATATAATATACCGTATATTAAAATACTGTTGCCATATTTTAGAGGTAGTTACATTATGTTGGAATAAAGCAATAATATTTGCACAAATTAAAAATGATGACACAATTAAAAATTAATATTCTTTATTACTATGTTAAACTTTGTGGTAGGATGAATATGTTTTTTCTCTAAAAAGAAAATTTAAAAAAATTTAGTCTCCTTTAGCAAATTATTTTTCTAATTATTAAAGTTGAAATTTCATCTGTAATATTTAATACTCTGAGATACTTTTTTAATTGCTTTTAAAGTAGTAGTGGGTTACTAATGTCAATATTTTGGTATTTTTTTAAGATTTATTTATTTATGCATTCAGAACTGGGGTGTCGGCCAGGTGTGTGTGTATGTGGGCAGGGGGAGTAAGAGAATTCACCAGAGACAGTATGGGAAGCAGAACAGGCAGATCTACTGAAATACCCTGCCGAGGGGAACAGTGGGTGCTACAGGAGAGGTCTGCTGCATTTTGTGGGTCACCACCCTGGCCAGGGATTGTACTCATGTTGCAGTGGCTGGCAGCACCTTGAAGCGCTCTGTCTTTAACCCCTGTACCACCAAGAGGCCCCTATTTTGATATCTTTGAGAATATTCTATGACAGAGTGAGTTATAAATAATTTTAGTGATTAAATATAGTTCCATTAAGTTACATATGTCTTAGAAGTTAGCTATAGTTGTTTTATTCTTTTGCACAGACTGACAGACATATGCACACATAAAGTGTATCATTCTATGCTATATTCCTATCTACTTGACCTTACCCAGCTTTTAGTGAATTCCCAGGGGCTTATAATTTCATGGCACATTTGGCTTCTAAGTTTCTGTTGATTCTGGAAATCCCTGGTGTCTCTCCTTCTAAGGCTGTTCCTGTTCTTTCCTCTGACCTAAATTGAAATTTATCCTTGATTCCCTTATTTTCACAAAGGCAACATAAAACAGAACTTTCTGAAGATATTATATTCCGTGATAGTCTTACCCTAAGATTTCATTTTAATAGTGGGCTACTTTAAAGCAGTGCTAACAACTTAGATTTAAAAGCAGACATTCTCATCCTAAAGTAATACCTGGTTAATCCATTAACAGAAGGTATGAAACACATTTACCTATAGGTTCCAGCCTCGTATCACTTTGTCTAGTCTCCCTTTTCTCTCATTCTTCCCATCTTCTGAATTCTTTACTGCCCCCAGTCCCTCAATAAAAATGATTATTTTATGGAGAACAATTCACTCCTTTGAAACGTAAGCCCTAAATACAGAATCCACCCATGCATTAATTGATGACCCTATATAGTAGAGCCAGAATCTTATCAGGTTATCTCTTTTCAAGATCCCCTTATAGAAGTTTGTATGGGTTAAATAAGCATTGGAAATATTTATTATCATTTATACAGAGAACCCTGTATAAATGGGTTGGGCATGGTGGACAGTATACAGATCTGTTACAAAAACCAGTGCTAGGAGTTCAAGGTTGATTGATACATAGCTTCTGTCTACAAAGACTTCAGGGAGTCTTAGAACCAAAGTAAAAGGTAATCACAATTACTATTATTAGTGAGATTATTATGTGAAGCAATGATATTTAGAGAATTCAGTTCATGGAGAGCAGTATGAACAGA
This sequence comes from Talpa occidentalis, assembly GCF_014898055.3. Taxonomy (NCBI): domain Eukaryota; kingdom Metazoa; phylum Chordata; class Mammalia; order Eulipotyphla; family Talpidae; genus Talpa; species Talpa occidentalis. The sequence goes on along the minus strand of NW_023601653.1, from coordinate 22,722,721 downwards.
TTCATCAATAAAATGCTTGGGTATAGGATATAAGGGAAGGGGAGGTCAGAGAAGAGGGTAAAAGGAGTAGGTAAGGGTCATCATAAATGTTTGCCATAGGCAGGGATTTATTTTATGGTAAAGGTAGGAAAAATATTAAAAATTTTGAAGCAAAGGAATGATCCAGTGGCTATATTTTTTCCTAAAAAGATGGATATCTTTATTAGAACTCACTGAAGAATATTTAAGGGAAAACTATAAATGGAATATATATTGTTTTTGATTCATCTGTGCTTCAAACCATGCTATATTATTTCAAGAAGAAAAAAGCTTTTTAGCTATTGATGACATAATATAACTGCCCTGTATACATGAATACAGTGATGCCATTAGAAATCCACTTTGAAATAACATAGATCTCTGAATAAGCCAGGTGTCCTTTTTGAAACTTCATTTAGCTCTTTTTGCAGTGAGTGTTTCAATGGAAAGTGACCTAAGGTACAAAAATTCAAAACTTCAAACAAATGTACAAAGCCAACATTTGCATAAGAGGCAGGAAAAAATCTATTGCAGTAATTTTCTGCCCCAACACATTCTAGAACCTTCCAAAAAATTTTCTCATTTCATGAAAATTAACTAACCAAAAGTATAATTTTCAACATTCTATCATGAATTCCTTTGAAACTATTTTATTTGGAACAGAAAGCTCATAAATTGTTTTTTTTTTTGTGGTTTTTAAACAGTTTTCACTTAACTTTAGCTTTAAAAATGGTAGGACTAATGCTGTTATGCATAAGTAACTTGAAGATAGCCTTCTTTCTCTGTTCAGTTATTGACAAGTTTGTATGAAATCGAAACGAGGTAGTCTTTCAAAATGAATTGCTGTAGCAACCAAAGATCTGAGCATAGATTGATCAAACTATTGCTGAACAACCATAGGTGCCAAGAGGCAAATATATTCCAATGAAAAAGTTTTAAATTAGTGATTTTTCTCTAGCACCTGTAATGCTTCATAATGCTTAGCCTTTTTTTTCTTTTTTTTACTACATAGCACCTGTTAATAAGATGTGCCAAAGTATAAATATTGGAGTATACAAAAATGCCATACATAGCCAAAAAAATCTCAACATTGTATTGCAATACCTGGCAGTAGAATCAGTGATTTAAAAGTCATTTGGAGATTTGAAATCTGTTTATATGGCGAAAATAGGCAAAGTTAGAACAATTAACTGACTGAATGTTCTCTCATAAGCCCAAAAAATAATTTGGGACTGAAGGACATAGATGTATTGGCATTCCATTGGAAAGAAATTGATGAGATTTAGTGAAACTATTTTTCATTCCATACTTAGTGGATTTTATTCCATCCTTTTATCTTTTTTAAAATGTGAATAAATACTTTTTCATAATTTATATTTTCTGTACTTTCATAAGTGAAAGAAAAACAATACATGGTTGGGGATATGTTTGCCTGTGTATGTTTTTGCCTTTGTAAGATTCTTCTGACATATTGGTAAGGTGAATGGTAAACAGTAATTACCATGGTTTTTAGACTTTTGAAGCTAGAACCACATTTTAAATCAATCCTAACGGTCATGTTCAAGAAATTCCAGAATAACATGCAGTATAGGGGTATATGGGTGGGTAAAAGTGATCGGGGAAAGACACAAGTAATGGTGCTTCTGTTCTAGTGCCACATGGTTCAGAAAAAAACTACCCTTACATCTGTTTATTTAATTTTCTAAATGACCTCTCATAATATTGTTGGTTTTAAAAAGAAGCCTGTCACTTAAAAGATATTTGGTTTATCATTTTAATTTGAAATGAATGAAAAATAAGAATGATATAGATTTTATTCCCTGGCTGCCAGTGAGGGTCCCACACACACACACAAAAAAATGATACCAATTTTAGTAATATTCATTCCAAGTCAAATATTTGCACAATGTTTTTTTCTGATCGTTTGTAATGACTAATCTTGTGTGTCCACTTGGCTGGAACATGCAATTCTCAGAGATGTGTCACATGTTATCCTGACTATTTTTGTGAGAGTGTTTCTAGATGAGATTAATATTTGGGTTGGTAGACTGAGTAAAGCAGTCAGTTACAGGCCTGAATAGAACAAAAAAGGTTGAGTAAGAGGGAATGTATGCCTAATTGCTTTGAGCTGGCACATCAGTCTTTTCCTACAGTGGGACTCTAACTGAAGTATTCTTTTTTCTTGGGTCTCAAGCCTGTCGGTTTTCACACTGAAACTTAGGCTTACACTTCTCCTGCTTGTCAGGCCTTCAGACTTGGGCTGAAACTATACATGATGCCCAGCAAATAAGTCTTCAGCTAATGTAGCTCTGCAGCTATGGAAAGGTCCCTCCCTTTTGCTGTGTAGTTTTGAAACTCTATATATTCATAAATAATATTACTATATTATATATGGGTATATAATATATATTATTATATGTGAAAATATACATTAGAATGTATAAAATATCTTTGGCCAAGGTATAATTGAGAAAAAATGCAATGCTGTGAATGCCTTGCTCCCAGGACTCTTTTGTCCTCCATCCTCTACACAGAATGACTAAAGGGGGGAACTACAATTAAAATATAACAATCAGTCACTTCCTATCTCCCATGACAATACTGCCCATTGATATCTACATTTTCTAAGTATATTTATATTACAGATAAGAATCCATTATGTAGGTATACTATACTTTACAAATAACTCTCCTATCCTTAAATATTTGTTTCTAAATTTCTCTTTTTTAGAAATGTTTACATAAATTTGTGTGACCTTTTTTCCTTTTTTGATATATAGAAAGTAATAAATATATATATTTCACACATATATATCTTATATATCAAGTAATATACATAGTATATAACATGAATTCTCTATAGAGATATCTATGTGTATATCATCCTATCAATCATGCATGGAGAGAGAGTAAAGGAGGGAGAGAACATATTAAGGGTAGGGCACATGATTGACCAAATAAGAAAACAAGAGCCCAGGAAAGAGTCCTTCCTAAAGGGCACAGATCCCATGTTTCAAAATAAGGTTAAAAGATTGGACTGTGATACAGTGTAATTCTTCATTATGATTTACATTGTTTCCTATGCTTGAGCCCCACACATTGTAAACACATATATACAAATTTACTGCTTAATAGTAGCAATTGCATAATTTGAGCAGTTTTAGATAGAGCAAGTATAATTGTTCCATACACACTCTTAAAGTAGTTAAAACATCTGCCTGCCCTTCCTCAGAGCCATTTTTTTTTTTCCTAGAAGAAATTATCTTGTGTTGTTTCGAAGATTTTGAGGATTGAGGTCTTCTGCTTAATTGAGTATGATGGTTAAAAAGAACTTCTACAGCTGGGTTGCCAATTAAAAAATGGGCCACTCTGTAATTCACACAGAATACATTAAACATAAACATAATGTTTGCTGAAACCATCATGTTTGTCATTATGCTTTCCCCAAGTCTTTTCAATGTAGTAATTTAAATATGAAGAAACCAGAAAATAATTTCTCTTGCAAAGAGGCATGCTCATATATGGCCATCGATATCCATGAACCAATGCAGGTGTTACTCAAAATGCTTCACCTACATTGGAGTTACCTAAGATGACTTTTAAAACATAATTTCCAAAATGTGTCAGAGACTGAATTTTCCACCAACAACCCAGGTAATTTTCAGGTGTAGGATTTCACCCAAATTGGGATGAGTTTACATGAGTGATTCAAATGAGTCATAGTTGTTTAGCTCACTTTTTCATTCCTTGTTTCAACTTTTGAGTAATTGTGATGTTTTCAATCAGTAGACTTTATCAACTTAACGCTATGTGAAGCCAATAATTAAGCTATAGTTTTAGTTTTAAGACACATTATGAAGCTTTCTTACTTTGGCTAGCACTTTCATGTTATAGTCAGCAATTCAGGGGTTAGGAGGTGTCAGGTCAATTCTGAAGCACATGTAAATGCCTATGTAGCACATGCCTTGATTACGATCATGTTTTTTGTGTGTTTACTTTGACCATTCAGAGCTGTGTGTTTCTTGTATGCAGCTTTCAGACATGTTAGAAAGTGGAACTGGGCAGTAAATCTGTTCGAAACACTTATTGTGGTTACTTTGCTACTCATGAGACTGAAGGCCTCAAAACTGTAAGCCCTACTAAACTATCTCATGGAGATAAAAACCTATCAAAGCACATTATTATGTTTAGTAAATTAAAATGGTGAAATTTATGTTGTGTATATTTTAATTAAAATTATTTAAAAGCAAATAAATAGGGCACAGGTGACAGCCCTGGCAGTGTGTAGTGAGCATGCATTTTTGTGTGTGCACTTACATGGCTTCCTGCTAGTAGTGGCAGGAAAAGACAGTCCTGGAACCCTCGGTGGCTTTTTTGGGACTTTCATTAAATTTTCCAGGTACATGGCAGGAAGGGGGGCCGGGGGACCGGGAGGCTGGCAGGCCGCCTAGCCCCCAGCGAATCTTCACTCTTCCTGAATCTTCACTCTTCCTGGCCTCTCCAGCGTTCTCTCATGGTTCTTTCTCATCTGCTTCTCTTTCATCTGGTCGCATTCCCTTTTGATGCTGCCCTTTTAAGCCCTTTTAAACCCACCTACATTTGCCCACACCCCACTCCAGGTGCCTGTCATCAGGCATGCATTTAGGATCACGTGGAATCCATCATTAATCCTAATGGTAGGAGGGCAGAAAAGCCTGATAATCACTTCCCCTACACTGCTGCATATATGTTTTCAAAATACATGATTGTTGGTGGTAGCAAGGCTGGACTTTCTCTTGGGCTTTGTCCTCCTACTGGTCTAAAAGCTGAAAACTCTTTAACCTGTTTACCCCTCACTCTCCTCTTCTGTATCTTAACTGGTACATAAATGTCTACCAATCTTTAACTTGCTTTAAGAAATTCACATGAAAGCAGTTTTGCATTTTGTAAATTTTTTTTTTTTTTTGCAGTTAGAGTTTGTCTCTATTATGTAAAAGAATGTTAGCAATACTAAAGAGGCATTTTGCAGATAGCTCTTATTTTATTTTTCTCTGTCCTAGTAAGCAAAAAACTCAAAATCATTAGCTATCAATCTTTGATCTGAATTCAGAAGATGGAGTACTAGGTCAAATTTCATAAAGCAATGGAGAGTAGGTTAGTTTTCTTTGGGCCTAGTCTGTGCAGATGGATAGAATAGGCTTTATTTTCCTTTCAATTGAGGTAGGAATGAGAGTACTAATTTAGATGGGGGATATCTATCCGCCGTGACTTGAAATATGCACCTGCTGTCCTCTGTTTTAGTGACTGAAAGTCTAGCGATACCTGTGGTCTAGATGTGTTGTAGCATTGCTTTAGTAGAGTTCCTCCTACATATGAATGTACTACTGTTGGGTTCCTGTCAGCATAATGTTGAGCATTGTTTCAACAGTGAGGTTATTTTAAATCTGTACTTTAGAGTAATAATATTTTTATGAGCATATTATTATCTCCTAATAGGAATATTGTAAAGCTGAAAATATCAGGGATTATAAAGCTAATAGATTAGTATGTAATTCCGTTACAAAGTCAATCAACATTAAGTCATAAATCCTTAAGAAAACAGGCTAAATTAGTTTGGGTGCATGCCTTATGAAACAACTTATCAGGGAGCAAAATTAATTTTATTTTAAAAACACAAAACAAAGATTAGATTAGAAATAATAAAAAGTCCCAGTGGCATTTGGGCTATTAATCCTTTTGTTGATATATGCGATGTAGTGGCATTTGGGCTATTAATAATCCTTTTGTTGATATATGCAATGTAGAATATATTCTAGTGCTGTGTATTGCTAACCCATAGATAAAATTGAAGACACTTCTTGTGTGCAGCAGTCTTACTTCACACTATGCAATTTTAATTCAGCAAGCGTGAAATTCTCCTTTGGAAATTATTCTTTTTTGTTCAGTTGTTAATTTAAGAGCATAAGGGAGCATGTAATTTTAGAGGAGATTCCTCTCAATGAGTTGAAACTATAAGTCTCACAATTCTGCCTATCCTACTGTGTTGTTTTTGATAAGGAACAGTTCTTTAATTTTTTTTTTAAGATTTATTTATTTATACAAGCACTGGGGTACAGGCCAGAGGCGCGGGAGGGTGAGAGAATTCACCAGAGACAGAGCAGGGAGCAGAACAGGCAGAAGGACTGAAGTACACTGCTGAGGGGAGCAGCGGGCACGACAGGAGAGGTCTGCCACGCCATGTGGGAATATCCCTGGTGGGCCAGGATTTGAACTGGCGCTGCAGAGCCTACAGACAGCTTCACAGCACTGCGCTCAATGCACTGTGCCACTTGGGAAGCCCTGCCTATACTACTTTTGTTCTACCAATGTGTCATTTTTCTTCATAATTTATTCTACAGTATATTTTAATCATGATAAAAAATGGTTAAAGAAAAAATGTATGAATATGATTTTGAATTTTTATTAAATATTTCCTCACTACCTTCTTCTGAAGGGTCCAGTTACACAATTATAATTTTGATATCCCCTAAGTTATTTTATCAATTTTTGTCTAATAATTAAAACTTATTTTGACATTTTTCATTTTTCTTCTGATTAATCATTGAAACATTAAAGAAAAGTGTATTCATCACATTTTACATGTTCTAATGAAACCAGATATCTAAAATGTAGACACAAATTTGCAAACCCTTGTAATAGAGGATTTCATAAAATAATTTTTGTACATTTATTCTTATTTTAAGAAAGAGTATTATTTTTGGGTAAAGTCTTACCCAACTATAAATTTCATTTCACAATTAAATTCATACATTTGTCACCAAAATTCAGAAATATAGTCAGAATATTGGACCTTTAATTAAACAAAGGGGGAATAATTACTAAAATTGAGAAAAAAATATTAACAGAGTCAACTGGATAACTCACATGGATTTAGAGATTAACCATGGTGAAGAATATAAGCAGTATAGTAGTGAAAAAAGAAAATAAGCACAAGGTTCATATACGAATTCTTTTCTTTTAAAAATATTAATATTTCCTGGATTAAACATGTGGAATTACTTCTCTTTGCAAATAAAAAATACTTGAATGTTGGTAATTTGAAGGGATACAACTTAAGCAGTAGGTACTGCAGAGTTTCTTTAATCAAGAGAAAAGCCTTCCTTTCTTTCTATACTGTATCTATTGAGACTTGACACTAATTTTTGGCTGAATAATTAGAAATCTTTTAATCTTTAGAATTTTTCTCAAAATGTCAGCTAGTATGACTCGTTTGAAATATGTCAGATCATGTTACTAATCTATTCAAGCCCTCGTTTAGCTGACCATTTTACTCAAATTCATAGGTAAGTCCTTAAAATTTTCTAGAAGGGGCTTTATTCCTGCCTGACCCTTTCTGACTTAATCTTTCTGACTTCTGCTACCACCCTCTCCTGTACTGACATTGCTCCACTGCATTGACCTGTTGCTGTTTCTTGAACATATCAACACCCACTATTACACTCCATCCACCCTGAGGATGAGCATTTCTCTGAAATTAATAGTGCGACTACATTGATTTATTTCCTTTGTCACTTAGATTTCTTGCTCTCTACTACACTCATCTCCCTCTTAACATAATTGTTTACTTGGTAACTATCTGTCTACTAGAATGTAAGCTTTGTGAAGGCAGGGCCTTTTTTTTTTTTTTATTTCTATATCCTAAGGTCTTAGAATGGGGTGTAGCATGTTGTTGACACTCAAAAAATAACTAAATATTTAGATGAAACTACAGAATGTCTTCTCTTCAGGGAGTAATTGGACAAGCAAAATCTGGAACTTTGTCACAAAGATCTAAGCATTTAGATTCAAAGGTTTTTCTGTGAAATCTTTCAAATTTTGAATTTTTTTTCAAAAATTTAACTTGCAGAGCTAAACAGGCCACTCTCATCTTAAAAAGAGAAATGAATTTGACGAAATTGATACTAAAAAATTGTGTGTTTAAATTCTCAACTGACAGGAACTTGACCTGGATTAGTAAGAACCTTGGTTTGGAGTATGAAAAAGGATGGCATTTTATGGTAATTTTGAAGAAAATAATTAAGCATATTGTGTTGAGAAGAAAGATCTAGGAAAGGAAAGGCAATGCTAGGTCAAAAAGACCTAAAGACAGGACACAGACTGTTTCTATTATAGTACTATGCATTTGTGTAGCTTTTTACCCCATAATATGTATATTGTTTTTCCATTTAAATTTTCTATAATTTTAATACTACAAACAAATGGAAGGAAGAAAAGCTTTGAAAAATAGGACGATTTCCAAAGATTGTGATATAATTTGTATGAGAAAATCTAAATAGTGTGACAATTCATATTGATAAATCTGACATTCTCCTAAGGAATGTATTGTTTCTTTTTTGTCATTTTTGCTACTTGGTCTTCTTCAACATAACAGGTTCCTAGTGTAGCCCATTTTCAATGTTCTTTATTTTTTAAAAATATTTATTTATTTATTTATGCATACAAGAACTAGGGTACAGGCCAGAGGTGTATGTGGGGGGGCTGAGAGAATTCACCAGAGACAGATTGGGGAACAGAACAGGCAGATGGACTGAAGTACATTGCTGAGGGGAGCAGCGGGTGAGACAGGAGAGGTCTGCTGTGCTGTGTGGGTAGCTCCCTGGCTGGGTATTGAACTTGTGCTACAGTGGCTGCAGATTGCTTCATAGGTTGTGTCTTTACCCCTTGCACCACCAGGGAGGCCCTTCAATGTTCTTTCTTATAAATTAATTCCGAAATTACTGCTAACTGGCCCTGGGGTGAGAGTTACAACACTCCAACCACTTCAGAGCCCCTTTAAATTCCCAACCCTCTACCACTTCCACATTCCAGTCCCCACTCCTCTCACATGTGGAATATTAGTGTTATCCCACATGTCTACAGTAGTATCTGTGCATATTCAGGGCTACAATTTCAATTTATTTCCTTGATCAGATCTCACTTTTTTTTTTTTATTGTTCAGTGTGTCTGAAAGTTAACTTTGTTATGGTCAAGATTACATTTTTTTTAAACAAGCGTATTTGCTATAAAAAGATAGTGTTCCCAGTCTACCATCTTTCCTTGAAATATATCGTCATCTTACCCAGTACCAAGCACACTATCACATTGCAGGACTTCCTTCCTAAAATGATGATGCCATTTGTAACTTCACAAGATAATTAACAAGATATAAAGGAGGAAAATGAAAATATTATGATAGAAGAGTCATCATTTGTGATGGATCTTGAAAAAGGAAGAGACAGAGAATGTGAGAAGAGGTGTTACAGGGATAGTTAGGAACATATGTCAAGACAAAGATTGTGTGAAACGGCTGTGTATTCCTTGAAAGGTGAGATGTTTAACGTCATTGGAACTCAGAAGTTGAAGTTGAGGAAATAAAATGAGATGAATTCTAAAATTAACTTTTTTTTCTGTTGTAATTCAGTAAGTGAATACCAAATGCATATTAAAATCCAAACAGTACTTTCAATCTACCTGTCTGTAAAGATTCATATTGATAGGCCAAGGAGTTTGAAGTTTATCATAAAGAAAGAACTAGATATTATTTTTAATTTTAAAGATAGAATGATCTGATTTGGTTTTTAGCAAGTTGGATTTAATGGCAGGCTGAAAAATTGCTTAAACTAAGGAGAGACTGGTGGCATAAATAGGGAGAGGCAGGTAGAGTCTGACAAGTTGATAACGTCTGAACTAAAACTCTGTTAGTGTGGACAGAAAGTAAAGATTACTCTGTAGATATTTTTGTGAGAAAAAGTTTCATTTCAGTTAGTGCTGAAAATTGCTTGTATAGAGGGGTAGAATGGCTTAAGGCTTAGACAAATCTAAAGTTTCCAGTTTGGCTATGTGGGTGTATAGGTATTCTACCTACCTGGACTATATAAGAATGTTTATTTTAGAAGCACTTTTTGGATACTGTGGTAAGCAGAATTCCAAGAACGCTCTCAAATTTCCCCACCTCTGTTGTACAGATGTAATGCAGGACACAGTGAATATAATGGATTTGTTCCTGTAATTAGGTTATTTTATATGGCACAGGTGACCTTGACATACAGAGATAATTGAACTGGGCCTGACCTAATCTCATCAGCATTTTAAAAGCTGAGAGCTATTTCTGGTGGGTCACAGAGCTGGGCAAGATTCAGTGTGCCATTGTTGTCTTAAAAATGAAGAAAAACATGCCACATGATTCTAAGCAGCCTCTAGGAGTTGAGAGTAGTCTTGGTTGCAAACAGCAAAGAAAGAGGGAATTCTGTCATACAGCCTCTGAATTTTTCCAACAACACAAATGAATTTGGAGGTGTATTTTTTCTGAGACTTCAGAGAACTCAGTGCATCTAATATCTTGATATCAACCTAGTATGAGAATCCAGTTATGCCATGCTAGTTCTCTGACCTACAGAAACTTAGTTAATAAGAAGGTATAGCTTTATGTTAATAATTTTGTGACATTTTGATGCATGATAATAAAAAATATTATAAAAGATACACAGTACCTATATAAATCAGTACACAAAGAATAAATGAAATACAAAATAACTTTGAAGATGTATTAGAAAACTTGTGCTATTATATAATAATTTATAGTTTTAATTAAATTGAATGACTTCCTTCAAAAATATATAAAACAGCATCTTAAATTAAATGTAGAAAATGTGAAGGAACCAGATCAGTAACTGTGGAATATTATTTTAGTGTTGACAATAAGGCATAACATAGTAGAACTTGCATTACAGTCCTCAAGTGTTATTTTTAAGTGACACAATGTGTGAACCTAAACTCAAGTAAATGGAAATCAGAAATGCCAACATTCAATGCATTCTAAAAACTGCTTATTCTTCAGAAATGTCATAAAGAGAGTGAAATATGTTAGAGATGAGAAGCAGCAGAGCAACATGAGCTCTAACTGCAACATGGCACAGTATATTTGGGTCCTGGAGCAGAAAAAGGGCATTCATAGATAAACTAGGGTACCTTGAATGAAGTGTACAGTTAAGTTCAAGCCTCTGCAGTCTATGACGCATGGGTCAGATCAAATCAAGTTTAAAAACTTGTCTCTGGGGCCTCCCCGGTGGCGCAGCGGTTGAGCGCTGGGTTGCGAGGCTGCCCGCAGCCTCAGCAGCGCCAGTTTGATCCCCAGCTGCTCCCCGGCCACCGGAGGGTCCCACATGGCGCGCAGGCCTCTCCTGCCACCCGCTGCTCCCCTCAGCAGTGTACTTCGGTCCTTCTGCCTGCTCTGCTCCCCGCTCTGGCTCTGGTGAATTCTCTCACCCTCCCGCGTGCTTCTGACTGTACCCAGTGCATGTATAAACAAAACAAACAAAACAAACAAACAAATAAATAAATAAAGCATGCCTCTATTAAAAATAAATAAATAAATAAATAAATAAAATAAAAACTTGTCTCTGAAGTTTTATCGCCTGCAACAGTACCTATTTGTTTACATATTGTATGTTTACAAAATAACTGATTTCAGGCTATCAAGGTAGAGTTGATAATTGAGGGAAAAGACCATATGACCCACCAAGCCATTTACAGAAAAAGTTGTCTTAACACTGGCTTAGGTAATAGTTTTATGCTACTGTTAATTTATAACTTTTGATAATTTTATCATGATTATATAAAATGTTCACATCAGAAAAAGCTGGGTAAAGAGTCTGCGGGAGTAGTGTGTACTCTGCGACCTAAAATGATTTCAAAATAAAAAGTTTTAAAAAAGATATAATAGTTTAGACTTCTGGCTTTGGAGTCAGACAGAGCTAGATTTAATTACAGCTTTGCAAGCTACCAGCTGTGATTTTCATCTTTAAAATTTGGGTGATTATAGTACCTAGTCACATAGGGTATTACCAATATTCAATGTAATGATGTACTTACATCCACTGCACATAATAAGCTCAATTCATGATAATTCACTTGTAATGATGATAGTTTTTATCAAAATATTATAAAGTATAATGGCATAAGAAACATTATTTTTGCCCTGAAAAAAATCAATCCTTATAGGTCACTTATTTTCCATTTTTACTTTACAAAATAAGTTACCTCAAATCTACTGGGATTGGCAGATCCTTACGGAAGAAGAAAGCTGTAATTTTCTGGTAGAATCAAGAGGGCATGTATACATTTTCATTTTGATGGAAGTTTCTGGATAACTGCTGCCCAGAATTAATAAATTATTCATTAAGATTATAATAATTGTAAGAAAAAATACAGGAAGATATTCAGAAAATATACATCGATCAGTGCTCAGAAGTGAATGATTTATTTTCAATGTAATATTCTCTAAGGCTAATATAAAACTAAATTACTACTTATAATAATATAATTTTAAAATCAGTAGGGATCTTACAAATGAATTAATTCAACCTCACAAGTGCTCTCATTTTTCAGATACATGATTTACTAAAGATCATGGAAATAGTGTTGGTGTGAGACTAGAATTTCTCACTGCACCAGAGCATATAAGGTATGAATTTATTTTGCAAATTACATTTTGCTTCTATGAATATATCCAAGCATTAATAATACATATTTGTGAAAATCTATCAAATGTTATCACTTACATTAATATTCTCATTATTTCATTTTATTCAGAAGCAAATTTAGGAGAACTTAACCTCTGTGTATGTTTGATAATAAGTAGTTGTTCCTTGGAGATACTGTTATGATTTTCTCTACCAAATGCATTGAATGATGGAAAAAAGAACCTCATAGACACAATGGAGACCTCTTGAGACTTTTGTTACTTTTAAATAGTTGGATAAATTATGTGTTCTCTTTGAGATATGTTAAACCTCTAGTATTATTATCTATAATCTTCAGCTTTTACTATGAATGTGCTAGTCACCTTTTTGGGGCAATCATAGTTAATTATTTCAAGTCTCTTTAGATATGAGGATAGTTAAATATGAAATATTGCTTTCACACATTTCATACAGCATTGGATATTAAAAGTTACATGCATAATGCCTAAAGTAAGATGGGAAGTTTGAAGTCTGAATGATTTCAAAATCCACACTTGGAATTATTAAAGCTGTCTACATAATTACATGATAAACATCCCCTCACCCATGCTGTACTACCTCCCAGTTTACCATACCATCACTCCAGTAAACACAGCAGTTTATGGTAATATATATATATATTTTTGCTATAATGCTGTGTCAGATGAGATTCGTGGAGGTAATATATTTAATTTTCTTGCTAAAGAATGAGTATGATTATTCCAAACTCTGGTAGAGAGTAATAAGAGAAACTATTCACAATTCATTCATATATGAAATATTTGTGTTTATCAAGTAATTATTTGTGTTCTACGATATAACTGGGCTGCTCTGCTCTCAGGATTCAAAATGTATCCCTTATAAAGGCATTTTATGAAAAATAAACAATAAAGATGTCAATTAAATCAGGAGATCAAGAGGACTTTAGCAAAGGGTCAACATTTTAATTCATCATCATATTTTGATAAGATTTTATGTATACTATATAAATTATTTGTTTATTGTCTTATAAGTTCATGAGGACATGTGGTATACCTCTTGTTTACCGATACATTCTCATGCTGAAAATAGTGTCTGGAACATAGTATTTATTTGTTTTATAAATATTTGTCAATAAATTAGAATGTTAAAAGAACTACTCACTTCAAATATCAAAAATACTGAGACTGAATTTTAAACATATTTGGAATCTAAAGTTTTCCTACTTTCCAATTTGTCAGTTGACTGGAGTATTTTATTCTGTAAAAGAAGTTTATTATTGAATATTTAACTATTTCAAATAGAGAGCAAAAAAGGTAAAAAATATCTGGAAATAAGAGTTGAAAACCCTTACATATAATGATTTTTTAAAATTTTTTCCTTTCATGATTAGAATCTGATTTTTCAGTATTAAAATTTAATCTAGTAAAACATCTTTGCATGAAATGCTATCCAGAATAGCTCAATTGTTTCTTACCAAATTCTAAGTTATATTTCATGGAAATAAATTCAGCATTGTCTCTGAAAGCTTATCAGCTAAAATTACCATACAAAACTGATCAGACATTTTTTACCTCCATCAAAAAGACTCCAGGGTTTATAATCAGAATAGTATATTTTCTTGTTTGTATAATCTACATTGCTTTATTTCACTTTGTAAAGGAATGGAGAAAAACAGCCCTCCAGAGCAAATGTCATAATGTAGTGATTTCAAAAAAAGAGTAGTGGAATAATAGGCTTCTTTACTTTATCTACAGGTATACAAGGTTTATATTGCATCATTCAGTTAACATTTTAAAAATGAATGGCTTTAATTTGATTTTCTTTGATCTTTGTTTTGAAATCTCTTTATGCTATGAGATTTCTGTCCAATTCTAACATGGTGAGATTCTTATCATCAACATGTCTTGTTAAATTGGCAGAAGAAAATCACAATAGAGCAAAAAAAACACTTGTGGAGAAATCCTAGCATATCTTTTGTCAAATCATGAAGTGTAAAACACTCCCAAACTCCTTAAGTGATATTGCAGACTGGAGTAAATAAACGTGTTTCTCTCTAAATTAGAAACAAGCAGAATAATGGTATTTATTTAAATGACCTATTTATACAGGCCTGTATCTAGAGAGCAGTCTTGGCTCAAGTAAAACCACAAACTTAATTATGAAACTTAATTATGAAAATGGCATAATCAGAATTTTCTCATCTTCCTTCATTTATCCCTCTTCCTCCTCCTCTTCTTTTTACAGATATAATCTACCTTATCTATTATTCCTTGGACAAAATGGTTACACCTAACTTTCAGGAGGAAATCACTTATGAGGGGAGTACATTTGCCAAATACATTCTAGCATAGATACATTTGTCCCACTTCTAGATTCTGTTTAATTTTAAACTCAAGTAAATGAAGTAGCAGCTTATTCAAAGGACTGAGTCTTCACAGTCCTTCCGAACTGTGAAGCTTTTCATTGTTTATATATCATGGGTTGATTTTATCTCTTAAATTACATATTCATTGGTAATTAAGTGATTTTACATGCTCCAGCCATTATGGGCTCCCAGGTCTTTGGTGCCCTGAAGCAGTTTGACATTTTGTATGGTAGTGAATCCTGCTTTTCCTGTGGATAGTTCCTCTTTGTTTTTAAACAAAGATTGCAGTTTAAAATATTTCTTTAGACCTTTAATTATTATTCCAGAATTTGACTAGTACTGAAACCAGATGTACTATTCTTCTTCGTTTTCCCTGAAACTTATTATTTCCATGAAACTTTGCTTTTTATGTATTTCTCCTATACCTATATAATAAATAAACTTCTCAAAGATATATATTAGGTTAACTCACAAAGATTGATAGATTCTAGAGATGTATGTTTAGAGAGAGAAATGTCATAAGCAGAGTTTGCACTCTGATAAATAGCTATTCTAGTTGTTTTACATGTACGATAGCATGGAACAATAAGATACCTCTATGACTAAGTAATTATTTTTGGGTTATCCACATTGATTGAAATAAATACTGTTTTCCTTGTTTCATATATGTTTAAGCATTGGATAAATAAGATATTTCTATGATCAAACAATTATTATTATTTTAGTTCTCCTAATTGCATTAGATGAGCAAATAAGGGTCAATGTTAAAAGGGATTGAATCAAATTTGCTGAACTGAATCATGGTATATCATAGCATCAAGCTGATTGCTTTCAGAATCCTTAGATTATTGCAGTCATTTGGCTATTCAATCATCTGACAAATACTTTACATTTTCCATTTCCTAATGTATTAAGAAGAATTCAAAAGAGATTATTTCTAGGACACATTGAAAGTAATTATGACAAGTATACAAAGTGCCATAATATAATAATAAAAAGGTATTTGTTATTATAAACTAAGTAGAAAAAATAAGATAAATGAACTTCTCACCAGTCAATCTTTGCCTGGACAAATTCATAGTGAATACGATTTCCAAATACTATTTCTAGAGCATCAGGTTCCTGCTCCAACAAACTTAAGTGGTTCAATATTGAGTTATTGGATCCCACTTACTTTTCTGCTTCATTTCTTATCATACATTTTACAAATACTTTAGACAGATGGTCTTTAAAAATGTGTGTTAGGGGCCTCCCCAGTGGCTCAGCGGTTGAGCGCTGGGTTGCAAAGCTGCCTGCAGCCTCTGCAGCGCTGGTTCTATCCCCGGCCACCCGGCGAGGGTCCCACATGGCGCGCAGACCTCTCCTGCTGCCCGCTGCACCCCTCAGCAGTGTGCTTCGTCAGTCTGCCTGCTCTGTTCTCACCTCTGGCTCTGGTGAATTCTCTCACCCTCCCGCACTTCTGACTGTACCCAATGCTTGTATAAATAAATAAATAAATCTTCTCCAAAAATTAATTAATTAATTTTTATAAAAAGGTGTATATTAGGCATTCTTAGCTAAGGAAAAATAATATAGTTTCTCACATGTCAGTATGAGTTTATTTCTATTAATTTTATGTACACATTGCTATTATTTACTTATGTTCGCAGTATATATTTTGGGTGAGACTAATGTTAAGCATAAGTGCTATAATCCATATTTCAAAGATTTGTAGGTAATTTTGATTATTTTGTTGTTATTTTTTAACCTTCCAGAGTGGAGTTATTTAGAATTACTTTATTTTACTTTTAAGTTTGCTGACTTTTCTACATAGTGACTCTATCTTATTTAATAGGCAACATAATGTAGTACAAGAGTTATCTTATATTTTATATTCCAAAAATTTAATCATGACCAATTAATTCATCTATAAACTACAGAAAATCTCTGTAGTGATATTACAGAGTGATATTCTCTGAGTGATATTCATCTAGTTTGTAGGTTTATTTGGGGCCTGTTCCATTTTGTTAGTAAACTAGAAGACTAAGAAGAGAATGGAGAGATCTATAAAAAAGGTTGATATTATAAACCATTTTTTTTAGGGGAAAAAGGTGTGACAGAAGCATGAATTAAAATGCTAAAATAGAATTAAAGGAAATGCACAAAAGAGTTGCAATAAATTAAAGACAACAAATCAAAAGAAAGAAGTGAATAATATGTTGAATTCTTTCATTGGAAATTGTGTCTATCTAGACATCATCTTAACATTTTAAGTTTCTTTTTTAAATTCCCTCCATCAAACCACCCATACCCGTAACTCATGTGCATCCCCACCCCCCCCTTTCCCTTATTCCTTTTGGTAACTATTATCTTCTTTTTGCCAAGTTCAAATTTTTATTTCTTCTATTATTTGCATGTAATTATTTTTTGGATATGTGTATTTTGCAGATGAGTGAGATCATGTGAAATCACGTTTTGACTGATGTAAGACAACATGACATCTGAAGATCTATCTCTTTTCTCCCAGTACCACTGTTTTACCTTTCTTCATGGCTGTGTAATATTCCATTGAATATATGCTCCACATTTTCTCTATCCATTCATCTGCCAAAGGACAGTTGGGTTGGTTTAATGACTTAGCAATTGTCAACAGTGCTGCTATATATATAGGTGTAGATAGATCTTTCTATATTAGATTTTTCATTTTATTTGGATAAATACATAATAGCAGTATTTCTGAGTCAAACAGAATTTCCATTTTTATTTTCTGGAGAAATCTCCATACCATCTTCTGTAGGGGCTATACTAGCTTGCATTTCCACTAGCAGTGAAGGAGGGTTCTTTTTTCTCCACACCTCACCAGCTTTTGTTAATTCCTGTCATTTTTATATGAGCCATTCCCACAGGGTCTACAGGGTATCTCAGTGTGGTTTTAATTAACATTTCTCTTATAATAAGTGATGTTGAACATTTTTTATTATGCCTCTAAGCCTTCTGAGTGTTTTCTTTAGAGAAGTGCTTACTGAAGTCATTTGCCCATTTTTTAATTGAGTCATTGCTTCTTTTTGTTGGATTGTATAATTACTTCGTAAATTTTGGAGATTAACTCCTTATCAAATGTATGGTATGCAATTTTTTTCCATTCAGTAGGTTGTCTTTTTGTTTTTGTGATGGTTCTTTTGAGATTAAAAAGCTTTTAAGTCTGATATAGTCCCACTTGTCTATTTTTGCTTTTGATTTCCTTGTAGTTGGGGTTGTATTCCCAAATACACCTTTGTAGTATATGTCTTGTAGTGTGTCCCCTATATTTTCTCTGAAATACTTATGTTCTCATAAATACTTATGGTTCTAATGGCATTAAATATGGATCTGGTTTTACTTTTTTTGTAAGTGGCTATCCATGTTTTCTAGAACCATTTATTGAAAAGGTTGTATTTTCTCTAATGCACGTCCATAATTCCTTTATCAAAAATTAGCTGTCGATGTTTATATGGATTTATTGCTAGGGTTTCAGTTCTGTTCCATTGTTCTGTTTGTTTTTGTTCTAGTACCATGCTGTTTTGATTACTGTTGCTGTGTAATATTGTAACATTTCACAATGCTCTGTAACATTTTAAGTTCCTTTAAGTCTGAGATGTCTTTTAGTTCAACCTCTTAATTTTATGCGGAGGAAGCTCAGAAATAAACTGGAGGGGGTAATGGTTGTCTAAAGTCAGATTGCTAGTCAGATTTAGAAATTTAAATCTAGAACTTCTGAGTTCTGTGTTCTTTCCTGTAAACCACACTGCCTTGCATGGAAAACTCCAAAAACTGGAGCTCAGAAAATAATAGAAAGTGAAGACAGTAAGTAAGAATTTTTAAGAGTATAACGGAAATGATATAAATCATTGGTTTTCAATATGGGGCAGTTTTGGCCCTCAGGATATTTGGTGATTTCTGGAGTCATTTTTGATTGTCTCAACTGGGTAATAATAACGATGTTCCTGGAATGTGGTGAATAGAGGCCCAGAAGGCTAATAAATGCCCTAAAATACACAAGACAATCCTCACAATAATACCTATAATGTCAATAGTGCATATGCCAAGAAACCTAGATGTGCATTTTTTAGATTTAAGTAACTACACCCGGAGAGAAAGAGGACACAAGAGAAAATGAGAGAAAATAAAAGAGAGAGAAGAAAAACTAAGGAGGAAGAGTGAAAGCAACAGGAAGGTGGAAATACAAATATCAGAAATGAGAAAAATAGAAAATGCATTACAAACAAGACTACCCAATTTTATATATGTATATGAATCATTCCCTGGGGAAAACAAATGTCTTCACCTATTTCCATGTATACTCATTTTTTGATAGATTGAAGAATATTTTATTTAGATAAACAATGCTTTCTTCACCAGATAGCTATGAGCAAAACTGTTATTAAATGACTTTACTGGAAGAAAAGAGTAACTTTAAAATGATACCTTTTATGTCAAACTTTGCTTCAAAGAGAGGTTGTGCACGGAAGTATGGTGTGTTCTGAACTCTAATTATATAGGAAATGTCATGCCATAACCATCAGGGTTCTTTGCTCTTCAGAGATAAGAATGTTCTATTTTTCATTTTTGTGTGTTGTTTATATCTAGGTTTTGAATAATTTATTTTATTTCTTTGTGGAAAAGTAAGCATTTTCAAATTCAGCTTAACATCAGTTAAGCTGGTATGCATCAGCTAATGCTGGTTTGCATTTCAAAAGAACTCTTATATTTTTCCCCTAAACTATAAAGAATCAGAAATAAAGAGATGCGTTTAAATAACAATTATTTGACACTTAATTGATTGTGAGTTCCAGGAATTATTCTTAGTGTTTTGCATGATTTGCTTTTTTAAGTCTCATATATCAGGTAGAATAGCATTAGTATTGTATTCGAGGCACAATAAAATTGAGGCACACTGAAGTTGAAAAACTCAACCAGAGTCCAATGGAACAAAGCTATAATTTGAATTCAAATCTCTAGACATCAGGTATTAGAGCTCTCATTCCTAATCACCAGGATATTTATTCTTTGCCAAATTTTGTTGAATTTATGGGTGATTATATTTTTATATAAAAGGCAAAAGATCTCAGTAGCTAATTCAAAGTTCTTAGAATTTAATTTTGTGGATGAAAAATTAAGTTTTTTTTTTAAGATTTATTTCTTTCTTTATTTATACAAGCACTGGGTACAGTCAGAAGCAAGGGAGGGTGAGAGAATTTACCAGAGCCAGAGAGGAGAGTAGAACAGGCAGAGTGACGAAATACACTGGTGAGGGGAGCAGCGGGCGGCAGGAGTGGTCTGTGTGCCATGTGGGACCCTCGCCCAGCAGCCGGGGATTGAACCGGCGCTGCAGAGGCTGCAGGCAGCTTCGCAACCCAGTGCTCAACTGCTGCGCCACCGGAGGGGGGGGTGGGGGGGGCAAAAAATTAAGTTTTAAGTCATTTTCAATGTTTAAGAAATGTTTTAAAATGTGCCTCTAAAATTGGGTAGGTATCCCCTACTCATGAATGAAGGGTAGAACCTATATATTGATAGTTGTACAGACATTTAGTTGCCTAACCGATAGCTATCAGCACAATATTATTTGACAAAATATGACTAATTTAATTTTGGTGGCTCTTAAAATAGGAACGGACAGCTTGGGTATATTTCTTCATACCTGTACCCCTTGTTCTTTCTACTGGAATGTTGCCTTCATGTCTGGAGCCACAGCATGTGTCATGGACAATGAGGTCTATGTAAATGAAGGTCATTTAACTAAAAGTGGCAAAGCAGAAAAGGAAGTATACTCTGGTGATCATGGATTAACTCTAGCAATCCTGGATTAAAATCCTTAGACTGTTTACATGAGAGAAAACTAAGCCACCTACTTCTTTAAACTGTTGCTATTATTAGCCTCTGTTATTGGCAGATGAACCAAGTCTTGAACACATGCTATACTCAGTATCTTTAACCTTTGCTTTCAAAATCGAATTGATTTTTTTAAATAAAGGAAATAGGAAATATATCCTTCCTCTTTCATTCTTTTTAAAAAAGATTTTATTTATTTATGTATACAAGAGCTGGGGTGTAGGCCAGAGATGCAGGAGGGTGAGAGGATTTACCAGAGACAGAGTTGCAGAACAGGTAGATCCACTGACATACATTACTGAGGGGAGCAGCAAGCCAAGATCCCTGGCCAGGGATCGAACTGTGTTTCAGTGGCTACGGATTGCTTCACAGTGCTGAGACTTAACCCATTGGGCCACCAAGGAGCCCCTTCTTTCATTCTTAATGAAATTATAGAAATTTAAATTTAAGGGACCACCCTGGTGGCATAGGGGTTAGAGTCTTAGCGCTGTCAGGCTATCACCAGCCACCTCGGCATGAGTTCCATGCATAGCCAGGGAATAAGAAAGTCAAATGGAAAGTAATTGTTTTGGTTTAGACATAATGAGTTAAAAAAAAAAGTAGATGGTGTGAGTTCAGGTGTCAATGTGTTATTCAGGTGTGATTTTTAGGAATAAAAGCATTATGTATTTTAATATAGATGAATTAGCCAGAGGAAGAGACCCATGTGGATAGAGACAAGGGAGTTTGTACTTAAGTTTTGGTTCAAATGGTTTAACTGCATAACTGTAATATTGATATATCATTACAACTGAAAGTGGTAGTTTAGATAATAAGTTACTGAAAATTTTATTTACTCTTACTAAAATTTGGCTGGGAGGTATTTTACATAGCTAAAAATAATGATTTCATTCCTACGCAAAAACAATTCTTTTCTAACATTGTAGTTTTCCTGTTTATCAAAAGTCTGTAATGTTTCACTATTTTGATTGATTCCCTTCCAGTCTGAGGAATAAAAATGCACAGATTAAGATCAGGGAAACATAGTCCAGTCTTTTCCTTAGAAATTCTCTCAACACCAAGCTGATGGAATTGAACTGTGTATTTGTGTTTGAGATGTGGATTATTCTCCACTAGAGGTTAGTGCTTAATATACGGACTTGAAAAGGTCAGAACTTTTATCCATTAAGCCATCAAGCTTTTTTCTATAATAAGAGTAGATGAAAGGTTTTAACTTGAATCACAAATGTAAAGTTCAGCACAATGATCATATCTCAAATTGAAAGAACAAGGCAAAAATAGCTTTGTCGTTTATTGTATTGGAATCTTGTGGTCTAAATGTCAGTACAGAGTGATAAGAGTATCAAATCTTAGATCATATCACCAAAAGTCAGAAGATAGGACAATTTTCTGCTTTCTTAGCTTAAATTATATTTATAAATAGGATGCATAGTTTGAATCCTTCTTATCTAATATTACCATGAGTTCAGATTTTATACAAGCAGGCTTATACAACCAGGCTCTAATTATATTCTAATAATTTGATTCTCCATTTGAAATCCAACTATTGCCACACATTGAAGAAACTAAGCAGTTATTGTACCCAGTAATAAACAGAATTTAGTTGTATATTCAGTATGATGAAAATAAAGGCAGATTTGGTTTCATTTTCTTGCAAACTGTTGTATGGGACACTTACACTTTGTATTGACATGTTTATAGTTCTTTTATTAAATTGTAACACCCGAGATATTACCATGCTATTGTATTCATAATTTTCTTCCTGAGTGACAAACACTAGCTTCTTTTTGTTATATTTTTTCTTTTTAATACTATTTTATTAAATTTAAGGTATTTATACAACAAGGGGAGGAAGAGAAAACTAAGAGGTTTATTTGAAACACAATTTCTTATAAACTGAGAGATAATTTATATTTTCTCATAAAAAACACCAGGTTTTCATAGTTTTCTGACTTGAGGAAACAGAAATTTGTCACTAACAGTAGGAAAAAGAAAAGATTAATGTGGAACAAAGGCACTACTTTTATCTAATGAAATGACCAGAAAAACAAAACAGGCACATGTTCTTCCAGTCTATTCAGCAACTTAAGGCAAAGCCATTCTGCATATGATTCACCTGGGTGCTGATTTAAAAAAAAAAAAAAAATGAATGTGAGGGTTTGGTGTTTGCTGTAGGTGTTTGCAAAGATAAGTTAAAGCCCTCATCTCCATACTGTGAATTTAATCTTAGTTGGAAATAACATCTTTGAAGATATAATCCAGTTAAAGATCAGTGGGATGGGCCTTTTTTCTTTTTTCTTTTTTTTAATACAAGCACTGGGTACAGTCAGAAGCGCAGGAGGGTGAGAGGATTCACCAGAGCCAAAGCGGGGAACAGAACAGGCAGACCGACGAAATACACTGCTGAGGGGAGCAGCGGGTGCAGCAGGGGAAGTCTGCGCACCATGTGTGACCCTTGCAGGTGGCTGAGGTAGAATTGGTGCTGAAGAGGCTGTGGGCAGCTTCGCAGCCCAGCACTCAACCACTACGCCACCAGGGGAGGCCCCAGTGGGATGGGCCTTTAATCCAACATGACAGAGTTTCTTAGGAGAAAATGAAAACTTGAGCAGAGTAACCCGTCAGGGAACTTGGCCAAGTGAAGATGGAAGCAGAAGCTGGAGTTATATGATCCTAAGTGAAGAAAACCCTGGGGCTACGTGAAGGTAAGAAGTAAGTAAGCCTCCTCCCCTAGAGCCTTTGGAAGAAGGATGACTCTGTCAGCATCTTTATTTTGTTTTTTTAGCCTCTAGAACTGAGGCTTGGGGGAACATTCTGTTGTTTTAAGTGGCTCAGTTTGTTGTGCTTTGTTATGGTAGTCCTATGGAATACAGGATTCATTAGTTCACTTCTCAATTAAAAAAAAAAATCCTGAACACAAAATTAGAATTAGCTTTTCAAAAGTATGTAAACATATCATATCAACTTCTACCTTTCTTCATATTGTTCTTTCTAACTCTGCTCTCCTTCATTCATTTCACACCAGGATCGTATCATTTTTCTTCAGCATTCCTCATGTCATTATTCTTTGTTCACATATGTCTAGGTTATCAAGTTTGCAGACAGGTCTCTTAGTTCCATAGTGTCTTTCCTCTCATGATCATTTCCTCTGCTTCATCTTTGCCTACCAAATTGTCACGTCCAAGACTTTATCATGTCCAGTTACTGCACCACCCCAAAAACTTGACTTCAAGTTAGTCTCCTCCATGATCATCACTTTATTTCCTTTGCTTTCATCTCAATTCTGCCAGTGTTGAAATTCATTTTTTTAAAAATTCCATCTCTACTAGTTTTTCACTGACCTTCAGTCTCCTTTTGTCTTTATTTCTGCACACAAACATTAAATTCACTGCAATCACTTAGACTAACATAACTCCCATTTTCAGTGTTAGATGAACTTAGGGATATGATCAAAGACAATTTTTATTTTGCCTTGCCCAGCCCCTTTTGATTTTTCATTCATCTGGAAGGGAAAGGTGGGCTAGTTCTCTGACTTTTCAGTTCAGTTTTGAGAAACTAGAATATCCAGACAGAACTTTAATTATTTTAAATGACAGTATCAGCTCAATTCAGGAACCACAATAAACCATTCTTAATTATACGATTCCCAAGCTTTATTTAACAATATGTCTTTTCCACATTATTGATTTGTCAATTCAGAGAGGGAGATATAGGTATGGTCCACCTCTCTTGTTCTTTCCTCAACAAGTAGGTTAATTCATCCTTTTGTTTCTCATTGGTTGGGACTTAGGATGGAATAGGAGTGTTGTTTTCAATGTTGTTGATCAGATTTATTTCCCTCTGCAAGATCTATTAGACCAGAAGTAAACCCCCAGATTTCTTTCTGCTTTTGTGCTACATGGGGCCTGTTGAGCCTGGTCTAAGATGACCACTTTTCCATCTCTTTCTAACTGATATGACTCCCATAATGAGCTTCTTTTATCTTCAATACAATACTATTAACCACAGGTAGCTGTTGAGCTGTTTGGATTTTGGGGTTCATCAATGTTTCTGGGTTTTGGGGTTCTTGGTACTTAACTATGACCATGAAAGATTTCAGAGCTACATCTCTAACAGAAGCAAAAACAAAGTTTATTTAGAGACAGAATGACAGTGCACTCAGGGAGAGGTCCTGAGCTGGCAGGGTCCAGAAAGAACAACTATGAGGGAAGGTGGGGGTCCCTAGCTTCAGTGGGGTACAAGAGTCTGCTCACTCCATCTCTGCATAGGGTGTACTGCACAGGCACTCCCAAGGTGCTGGTTTATGGTCCAGGCAGCAGTGTGTAAGTCACTCCTTGTACTGTGCTCCTGGGCTATAGTTTGATCAGCCCCTGCAGCAGGTTGGATCAGGCAACTGCCTTACTCTCTCTAGGCATTTCTTGGCTCTCCCCAGGCTTAATTGGTTCTGGCAAATGTTTCCTGGGTATAGTCGGTGATTTAATTTTTTTTAGGCATTGGCCTCACTGCACAAAATGTCTAGCAGTGGTGAAATAGTACTTGGGGTATCAAGGATAAAAGAAAATGTATTATTAAAATGGGTTATATTCTTTTACTTTGCTGATATGGCTACTAGAACATTTAAATTAAAAATGGGGCTCACATTATATTCCTACTGGATAGCGATATTCCAGACATTGATTAGTTTTGATTGTTTTAATATTTATTTCAAGAACCAGGAATTGATCCTTGAACAAGTTTGGGGAGTGTTTGTGATCCCGATAATGCTTAGATCTTTAGACAATCTTAAATTTATTTATTTATTTATTTATTTATTTTTGTGGGACCCTCGCCGGTGGTGGCCAGGGAACGAACCAGTGCTGCAGAGGCTGTGGGCAGCCTTGCAGCCCAGCGCTCAACCGCTGCACCACCAGAGGAGGCCCAAATTTAATTTTTTAAAGATTTATTTACGCATGCAAGAGGTGCGGAGGGGTGAGAGGATTCACCAGAGACAGAGTAGTGAAAAGAACAGGCAGAGTGACTGAAATACCCTGCTGAGGGGAACAGCAGGCAAGACAGAAGAGGTCTGCTGCACCACGTGGGTAGGTAGCTCCCTGGCCAGATGGGGATCGAACTTGTGTTTCAGAGGCTGCAGATAGCCTCACAGTGTGGTGCTTAACCCCTTGCACCACCAGGGAGGCCCAACCAACCTTAAAATTTAAAATCATGATTATTTCCAAGTATTTTCACTGTAGCTCTGTTTTGGTCATTGTTCTCTGAATATCAGTGGAGTACCAATCTATAAGGGAAAAAAATCATTCTATAAAAAAATAATGGGCCTCCCCTGGTGGCGCAGTGGTTGAGCGCTGGGCTGCGAGGCTGCCTTCAACCTCTGCAGCGCCGGTTCATTCCCCGGCTGCCAGTGAGGGTCCCACACACACACACACACAAAAAAAAAAAAAAAAAAAGATAAAAAAATAATTTATATAAGCAAGAGAGATTCCATAAAAACAGAAGTGATATATATAGAAAAGTAAAGGTAATGTTGAGGAAGAGAAAAGCTACATATATTTGAGTTATACAAAGACCATGTGTGATCCTTCACTTATCAGAAACAAATTAGAACATTTTGTCAGACATGACCCATACATATTAAAGAAGAGAATAATACAAGAAAATACAAATAGGACTGGTGTTCAGCTGCACCAGCGTCTCTCATGAGAACAATTAACTTCAATTAGATAGTAAGAATGGAGGGAAAGTTGTAAAATTAATTATTTAATAATAATATATAATGCATACTGTTCAAGTATTTTTTCCTGTTTTGTTGAAAAATACTTGATGTATATTACTGTATAAAGTTAAGGCACACCATTTGATGGTTTGATTTACATATTGTGAAATGATTACTACACTAGGTTCAACTAATATCCACCCTCTCATACAAAAGAAGAAAAGAAAAAAAAGAAAAAAATTCTCCTTGTGATAAAAATGCTCCCAAAAAACGTTCCTATATATCATATGGCAGTATTAGCTATTGTTACTCTTTAATTATTTAAAAGTAATCCTTTGTATAGCAAAATAGAAAGTTGTTTTTCTTGTGCCTTTGAAAATTTATATCCTTTTGTACAAAATTTTCTTTTCACATTTGTTACTTGTTGCTGTTCCTCATGCAGTGTAGAAATTTTCTTCCTTGAATATATGTGAATTACTCAATTTCATATTCATAAGTCATTCACAGGGTAATTTCAATAGAATACCAAAATGAGTCACTGTGCAGTCATCTAATACCAAATGATAATTTAGGGAATAAAGTGAAATGCAGAATAATTGATGATAAGAAATCTACATCGTGTGTCCATTTTTAACCTAACAAAAATTCCAAGTAATTAAAAATTGCCCCTTCCCATTATAATGAGCTAAAGAAGAAAGAGAAATATCATAAAGATGTGTTCAAATATTCACAGTGAAAATCAAGCAGACATTCGACTTGGTAATATAGCATAATTATAAAAAAATCAGTTTTTGCATAACATATTCATACATCATTTAAATGAATTAGTCATTACTTTATCAATCAGTTAATTAAAGCTAATTATTTATTAGGCTATTCCATAAAGGTCAAAGTAACTTATGAACTTATAAACACCCATATATGTGTCTGCCTCTCTAAGAGCTCTGACACCAAGGCCCAGTGTGTGTTGCATGATACAGACTCAATAATTTGTTAAAAAATAGTAAAACAAATGAAAGCATGATCAGATAAAGAACTGTCCTTGAATATATTCAAGGTCAGAGATATTGACCTTGGGAGTTGAAGGACAGCTGCCTATTTAGGTATTTGTTTGCTCACCCAATTTTGACATAAGTGGACATTTAATGTTGTGGCCTAATATTCACTTTCTTCTTTATATTTTACAGACACCTTCTTTTCTATGAAGAACTCATTCGCACTTATTAAAAGAGGTGTAGCCTACCCTGACTCTAGCTGACTAGAAAAAAAGTAGATGATCTCAGATAAATTAACTAGAAATCTAAGTTGGTTATTGGCTTTCTGACCAGGGTTTTTTTATCCAGCACCTTAAGAAAATAATGTTCTTTTTACTTGTGTGCTTAAATTCTGCTTTGTCCTAAAATATCGCAGTTTTATGGACCAATATAATTTTATGTTTATTTTTTGCTTGAGATAGATTTCTGTTGTTTTTAGCTAAAATGACCCTCTTTTGTTTTTTGACTACAGATAGCTTGTAGGCTTATGTAGTACTTTGTTCATTTTCTCCTTAAAAATTGTTTGAGCTCCCACTGAGAATATTACAGGGTACCCCCCCACCAAGGGAAAAGAGGTCACCAGGATATGAGGCCTCACTTGTGTGACAGGACCCAAAGGTAAACATGCAGAAAAAAAAATTAAACAAATAGTTTATTTACAAAGAAGGGAAAACAGAGGGAGAGGGAGAATATTAATTGGCCAACATGCAATTAAATACCATTCATCCTGCTAACCAAGGGTACTACGGTACAAGTGGGTGGAAGAAGCAAGAGAGTTCCAGGCTGGCATGTGTTCACTTATATACCAATCATGGCTCCTTGATCCAACCCCTAGTCCCCCTGCTCAAGAGCTTAGGCAACATAATCTTCATATCTTCAAGATACACTGTTTCCATGAAGTACAGGCATAATTTACATCCTGATTTCTCTGATGTTTTCTATTAGACCATATGAGAGCTGAGTTTTTACATTGTAATCCAAATACTATGAATGCATGTAAACACCCAAGGGTCCTCACTGCAGGCAAATTTCTATATTCAGTTGCTTCCCTAGGAAATAAGAATGCATAAGGTAGTTCATATATATTACCTAACTCCAGAAAGCTCCTTATCCTTTCCTTCTTAAAATTTACCCCTCCACCACTACTTTTCTACATTTGTAAGGACTTCTCACTTCATCATCCATATTTCCTTTTTAATTGTTCCTTCGCAAAGTTCTTTAGCATGCAGAATTAACCACATTTTAAAATAAAGAAAAAAGCAGTCTCTCTGGGGCTAACTCTATCACCTCTCCAGACATTCTTTATCCATTTCCTTTAAGAAACCATCAGAACTCTTGACAGAATATATTACTTTTAATTTCTCCATTTTCACTGCAATCTGTCACCTAACTGAAAGTGCTAAAGTCTCTCAGTAATTGTCTCTGGATGTTAAATTTTAAGTGTCTTAAAACACCAAGACATAATGCATATGATAACCTGAAGTTAGATACTAACTCAATATTAACATTTGAAAATTAAGTATTAAAGATAGGTTTAGATGACTCTTAGAAGCCCTCAAAAACATAGATATTATGAAAAGGTCTGGAGTTGAAGATTGGAGAACATTTGAAGTGGAGGATTTTTTTAAAGATAGTTGCCACATTAGTGTGATTATCATGTCTGCCACCACCCAAAGGAAAGAGGTGAGTTCCCTACTTTCTTATCAAAAAATAAAAGATTAGAATTTGAGAGTTTGTTAGAGAATTTAATATATGCCCACAATGGTTGTAAATGGATTTGATGTCCACTTAGTAAACCTATACGGGCATTAAATGACTTTTAGTTCATAGATCACTCCAATTATTTCTGCACTCTTAGAGACTATTAGGGAAAAGAGCATATGTATTCCATGAATCTTTGTTGGACTATACAAGCGAGAGAATAAATAGCGTGTATAGAGAGAGAGAGAAAGGAAAAGGCAGAGCTGGGAGGAAAGAGTAAGGGGGGAGAGAAAGAAAAAGGGAAAGACCAAGATCTTAGACTGATAAACTTGGACATTATCCAAAATGACCATCAGAGAAGGAAGCAGATATCAATAAAGAGAATCTAAATATAATAATGATATTGAAACAGTGTGATCTTCATTAAAAAAAAAGGGGAGAATCCAGCTTCCCTGCCCCACCTAATGAAGGGTGGAGTGGAATAACAAGGGGAAACTAGGAGAAAACTTGGAAGAAGACTTAGCAGAGACTTGGAGGAGGCACATGGAACAGAGAAATAGGTGAGGAAGCCCCACTGGCTTCTGAGTTTTGACTTTCACCAGGGACTTGGGGGACATGGAAGGAGGCATGCAGAGTTGAGGTGTGTACAGAACTTGGAAGAGCTATGATGAAAGTTCCCTGGGGAGGCTGACAATGGCAGACTTTACCTTACTTTGTACTTTGAGTTTGCTTCTTTCATCCTAGACTTGCCTAACCCCTTCTAGCCCTTTTATGTGGTTCTCCACAAAAAGTTGCCTCAGACTGGTGGCAAGCTCTTAGACCTAAATAGTCCTGTTTTGGGACAACGCTGTTTGGGCATTTATCGAAGAGGGGATGTATAACTTTTGGTGTTTTATGGGAAACTATTATCCTTTATGCTCTTCTGTCTCTGCACACTATGCTGTTAAAGTTCTTTCACACTAAGACATTTTTTTGTCTTTATGTTGTGGATGGCAGAACCTCTTTGGAGCATGCAGGTTTGGAAGTCCTGGGGTACCCCTCAGTCTGCATGCTAATAAAGCCATCACATTCTCAGGTAAACTAGAACATAAGATGGCATGAATAAAAGCTAATTGAGTTCAGGGTCACTTATTTGTAGTATGGGCTTCAATATCCTAGCAGATATCCCACACAATAAACAAAGTTCATGTCGAATGTAGCTCTCAGAAGAATGGAGAAAGTGAACCATAACTCTGAGCAAAGATAAGATATCACAGCTGAAATGTCAGATGGTGAGGAAAGGTTAAAATGGTTTCAAAATAAGGGTACAGGGCCTCCCTGGTGGTGCAGCGGTTGAGCGCTTGGCTGCCAAGCTGCTCACAGCCTCTTGCAGCACGGGTTCAATCCCCGGCCGCCGGCGAGGGTCCCACATGGCGCGCAGACCTCTCCTGCTGCCCGCTGCTCCCCTCAGCAGTGTACTTTGTCACTCTGCCTGCTGTGCTCTCCCCTCTGGCTCTGGTGAATTCTCTCACCCTCCTGCACTTCTGACTGTACCCAGTGCCTATATAAATAAATAAATAAATAAATCTTAAAAAAATAAAAAACAAATAAAATAAGGGTACATTGAAAGAATTATATTGTATGAGGCTACAAGAGCCACCATGGATTATGTTCCATGAGAAATTCCAGAAGACACAACTTTCACTAAGGCCACCAAAAATATGCTGGTAAGAGAGTTAGCAGCATCACGAACTTCATTGGTTGCTCTCATATGCATGCTAAGGGTGTCAGCAGAAGAAAAATCTCAGATCTAAAACCTGGCTTATTAAGTGGAGCAATGGGAATGATGGAACCCCAATGCAATACATGTCAATAGCAGTGCTTACCCACCAGAATGCAGAAGTCAACAATATTCACGTTCACTTATACTGTCAAAGCATTGTTCAGAGATTTTTGCCCATTTGTAGTAGTGGAGGGCAATAGAACATGGCATTCCTAGGGACAAATAAAAGGAGAATCCCCCCAAATTCTGTTTAGTGTCTAGAATAAGAAAGAAGTCAAGAATATAAAAGTAATAGTTTGACAGTTGCCCCAGAATATACTCACAGTCCCATTTTAGTTTACGCATTAGACCCTATATTAAGATCTATGTATCACTGACAGACAAGACGCCTAGATTTTGATAAGTCCCTTTAGCACCATAGCAAGGCTGTCTTACAAAGATTCCCTCAGTACTTTGTCCAGTGGAACCAATGGCAATTTCCTTAGTCAATGGAACACTGAAAAAGGTTTGCTGTCTTAATATTTAAAGGACAGTTCAATTCAGGGCTTAGTTGACAATGATACAAGAAGATACAAAGAATTAGCATAGTCTTCTGCTATATTTAAACATGGCAGCCAGGTAATAAATGAGTTTGCAATTAAAATTCAGCTTTGATTGGATCCACAGAGTCAACAGATTTACTAATGGTTCATTTTTAAAAAAAATTTATTTATGCATACAAGAACTGGGGTACAGACGAGAGGTGCGGGAGGTGAGAGGATTCACCAGAGACAGAGTGGGGAACTGAACAGGCAGACTGTCTGAAATACACTTGAGGGGAGCAGCGGGTGAGACAGGAGAGGTCTACCACACCATGTGGGTAGCTCCCTGGCTGGCTCAGGATCGAACTCATGCTACAGAGGCTGTGGATTACTTCATAGTGCTGTGCTTCACCCCTTGTACCACCAGAGAGGCCGTAGTGGTTCATTTTGTACCTGAGTGTGTATTGGAATGACATGCTCCCATACTGGATGCTTGGCTTGCGTAGATGGAATCACCTAATTGTACTCTGGAAGGAAGGCCAAGTACAAACCTCTGAATCTGCACTCAGATCTCTTTTCAAGACAGAACCTCCTGTGAGGCATGGCATTAACTGACAGCATTCATCTTTGCCTCAGGGTTCTCTACCAAGCTGTTGACTAATATTTGAGCTTAGTCGTGATGCTAAAACTGGGTCGTTCATACCCCATGCAGGACTTCTCTGACATGAAATCCACTCTCTGGGGCTCCTTCAGCCTATATAAAATGTTGTGCTACAATCTTTAACTCTTCCTATACTATCCTTCCTTACTCAAAGTGTCAGTGATGCATCATGGTCCAAAGGCTTTTTCTTACTACTATAAATTTTACAGGCATTTTTTCCAAATGAATCTCTTGCACTTCAAATTCTGCCTTGGTATCTGCTTCCTAGAAGACTTGAACTTAAACAAAATCCAGAATTGGGCTTATAAGACACTTGATTTATACTTTGCCTCCATTGCACTACCTTGCCATGTGCAATTTTCCCTCACACTCCAGAAATATGGAGTTATTTTTATGTTTATGAAGCCACATCATAAAGAGCTTTATGATCTTTGCATATTTTCTTTTCTGAATCCCTGAATCTCTTGTCTCTTCAACTCAGTTTTTTCTGACTGTCTGGATGGGCTAGATAATTTAGGGCCCAGAGCAAAATAAAAATGTGAGGCTTCTTGTGTAAAAAATACTAAGGATTTTATGAAAGCCGCATCAGGGCATTAGACCAATTATGAACACTGCTAAATTCAGGGTGCTATACAGCTGTTTAGGTCACATACCCATGAGCTAGTCTTGCCTGCTTTTCCACAATTTGACTTAGTGTGCTCCTTTAATATATCAAAATAATGACATCAAAGAACAACTCAAATTATGTTTTTTTGATGAACTACATTTTAAAAATGTATGCAAAATTTGATTTAAAAATGGTCCTGGTGCTTTCTTTATTAGTTATTTCCCCCTTAGCTGATTGCACATTTAAGCATTCACTCTTCCATATGTTCTGCTTCTGATTTGCTTTAAGAACACCTACCAGTTGGGTGTGGCCTTTGCATTTCCAATGTATCCCTTTATTCCAAGGAGATGAACTGCACTGATTTTTTTTTTGAACTGTTCTGATTTAAATAGTAATCTTAATTGCTTTGCAATGCATTCTTGATAAATATCTTCTGAAATTGATTGCACCCTTCACCTTTGCATTCTATCAATCTCAAAAGCTCTTATTATTAATAAAATGAAAAGTAATTAGTGGAAGTGTTTGGATGATACTACTTTCTTTATATCTTCTGACTAGTTAGAAAATCAAATTGCCCTCAGGTTTTTAAAGTGTGTTCATACATATTTTAAAGGAGTAGAATCACCAACTTTAGTCTTCAAAATGCTAATGGTAATTCAGTAATTTTTCTCAATTTGGAGCATATTTCCATAGGCATGTTTCAAATCATTTTAAATTTTAAAATTGGTGTGATTTCATTATGATAAATATAGAATATATAGAGGAGTACAAATAAGATAATAGAAATCAATCATAATTACATCCTTTAGATCTAATTACAGCTAATCATTCTTATACTATTTTTTCTATGTCTGTAAACATACAACCTAGTTCAAAGATGTATTGCACTAACTTTAAGATATAGAAAATAAGACAAAATTCATTCAAACCCCTCCTTTCTGTACCCTCTGAAAATTCAGTTTCTTCCCATGATATCTGAAATTCCCAGTTACCTCCAATTCTAAGCTTCTCTTTCCACTGAATTAGTTTCTGCTTAAATATATTTTAGATAATCTAACTTTATTATTTCAAATGTTAATATAAGACTAATGATGGCTATAATGGTGTTAAATATCTTTTCACATGCTTGTAAACATGCAAAAGTATCTGTCCCACCACCCCCTAGTCTGGAGGGCACGCTAACAAGCCATCTTCACATGTTCCATTTTGTATGCAAAACTCTACTTTGCCTGATGGTGTGAGTCACTAAGTTTTGTTTTTTTTTTTAACCTAAAAAAAGATTTAACAATGGATGTACAGTGTTTACATCTCTTCTGATGGAGATTTTATACTGCATTACCTTCCACTAGCACCGTCATCTTTTGATGGACAATTTGGACAATTTAGTGCCAGAAGACCTTCCTATCAAGAATAGTTATTTCCTTGGTACAAATGATTGAACAGTTTCAGGGCCGCCCCTAGTGGCGCAGCAGTTGAGTGCTGGGTTGCGAGGCTGCCCGCAGCCTCTGCAGCGCCAGTTCGATCCCTGGCCACCAGCAAGGGTCCCACAAAAAAAAAAAAAAAAAATTAGATTCAAGTTTGTTTTTGGCAGAATAGAGCTTACAGAGTGAGAAGATATGTTCAGGCTACGTCCAATGTTTGAATCTTCACTTTTATTATCTAATACATTATTTGTCTAACTTCATGAGACTTTATTTCTTAATTTGTTTTTGAAATTAATGAATTTTCGACTGAGGTAATATGTGGTTACTCCTATCCCATATTACCACTGTGGAGCCAACACCACCAAATCAGCCAGAGTCCACCCCCCATAGTCCATTGTTATTCCTTCCCTCTTTGTTCTTATCCATCCTCCAAACCCTCTCCCCCACTTGGTGCTTCAGTTCTGTAGTCAGCTATCAGGGGTCAGTTTTTAAACTTGTCTTTATCTGACTCTTAATTTAGTAACTTTATATTCCACATATTAGTGACAACGTTCAGGATTTATCTTTTCCTTTCTGACTTATGTAACCTAGCATTATACTTTCTAGCTCCATCCATGATGCCGCAAATGTCATGCATTTATCTTTTTGACAGATTAGTAATATTCCACTGCGTATACATGCCACATCTTCTTTATTTTTGACACTTTAATTTTCAGTTAACTAAGTTCTGAAATAAATTAGCTTCTAGAAAGGGGATCTCCAGTCTCCTAGTCCTTTTATTAGTGTGTGGTGCTTGCCTGACTGATGCATTTGCCAGCATACCTTGGAAATAAACTTGTGATACAAACAACAGAGACAGTGCTACTATACCACATCCTTTAAAGATGGGAGCAGTAGTCAATCTGTCTGTTTCCTAAGGCAGTAGACTTAGAAATCAAACAGGTACTGTAGTGCCTATGACTGGTGGTATAACTGGCACTGTGGGTGTCTACTGACTAAAGTATTAGTATCTTTAGAACAAGCTCTTTGGCATAATTGTAGGTGTTTTCCTCCTTGATATTCCATAAGCTACCCAGTACCCTTCTAATATATTCCTTTCCACTTGGTTGTTAATTAAACAAATAGTTTCTGTTGCTTGCAAGTAAGAAACATGAATAATATATTCAATTGCACTATTACCAAGATGATAGATGGATAGAAGAATGAAAATAATGTTACAATTTATTTATACAAGAACTGGGGTACAGGCCAGATGTGCGGGAGGGTGAGAGGATTCACCAGAGACAGAGTGAGGAACAGAACAGGCAGACTGACTGAAATACACTGCTGAGGGGAGCAGCAGGTGAGACAGGAGAGGTCTGCTGCACCATGTGGGTTTCTCCCTGGCCGGCCAGGATTGAACCCATGCTGCAGAGGCTGCAGACAGCTTCACAGTGTGGCGCTCAACTGCCTGTGCCACCAGGGAGGCCCAATGCTACAATTTAAACCAATACATGTAAGTATATACTAATAATAGTATACATCATACTTTCTATAATATTGGCATATCCTATATGTGCACATATATGTGTGCATGCATACACCAATACACATAACAATCACACACAACATAATTTATGAATATTAAGTAAAAAGTTGAATGAATTACCATTTTTTTTAAGAAATAATATTTAATTTCTATTCTAAATATCCTTCCTTTCCCATTTTCCGGGTTTAATTTAGGCTGGAGGTAGAGTGGGGATTAAGGAGTGTCAACTAATTCAAATCTGTGATTTACAATTTAAGTGATATATGCTTTCTTATGTCTATAGCCAAGATCATTTTTTTTCCTTTTTTAAATAAGACAAGTTCTTTATATTTTTCCTGACATAGCAAGGGCATCATGTGTTGAAACTCTGAGACTCCCAGTTGGAAATAGACTTTGCTAGAATAAAGGCAGATGCAGGGACTGGGAACTCTGCCAAAGTAGAAATACAAGTAAGAATACAAAATATTTTTCTATGAGTTTGGGAATGTCAAAGAATTTTGAGCTGTCATCAGCACTTTGGATCCCAGGGAGCAGCTTGATAAGTAGAACCTGTGTAATGCTAAGTAGAATTATAATACTTTTCAGACACCTATTAGTCTTAGGTATAGCACAATAGGTTTGCCATAGTGCTTCTAATATCAAGTAAAGATGAAGAAATGCCCCACTATGTTCAGGGGCAAAGTTTGAAGTTAGACAAGTACCCACTCAAATAATTATCCATTTTCCCAACCACTATACTTTATTCTAGAATGTTGATTACTCTTAAGCAGAACTAATTACTGTCATAATATTTCTCAGGTTTTATTCAATCACTTTGATTGAATTTGACCCCTTTCAGGTCTTTTATCTCTTAGATCCATCACCTTACTTGCAGTATAGATTTCAGTACATTACTTGAAGTCTTGTTGGTATCTTACACTTTCTTGCCTTCCATCTTTTTTTTTTTTTTTTTAGAGGCATGCTTTATTTATTTGTTTGCTGGTTTGTTTGTTTGTTTTGTTTATACATGCACTGGGTACAGTCAGAAGGGTGGGAGGGTGAGAAAATTCACCAGAGTCAGAGCAGGGAGCAGAGCAGGCAGAAGGACCGAAGTACGCTGCTGAGGGGAGCAGCGGGCGGCAGGAGAAGTCTGCGCGCCTTGCCTTCCATCTTTGCTTTTTGAATCCGTTCAGTCTTTCTTCTGATATCCACAAGTACCTTCCACCATAAAATACCTTCTTTCTATCCGAGATCACTCCCTGTCTAGGATCTTGCTTCTGTTTTCCTTTTCATAACTAAGTTCCTGAAACAAGGCTTTCACCTTCTATTCTTCACATCCCTATAGTTATAGAAATCTGTGTTCTACTCACTCTCCATGGTGGTCTCTTTGCTGCTAAAATCAATTTAAATATTTTGGCCTTTGTTTTCCACTTCTTTTGATACTTATGACTCCTCCATCTTGCTTAGAATTCTCTCATTTGATTTTCATTCTTCTTTTCTTTCAGTCTCTTTTGTGAGCTTATTGTTCTTTACCAGTGCTTTCAATGCCCAAGTTATTGCAAATATTGGCTTCTTATTCTTTTGTCCCTTTACCCACTCTCCTTGGTGTAGGACATCAGTTGCAATGGCTTCGTTTGTCTGCACTATATTAATGGCACTCAATATATATGTCTACTCTGGATTTTCTCTCCCAAACTCTTGCACTGTTGCTTTCTGAGATACTTGATAGCATTGTGACTCAAAATCCCATACTTCCCCTAATTAACCAATGTCTCTTCTTTTCTGGATCTTAGAAGGATCATAGTACAGGTACTTAGGTGAATTATGGCTTCCTTCCTCTGATTCAGTATCTACCCCACCTCCAACTAGTCAATCACTCTATCACTAAGTTGTATGTAAAATGTCTCTAGGATATGATTGCCTTTTACATTCCCACTACCACTCTCTGTTCTTTATTGTTGCCTCAACCATGTTACCTGGGTACCCTAACTTCAATTTGAACCCTTTAGTTAACTTTCTACCCTATACCCATGGTAACCTTTTGGTAACTGAAATATGATCAAGTCTAACTTCTGTATAAAAGTGTTTTGGTGCTCAATTTCCTCAAGATAAAAGATAAAACTCTTGGCCTAAAATAAAAAAAATCGCTAAATATATACATAACTCTTGCTTATATCTCCACCCTAATCTGTTCACTTATCCAATAAGTATATTAGTTATTTAAACAAATATGTTCCTATTTTTATTTAATAAAAGGTGAGTGATTATTAGTTCATTCATATAGATGGACTTAGTATCTATTATGTGTTAGACATTGTTATATATATTGAGAATATAGTACTGATTAAAAAGAAAGACATGTTTTCTACTCTTATAATGTTCATATTGAGGTGGTATGTAAACAGAAGCTGGTGATTAAGTGATATTGATGAGAATACAGGAAATATTTTACATAAGGTCAGTTCAACCCTTTCTAAAGACCTTAGCATTTCAACAGTGAGGTAAATTTTCAAGAGAAGAGACTTATAAGCAAAGAAAATAATCACTAGAAAGCTGCTATTGTAGAGGAAGCTTAATATATAACCTATGTTTTTAAAAGATTACTACAGTTGGTGAATGGAGAATAGACACCAGAGGGACAAAAGTGAAGCTAGAGAAACTTAATTTTCAGAATGCTTACTTTTGGGCAGAAGTGGTCCATAATTTGCCAGAAATAGTTATTATTCAGATTGCCCATTAGATAAAAACATAGTTCCACACTAACTATTGTCCAGTCATCAAGTAGTTCTTTTGATGGGCCATGTTCTCACTGTTTTAAATCTTCTTACATCCTGTCCATTGTCAGTTTGTCACTTGCTTCTAGCATAAATTCATCCATTAGTATGCAGAGCAGATGACACCTTCCCTTGCCTTTGGAT
Source organism: Talpa occidentalis (assembly GCF_014898055.3). NCBI lineage: Eukaryota > Metazoa > Chordata > Mammalia > Eulipotyphla > Talpidae > Talpa > Talpa occidentalis. Next base: position 22,684,150 of record NW_023601653.1, on the reverse strand, counting down.
AATATGCAATTTTTTAATATTTATTTATTTATGCATACAAGAACTGGGGTACAGGCCAGACGTATGGGGGTTGAGAGGATTCACCAGAGACAGAGTGGGGAACAGAACAGGTGGATTGATGGAAATATACTGCTGAGGGGAGCAGCTGGTGATACAGGAGAAGTCTCCTGCGCCATGTGGGTAGCTCCCTGGCTGGGGATCGAACTCGTGCTGCAGTGGCAGCAGATCGCCCCATAGTGATGCATCTTGACCCCTTGCACCACGAGGGAGGCCCCAATCTGTTCACTTATCCAATAAGTATGAGTTTATTGGTTATTTAAACAAATATGTTCCTGTTTTTTTATTTAATGAGAGGTGAATGTTTCCTCTCAATTCCTACCCATACTACCACCTATATCTGATTACCTATTTACTTTATGCTAGACAACAGTTCTTGTTCGATCTGTTGTCTCTTGTACCTCATCACAGTGAGTAGATGATATTTGAATAATATTAGAAGAAATCATTCATGTACATGAATCAGGACATAAGAGAAGCAGATGGAGAGAGCAACTGCAATGACTTGAGAACAGTAGGAGTTTGGAGTGTGATTCAGGAGAAGCAACATGTCAGCATGGTTAAAATGTAGTGAAGCAGGGAGAAGTAAGTGACATGAGGTACCTACTGGCCAATAAAATACAGAATACTTCTACTGCTTTTTAATCCCTTGTATAATTTACTCCTTTGCATTTGTATAAGGCATCTGAGATTATAAAATGAGTTTTTATGCCCAATATTTTTATTTGTTCCTGATTACCATTCTAGGATCTTTCTGACACAGTTTTTCCCTCCTCGTCTACTTGAAAGCTTTTCCCTTCCACACCTGTTTTTATCTTCCTTTCCATTATGAATAAATGCTTTCAACATATCCTGTTTTTATTTCAAAAAATATTCTTCATTTTACTACTGAAATTTTACTTTGCTCTCAAAATACAGTTCTTAAATTCACAAGAAAAGGATTCCATCTTCTATCACAAGAGGATATTTCTAAAGAATGTATCCTATTTCCTATTGCTATTTGTCTATCGTTGTTCTGCCACCATAAGTAACAAGTTTCCTTTTAAAAATTCACTCAGCGTCAATCCTTATTTCTATCCTTTCTCAATGCTATTATTTATATAGATGAACAAACATTTTTCTAGACTTCAGTGAAATAAATAACTGCATCCCCTCTTTCATCTTCTACCTTCATAATGATAACATTTAGGTTTTCCAGTTCCTTTACTCCATGTACTTAAATTGCCCTGTTTCCCACAATGTCCTTTACATATATGTAGACATTTTAAATAAAATTTCTTTATTTATTTTGTTCCATTTTGTGACACATAGTTCTTCAATTCATCTCTAATATATTAATCCACATATTTTACCTACCTCTTTACCAGTGTCACTCAGTATTTATTAGGAAGTATTTATATAAGGACTGGTTTTTAATCTTGCTATTTTCTATATCCTGACCACATAGTATGATTTCAGTATGTGATAGTAAAATATTTGCTTGATCAACTCTTCTATTGATGGAGTAATTGATAGCTTCCACAGGCCATTCTTGTTTTTAGAATATCTTTTTCTGTTAGAAAATGAGCCTTATATTAAGTAATTTAATTCATTATTTTTTATGGATAAGTAATTTAATTCATTATTTTTTATGGATAAGTAATTTAATTCATTATTTTTTATGGATAAATAAGTATTTTTGAATTACAAAGATATCAGCATTTAGAATCATTCATTGTTAAACAACTAAATTTAATGTGAAAATAGTATAAACTCCTGGCCTTTTCAAGGTTAAAATCTATGGTACAAAGAAACAAAAGTAGACACTGTGACTTACACAGAAATGTGTTGATATTGTGGAAGAGACTTTCTCTGAGTGCCAATAAAAATTTTAAAGTAAAATAGATTTTTGTTTATTTTTCACCTGAACTCCCAAGACTTATGAAAACCTGAATTCTGAGTTATGGAATTGCTCTTGTTTATTTAATTGTCTGTTAAAATTTAGAGATGTCATTTTGATTGTTTTTCCTCCAAACTATTTTACAAATCAGTTATTTCATTATTTATTATATTGATCTGATAAAAATAAGTGCTATTTGTTTCTTCAGTTGCTTGCAAAGCAAAATACTTTTCAAAGAGTCTCATGAATGCATGGTCAGCACAAAGACTTACTCAAAAGTAATAAAACTATTGTACAAACAAAAATCATATTCAAAATATCCCCAAGCTACAAACAGATTCTATAGTGATTGCAAACAATATGTGAGAGAACTGTTTCCAGGATAACAAAATATATACAAGTTGTTCCTTGGAGTTGTGATTAACTTTGATTTATAACACAATTGATTAGAACACTCAAAACTGGTAAGTTTCCTGCTATCATTGTCCAAAAGTTCACTTCAAGGGCCCAGTCTTTTGATTAACTCATACATATAATATGCATTAATACTGATAAATAATTTTAGTAGTAATAATATCAATAATAAATGTAGCATTGTTTTTCAATTATTATCTAACAAAATTTTTATTGATGCTGCTTTTCATGACACTTATGTGAAATTATTAAATAAAAATGACGTGGTGAGATTGTCTGTATATTTTTATGTGGTTATAGATATAGTATACATTTGTTCAAAACCAAAGACCTTTATAACACAAAGAGTAAACCTAATGTGTACATAATTGTTAAAATGTTTTTAGGAGGTTGGAGGATCCTTGGAAACATATATTCTGATGAGATAACCTAATTGTGTTAACAATGTATTAAAAAGCTTCTGTATAGGGAGGGGGAGACATGCTGACTTAAGAAACATTAGAAATTATTAAAGGCAAAATAAATTGAACATCAGTATGATATTCTACATGCTAAAGTTGTTTTGATGAAGGAATAGGTTAATAATTCTGATGCTGCTATACATGTATTCTGTTTGTTCTCTTTTAAATCTTTTATTTTAATTTTACTTGATTTTATCTTATTATTTACTATTCTAGATTTTGATGAGCTATAACCTCAAATAGATTACATACTGTTTAATATTAAACTAATTTTTCAAAGACGCTTTTGGAACAAATATAATTGAAATTAAGTGATTGGATTTTAATTTTAACTTAATTTTACTGAGGTAACATTGATTTACAACACTGTATATGACTTAGATGTGTAGGCTCACACCCTTCAGGTGTATGTCAGCAAACCACACCCACCACAAAGGCATGAATGACCTCCACCATAGTCCATTGTGACCCTCCACACTTTGCTGTCCCACCTCTGACTCCTTCGCTGGTAACCTCAGTTCTACAGTCAGATATCTAAGGTTTGTTACTCGTTTGGTTTTATCTGACCATTTTTTTGTTTCTTTATCCCTTTTTTTAAGATTTATTTTTATTTATACAAGAACCAGGGTACAGGCCAGATGTGTGGGAGGGTGAGAGGATTCACCAGAGACAAAGCGGGTAACAGAACAAGCAGACTGACAAAATACACTGCTGAGGGGAGCAGTGGGCACGACAGGAGAGGTCTGCTCGCCATGTGGATTGCTCTGAGGCTGGCGGGGATCCAACCCTCACTGCAGAGGCTGGGGACAGCTTCACAGTGTGGCGCTCAACTGCTTGTGCCACCAGGGAGGCCCCTTTTTTGTTTTTGATTAGGCCATTATCTTGTTGTTGAGTTGTATAAGGACTGTTAATCTTGGATTCTAGCCCCTTGTCAAATGTATGTTGTATCAACATTTTCTACCATTCAGTAGGTTTTTTTTTTTTGTTTCAGTGATAGTTTTTTCACTGTGTAGAAGTTTTTTGGCTGGAGGTGGTCATATTTGTTAATATATTCTTTTGTTTCTCTTTCTTTTTTTTAAACATTTATTTATCTATCTGTTCTATCTATCTATCTATCTATCTATCTATCTATCTATCTATCTATGCATACAGGAGCTGGAGTATAGGCCAGAGGTGCAGGGGTTGAGGGGTGAGAGGATTCACCAGAGACAGAGTGGGAAACAGAACAGCTAGATCTCCTGAAATACACTGCTGAGAGGAGCAGCGGGTGAGGCAGGAGAGGTCTGCTGTGCCATGTGGGTCACCTCCCTGGCGGGGGATCAACTCACATCACAGTGGCTGGCAATAGCTTGATAGGGCTGAGACTAACCCCTGTGCCACCAGGGAGGGCCTCTTTTGTTTCTTTTGCTGTTGGAGACAAGTTCACAAGGACATCATTGAAACCTACATTATAAAGAGCTCTGCCTATGTTTCCTGCCATGTAGTTTATGGATATAGGTCTTATGATTTTGATTAATATGATTTTGATACATCCATGGTTTTGATTAATATTGAGTTAATTTTTATATATGATGTTACACTCTAAACTCATTCTTTTGTATTTGGTGGTCCACTTTTCCCACCACCATTTATTGAGGAGAGTTTCTTTTATCCAATGCATACTCTTGTCTCTTTTGACTTAGATTAACTAGTCATACAAATGTGGGTTTACTTCTGTGTTCTTCATTCTATTCCATTGGTCTGTGAGTCTGTTTTTGTTGTTATATCTTTGAGGTCTTGGAATGTGATACCACCATTCATCCTCATTTTGTCAGGATGGTTCCACATTAATTTCAATAATATTTTCTCTTTTTTTTTTAAGAATGCCATTGAAGTTTTGGGGGTTGCATTGAATCTGTATATTGCTTTGGTTATAATGGTCACTATAACTATGTTAATTTTTCCAACCCTTGAGCAGAGAATAACTTTTGAGTTCTTTGTGTCTTCTGTTTCATTTAGGAGTATCTTGTAGTTTTCACTGCTTCATTGTTGCTTTGTTAAGTTTACTCCTTGGTATTTCATTCACTTTGGTGTGATTGTAAATCGGATTGTTTTCATAATTTCTTCCTCTTCTAAGTCATTGTTTGTATACAGACTGCAAGTGACTTCTATATATTGATTTTTGTAACCTGTGACTTTGCTCAACTGAGTCATTGTTTCAATTACTCAGGTTTTGTTGTTTTGTTTTGTTTTAGTGGAGTCTTAGAGTTTCTTATGTATATGTTATGAGGACATATGCAAATAGTGGCAGCTTTACTTATTTCCCCATGGGGATTCCTTTATATAATTTTCTTGCCTGATTATTCTGGACTTTAAGATCAACATCAGAAGTCATAAATCATACCTTTGATATGATATGATAAAAAGGCATTTTATCCCTGTGATCTTCTTAAAAACCTATGTCATGAAGAAAATCAAGCATATCCTAACATAGCTGCATCTTTTCCAGTGTATTTCACTTATACGCCTCAGAAATATCAAGGTTATTAAAAATAAGAAACATCTGAGAAAATGTCATAGCTACAAAGAGGGTAAGAAGACATGATAACTAAATGTATCACAGTAGGTTAGATGGAATCTTGGGATATATAGATATTAAGAAAAAAATAAGCAAAGATTTCAGCTATTAATATGGTGTTAATATTGGTGCATTCGTTTTAACAATTGTATCATACTAATATGCTACTAGGGGAAATTGTAAGTCGTATAAATGGGGACTCTGCACTATATGTTCAATTTGTCTGTAAATCTAAAAGTACTCTAAAAGATTGTTTCTAAATGAAAAGTAATTTAGATATTATGAAAAATTTCCATTTTAATATTCTTAATTTGAATTTGAGGTATCTGAGTTTCTATAAAGACTTAACATTTTTAACATATACTTAATGACATTTATTATGTTTGACATAACGGGACTTAACTTTACAGATTTGAAATTATGTTACATTCATATCATATTATTAACATTTTTTAATTATTATAATGTGAATCAGCACTTCAGGAAATTGGAGAGCAGTTTTCCTTCTTTATTTGGAAGAATTCAACAAAGTAGAAAGCTATTTTTAAAGCTGGAATATAGTTAGCCTTGAAGCTGCGTGATATCCCTTTAAATATAATTTTAGGGATTATATGAACATGGAAAACAGTTGATATTTCATAGGCAGCTTGCTCTTATTCTCTCTCACAGTAACTCTTTCAACACATAGGCTCAATATAGATAATGGTAGGCTACATGGATTTTTAACTTTGCAACTTTACGTAACTACCTCCCCTGCTTGGGTCTCAGTTTGCCCATTGGTAAATTCACATGGATAGTGCTATCTACCTATCCAGGTAATGCTTTAGAAATTAGATATGTCAAGCTGTGTAATAGATTAAGTGCTCAATGCATTTCAATTATTTATTACTAATAAATAATACATAACCATTTGTAGTTAGAATTGTCACTACCAACAATTCTAACTGCCTATTAATAGATTTTCCTCTATTTCTTTTCCCCTCCTGTGAGTTTCTTTTATCATTTATGACTACATATAGCATCATATGATATTTAGGACAGTATGCTGAACCATATGCTGTTTTTTTTTCCTAAAAGATTTATTTATTTATTTATACATACAAGCACTGGGTACAGTCAGAAGCACGGGAGGGTGAGAGAATTCACCAGAGCCAGGGCGGGGAGCAGAGCAGGCAGAAGGACCGAAGTACACTGCTGAGGGGAGCAGCGTGCGGCAGGAGAGGTCTGCGCGCCATGTGGGACCCTCTTCCGGTGGCCGGGGAGCAGCCGGGAATCGAACCGACGCTGCAGAGGCTACGGGCAGCTTCGCAACCCAGCGCTCAACTGTTGTGCCACCGGGGAGGCCCTGAACCATATGCTGTTAAACAGGAGATTTTTCCTCTGGGAAATTGAATAGGTATGACTGAAAATAACATGGAGATTTTGGTTCAAAAAGATCAAGAATCAAAATATCTTAAATTTAATAAGTTGTATGGTGTCTGCCCTCTGTTTATCCTTATTGTCTCTCTATGAGTAACATTTCTCTACCACCTTCCATTCCAGGCAGCTGTATTGCTGTATTCCAGTAGCCTATTATTGCTGAACTCCCTCATAAAAACAAGTCATTTACCCTTTTTATCTCCTCTTCCTGGAGAGCTCACATGTATACACACATGTGAACATATACACATGCATACACTTTTGGTTAATTAATTCCTAATGAGTTTGTGTGTCACAGACAAAAACAAATGATTTTCTAATGTCCCTAATTGAGTCAATTTTTTTTTTGCTATATGCTTTCATAATACTCTATATCTTGCCTTTGTGGATCATTTAGCCATTTCACATTTCACTTGCTTTGCGTGATTGATTAAATGTCAATCTTCCACACTACTGTGAAAATAGCTACAAAGCAGAAACTCTTATCTTGTTTTGTACATCACCTACTTCCTAGTTCTTCATCTCTGCTTGGCACATAACATATCCAAGATAAGCTATTTTGGAATGAATGAAAAGACAACTTGCCTTATCAAACTGAAATAACCATGGCATTGGTGAAAGAAGGTAAAGTATTTCTTCAGACTGTTATCCATATTATTCCAGAACACAATGACATCAATTGCTTCTTGAGAAAAAGTGAAATAAAATGCTCCTCAGTATACAGATTTAATCCCATTAATTCTTAAAAAAGTATTAGAAGATCAACTTTTCCATTGATTTTTATAATCAACATGTAGATTAATGCAGATTTCTTTCCAGAACAAACTGATGAAAAATTGATTCCAGGCAGCTATTCTTCTGTATATTTCTGGGTACCTCAAAATTTAAATGGAACTCGTTTAAACCCATTATTCATATATTGCACTTCATGGGAAAGATATTGCAAACATAAAACCCACCAAACCCACCATTAATCACCAAAAGACAAAAACAAACAAGCAAACAAAACCAATTGAATGTCTTCTAGTAAATTGTGTTATATTTTCTCATTTTCCATTTAATATAAGAGCATTTTAAATGATCATACCATATGCATATCAATAAACATCTTGGAAATCTTTTAATAACCAGCTTGGTCTGGAATAACATTAGGAGATTTAGTCTTGGGAAATGCTATTGTAATTAAGGTTGCTTTGAGTCAAATGGAGTTCAAAGGAGATTAATTTTAAGCTTTGAAAATCCCATGACACCTACTATGGTGGCATGCATCCTAAAGTTAATCTAATTATTTGATGACAATTCCAGTATTGAAGATTATTTCACTTAATTGTTTTCTCTTTGCTTCTTTGGGGACTCTACTATCTGAAACAAAGTTAAGGATCTTTTTCCCAAAAGCAACTTGACCTACTCTTTGAAGTGAATAGCTGATGAACTATGTCACCTTTATTTATAATTAGAGTATTTTCAATTAGTTGAGTTTTTTAAAGAAAAATTGATGTTATAAATATAAATACATTCTATATCAGTTAGGATACTGACACAATTTATATTATGGTAACAAAAAAGAAAACAAAAATTTAAATCAAATCTAAGAGATTTAGTTTTGACTTTTTGTTATTCAGTGTGAGCCTCATTATGATATCCAGAAGTATGGTTATCCTTGGGGTGACTCATTATGTATATTCATATCTATTCATGGGGTCAGGGAAGATGTACCTGGAAAACTGAACAAAAGCAATTAAATACCATGCCTAAGTATCCAACATCAATCCACTTATATTTAATTGCTAGGAGCAAGTCATAGGGCCATATCTTACTTTACAGTTGGCAAGGTACAATTCTCTCACTTACCTGGATATAGAGATAAATAAGATAGGAATTTTGGCAGTCTATGTCACATAGTCACAGCAATAAAAAAATGAGAGTTTGATTCCATTCTCTTTCTTAGTTTAGGTGGATTCACAGAAGTGACTATTAAAGTAATATTTTTTCTTAGCATAAAGTTTTGCTTTTTATATTGTTATTGAAGTACCATTATTTTACATCCTTGCTAATGTTTTGAAATTATATGATTCCTCCCACCCCCAGCTGTAGTCACCATAGCCCTTCTACAGTGGAACGACCCATAGTCCTTTACCATAGCGCCTGTATTCATCCTCCCACTCCCTTGTTTATTCTCTTCTCCCCACCTCCCTCTGAAAGCTAAAGATCAATGGTCAGTTTTCAAGGGTTCGTTTTAAAGTTTGTCTTTGTCTGACCCTTGTTTTTCTTCTATATTCCACATATAAGCGACAGCATCTAGGATTTATTGTCCTCTGAAGTTTTCTTGATCTCTTTTTCAGTCATAATTTTGATAAAAGCAACTGGCTATAAGCATATTCTTACTCTTAGATCCATCACATTAGCAACTGGACAAATAATGATTTTATCTTATATATTTAGTTGTCATTTTTGGCCATTCATTCTCTTAATGTCCATCAGTTTCCTGTTTGGAAATGTTTCCAGTAATTATTATTGTGGTTAGGTGTTTAAAGAAAGTTGTTGAGGCTTGAAGAAAGACATTCTAGTGGCATGAAAGACTCATATGTGTACTCAATTGGAAGTTAAATTTAGCTGTACATTTTTATCCTGTATGACAGTTGAGGGTTTTAATTAAAAATAGGAGTGGAGGCGTCCATAACTGTGGCAGCTGCTATTCCTCTAATAGAAAGAAAAACAAGTAGAAAGAGCAAATAATTTGGAGACTGACAACTCTGAATTTGAATCATACTTATTGTATGAACTGAATGTGTGACATTGACAAAGATGGTATCTTCTCTAATTCCCAGGATCCTTTAGGATTAAGAGATTATAGTGCCTACTAAAAAGACTTGGGAGAATCTAATAAATTATAGTTGTAAAGCAATTAACACATTGACATTACTAATTCCATTCAATATTTGTTGTGTGCTGAATGAGTACCAGATATTACTTTCAATAAATATGAGAAGATAGGCTAGAAAATGAATTCCCGAATGTTTTTTAAATATTTATTTATTAATGTATACAAGACTGGGGTACAGGCCAGAGGTGTGGGGGTGCAAGGATTCACCAGACAGAGTGGGGAACAGAACAGGCAGATTGACTGAAATACACTGCTGAGGGAAGCTGCAGGTGAGTCAGGAGAGGTCTGCTAGCTCCCTGGCTGGGGATTGAACTCGTTCTGCAGAGGCTGCGGATAGCTACATAGGTTGCGTCTTAGCCCCTTGCGCCACAGGGAGGCCCGGAATTCCAGAATTTAAAGCCCAGCTAAATATTAGGGAAGATACCATGTTCCCTGCTTCCACTTACCTTCAACCCTAGGATTAGTTACTGGGAACTAGGGGACAGAGCTGAGTGGCCAAGTAAAATTGTATCACATGGAAGCCAGGTGGACTCCCTATACCCTGGCACTGCAGGGGAGGTTACATGGAACAGAGGCATGGATGAGAGATGCATGGAGAGGCTAATAGTGACAGCTGTTCTCCTATGAGAGCATGTGGCATGTCCCTTTGTCCTACCTTTCTGCGACCTGCTTCAGAATTCCTTTCCTATATGGTTCCCTAAGGGAATATGCCTTAGACTTAGGCAACTTTTCAGTTGCCCTGTGCCATACCACCCCTGTTTAGCTGGGAATTTGCTCAGTTTGGCTGGGAATTTGCTCATAAGGGGATGGGTAGTTTGAGGTATTTTATTGGGAAAGTATTTCCTTTCTTCTCCTCTCTCTCTAATTCTAATTCCATTATTATTCTTTCACACTAAGCATCTGCTTTGCCTTTATGAGCATGGATGGCAGACCTCTTTAAAGCATAAAAGTTTTGGGGTATTGGGGTGCCCATTACTGTGCACTAACATAAAAATAAATAAATCTACAAATAAGGATAAGTGAGAATTGCAGTATTACATCATTACACTAGATAGATAAAGTAACTAATCTGATGCCATGGAGTTATAAAGTGGATTTAAGTCCTGGCCCAATTGCATGATGCTAAACCAAGAAGAAGGACTGAATACATGTGCATGTACTAGGGTGTTTTTTTTTTTTTCCCTTTGAGCCTATGGCGAATCACTGAATAATTTGAAGAGAGCAGTGGAATTATAAAATTTCAATTTTATAAAGAACATTATGAAAGCTGTACACCTCACTTGTTTAGTTTTGTTTCAAGGAAGAAATTCTGGAGTCAAGGAGAACCATTAAAAGGCTATTGTAGCATTCCACATAAAGGAAATAAAAGAGATAACACTGAGGTAGTGATGATTGAGAGATGAAATATTTTTCAAGTTATGTACAATATAGACCTATAGAAAGAAAGAAATGAGTAATCATATAGGAATTTAGGAAGAATGAATGTTTAAACTTGGCTCCTTAATTTTTTTTTCTTGGTTGTTGCATCTTTGATTTTAACATTCACCAAGTTTGGGAAACCACAGGAAAACACCCAAGGGTGAAGGGCAAGAGACAAAGCATTCATACTTGGGGATGTTGAAGCTGAGATTTATTATAACATTCATGCCATGTTAGCCCAATACCATATATGGCACACATCCTGAAAATCAAAGATGGTAATTTGTAATAAACATAGGAAAAAGTGATGATAAAATTATATATTTGGATAAACTTGGCCATAGAGAGTGAATTGAGATGGAAGAACAAAGTGTTAACAAAAGTAAAATGCCCAGGTTGTATAATATAATAGTTGAAGTGCGAAAACATAGGTAAAGACTAATACTCATACCAACAAATATATACTGTGTTTTTATAGGCACTATGTCAAGTATTTTATATTATATACTTCTTTCATAATTATTTCTGCCTTAGGCAGTAATATGTACAACTATTTGTTAGGAAGGAAATTGAATAATATTAGAAACTTCCCAAATTTCACATGTCTAAAAAGTCAAGTTGAAGAGGAAACAGAAATGAAATGTCTATTAATCACCATGAGATTGAAGAACAATGATGGGGTTTTGAAGTTAGGAGAAGCATAGGCAGTGTGGCTTGGCAGTAGATTAGCATGTTTTTAAGACTTAAGTAATAGAGTAGCGAAGGAAATGAGACAATCGAAGAGAATAGTATTGGTAGTGAGTGAAATGGAATAGAACTGAAGATCACCAGCCTGGAGAATATAAAAGAACAGTGAGTCTATGTAACTAAATGTTGTAAAACAGAGTCCATTTTGCAAATTCTACATGCATAGAATTGAGGGCAGGCCAGATGCTGAGTTTCTTGAAAACAGGGAATAATATGAAAGGTAATTGGAGGGAAGGATATATGTATGGATGAGGGTATAAGAGAGACAAGGAAAAGAATTATGTGGTATAATTATTGAATTTCCAAACTTTTTCCTTTTCTTTATACCTCTCAATTAGGTGCTCAACTTTAGCATTACTCATTTTTTCATCTCATGGGGGGTGGTGGGAATACAGCCAAAGAAGTCAAGTTGATTTTCCATTTCCACATTTTGTTCTGTAATTTTCCTCTCCAACCTTCTTGGGATTTGTTGACCTGCTTTTTAAAAAAAAAAAAAAAAAAAAAAGATTTATTTATTTATACAAGAACTGTGGTACAGTCCAAAGGCCTGGAAGGGTAAGAGAATTCATCAGAGACAGAGTGGGGAGCACAATAGGCAGACAACCAAAAACACTGCTGAGGAGAGCAGCGGGCAAGACAGGAGAGGTCTGCCGTGCCATGTGGTATCTCCCTGGCTGGCTGGGAATCAAACCCGTGCCGCAGAGGCTGCAGACAGCTTCATGGCGCTGCGCTCAACCCACTGCACCACCAGGGAGGCCCTGACCTGCTGTTTTTGAGAAACTTCTAAGATGCTCAAGCTATCTGTCTCTCTTGAACTTGCGATGTTTAACCCACGGGCTTTATTTAACATGCTCTGATTCACACTAATCTTGACCCATTTATTACAGACTCCCAGATACCTTCCTGACCTGATTCACTGCGTTCTGGCAAATTTTTGCTCCTTTAGTCTCCTTGGTCCTGACCTTGCGTATCTCCCTGACACTTCCTGCAGGGTTCTTGGCTGCCTAAACTGGATGTGAATGAACATTTCATGCTATCCTGGCTAGGAGAAAGATATCTACACACTCTGGGTTAGAAGAAAAGTCTACAAAGGTAACCTTTATCATACTGTAAAAGTCAAACATTCTCTTCATAATGAACTATCTGCTAAGCTGTGTGTGATTAAGTCTTATTCCCTAAATTTGTTTGTTTTTATTTTTTCAAAATAAATTTACTGATATAGTATGGGGAATAAACAGCTGTGATTTAGCATGAAAGAATTTTGGATTTGCAGCTCAGTGGGGCTTTGACTTTTATAAGCTTCTTTCATTATGAAATTAATTATTTAAATAATTACAACAATGTAAATGAACCATCATCTCAAAATAGAACCCAATTTACTTCCTGCTAGTACCCTAAGGGGACTTTTGCTGTAGTTCAGTGTAACCATGTCATTGCTCCAATTCACCAGTTTTCATTTCCTACTTTATGGATTAAGCACTGCAGGGGCTATAATGTTCTTACTACCTTTGTTTCTCCTTCTTCTTCAGTATCATGTTAGTATTTTACCAACAACTGACAAGGTTTGGTAGTAGGCAGGAGGTGAGAACAGCATGTCTGCTAAGTAATTCAGGTTAAATATATGTACATTTAATTATTTACACTTGATTTACATATTGTAATTTGGAGTTCTGGAAGGCATTAGAATCTCAGTTTATTGCTAACAGCATGGCACTTGGGTTTTCAAAGAAGAGTTGATATGGGGCTAATGAGATTTAGTATCAGATATTTGGCTTTGCCTGAAATTGCCTTCTTCACTCTCTCAATAAGTAGTAAGAATTTGCTAAATCCCTTATCTCAGGGTTATTGCTTTAAATTGAAAACCTAATGCTACTAAACGATTAAAGAACTAAGTTTGAAATGTCTAACAAGATTCTTTACTTGTTAAAACGTTGGAAGAAAGAGAGTAAGGTACATCCTTGATTTTAATTGTGTGCATATGTGTTGGGGGGAGTTTAAAAGAAAAAATGTAGTAGGATAGATAATGAAGCAAACATATACCTTCTAAAGACTTACATGGCACATAGGAAAGCAAAAATATAAGCACTTCAAAACCAACCAAAATATGTAATATCAAAGAGCCACAGGGAAATGTAAACCCTCAATTATTTTTTACTGACTCCTTAAAATGAGTTGTCAAACTCATTTACTGCAAGTCAAAGTATATGACTAAGAGATCACAGTGGAAAAGAATATGCTTGGAGTTGTCCACAGTTTTGCCAAGAAAATGCTGCTTTGTTGTGGTTCTTGAGCTTCTGATTCAAGTGGTCAGACTAAAATCCATGCAGGAGGGGCCTCCCTCGTGGCGCAGCGGGTTGAGCACCGTGCTGTGAAGTTGTGAAGTTGTCTACAACCTCTGCAGCTTGGCTTTGACTCCTGGCCGGCCAGGGAGCTACCCATATGGCTCAGCAGACCTCCCCTGTTTTGCCTGCTGCTCCCCTCAGCAGTGTATTTTGTCATTCTGCCTGTTCTGCTCCCCGCTCTGTCTCTGTGAATTCTTTCACTCTCCCATGCCTCTGACTGTACCCCAGTTCTTGTATAAATAATGAAATCTTTAAAAAAATAAAATAAAATCCACACAGGAGAGGTAGGCACGTTCAATCTAACTTCATGGACTATATTGTAATTTCTGCTTTACTTTTTTGCTTTTTCATTTTTCTAAAATGGTTTCTAGATCATATCAGCCTCCCACTTGCTTTATTTTAGTACCTGTATCATAGAAGCCCCTATTTTGTATAGTAAGTCAAAGCAGTTTTGAATATTTGGAACAGTTCTCAAGAGAGCTGTCAATTTGTTTTCTGACATTGCTTCTCTATATCTTCTTCCTTATCATTTGGCACTACTTCAGAAGCACTCATCTACATAAAGTTTTTTTTTGGTAGTTCCTTGAATATGGTGCCTATATGCACATATAAGTAGATCCATGCAGTTCAAACCTGTGTTGCTCAAGGGTCAACTATGTACTATCCTGTGTATATAAGTAGATTTATAGGCATTTCTTTATGTATCCTGTATTTGTGTGCACAAATATGTGCATACATGTACATGGGTATACACATTAACTAAACATGAGTTTATTTTATATATTTGACTCTTAAATGTAATGCTTAGTTAATGCTAACCTTGTAGCTTATTTGTAACTTTCTTCTATGACAGTAAGAAATCTGTATTTCATCATCATATATTGACTTACTTACTTTCCAATCATATTGCATACCCCAGGCCTTTTAGATCTCATTGTATAAGTTAAGAGCCTGAATGTTCCAGGTGGTATATTGGAGGTAAGGATGAAGAATTATAGGCAAAGAGCATACATACATTATCCTTTCTGCTGACATCCCATTTGTCAAAAATTAGTCACAATGCCACATGAAACTGAAAGGGATTTTGGGAAACATAATCTTTGTTCTGGGAAGTAGAACACCAGACTTAAAAAAATAACTCAAAAACTATTACTATGAAAGATGGGAAAGTAAAGGGGAAGAAAAATTGGAAAGTAGTTAAGAGTCTATCCAATACATTCACTGGATATCTTTTTTTCCCTGAAAATCATATAATTACTATTATCATTACTGTTTTAATTAATAAGCTAGGAAAGAGGAGATAGTCAATTTTTTATTTCATTTTATAATTATAGAAGGTCATATAAGTAGTCTGTGAGAGTGATTTTTGCATCATTTAAATATTTTATTTCTCTCATCATTGCCATTACCCACAGTCCATTTGACTTTACGAAAAATGAATACGTGATTAATTTATCTAAAGCCAAAACAGGTCCAAGGAGGGCCTCCCCTGGTGGTGCAGCGGTTGAGCGCTGGGCTGCGAAGCTGCCTACAGCCTCTAGAGCGCCAGTTTGATCCCCGGCCGCTGGCGAGGGTCCCACATGGCACAACAGACCTCTCTTGCCCCCCGCTGCTCCCCTCAGCAGTATATTTCATCAGTCTGCCTGTTCTGTTCCCCACTCTGGCTCTGATGAATTCTCTCACCCTCCCGCGCTTCTGACTGTACCTAGTGCTTATATAAGTAAATAATAAATAAATCTTAAAAAAAAATAGGTCTAAGGAGTAGAGCTGGAAAAGCCAATACCTGCTGTCATTAAGGTAGCTGAAGAGACTATTTCAGCATGTCCAAAATGTTCTTTAAGTGTGTGTAAGAAATAGTACCTTTATTTTTATGCCCCTGTATTTCCCCTTTTCTACTAACAAGAATCGTGAGCAGTGACATTAATCTGTTGACTGTTGCTGAATATATCAGATACGCTTCATAAATGCGCACCTGCTGTGCTGCTGAAAGAACCAGGTATTTTCTGATGGTCCATTGAATACGATGGACTGACAGCTTAAAGAGGCAGAACGAAAGGTAGGTGGGAGGGAAGTCCAAGAGTAAATGGGTTAATAATATACCATAATACAGTCTTCACTGAAACTAGTTATTACTGAAAAGAATGGAGAAACCACAGAGTCTTAAATAAAGATTATCTTATAAAATGTAATAATACTGGAATTTACGCTAAAAGAGATATAGTCCTCAAACTGAACTGATTATAAATTCTCAAATGCATGGCACTGTTATTTTTCAAAAAAGAGATCTTATTAGTTATTTAGAGGTGATGGCCTTGAGTGTGAGCTAGTCAAGTTATGCATAATACTAATACAATATTAAAATGCAAAGAACTTTTATCAAAAAAAAATGGCATATCACACTCCCCTATGTAACATTACATTTTTAAAGTTTCAACGAAAGGCCTATAAAACCTCTGTGTATATCTATATAATGGTTCCCAATTGTTCTAAGAAATAGCTCAGTCCATGAAAAACATTATAAAGAAATTTCATTCCATCCTAAATATATCTATTCCTTTGACGTAGTCATAGCAATTCAAGCATGAGAATGAATACAAAACAGGCTTTACTAAACCTGAGATGGCATTTTTTTGTATTTTTAAATTGTGTGCCCCTTCTAAAAATCGAGATGATCTGAGCTCCTAGATAAATGAAACTTAAGTGTGAAAGTATGCCAGAAATTAGTCTTTTTTTCCCTAATTATAGTTGTGGAAATGTGCTTTTTATCTTTTACCTTTGTCATTTCTATCTTGCTTCAACTTTCAAACTAAGAAACCACACCTTAAAAATTACAGAAAAATTTACAAATAGAATAGAAAATGTCTGCCTACACAGGTTTCTATTTATTACATCAAATATCTATTTGTAACATAAATATAAATATTTCTCTTCCTATAGAAAAAATACTTTAGATTTTGCTAAATAGTAACAAAATAATTATTACAGAACTAACAAAATAGAAAACTATATTTTCTACTCAAGTTTTGTTAGTTTTTCTAGTTTTTTTGTTGGAGTAAAATAATTGTAACATGCAAAGCTTTCCTGTGTTCTTTAATAGTCCTAGAAATTATTGCAATTGTAGGCTTTTAATAATTTTTTGCATTTCAAAAATATTTCATTTTTTCTAGGTTTTGCTCAATTATGCTATAATTAATCAGGTTGGCCCTTGTTTTATCCCTGGAACCATGCTACAGACCTTTCTTTCAGTGATGTTTATCTTTTCCATATACTTCCAGTAATTATTTATTTCCCTTTGAGCTTTGCTTGGCTCAACGTTATACATTTAACTCTTTAGTATTTATTTTCTAAGAAAATTTCTCTAACTTGTTTGGAACTTTAAGGATTGTTCTCTGAATTTCTCTTCATCTTTTGGAACTGTCATTTGCCATTTCAGGTGTGGCAAATGTAGGGCATGGCTAATTTGTAATATTTTCTAGGGTTATTTAAAGCTAAGAGATACACATTTTGACTTTGAGAGCCTATTGAATTTTCTGGTTCATCACTGAATCTAGTTATTCCTTCTTTGTGGTGAATTGTTTCATAAGCTACAAGACTGTACTGTGATTATTCAAGAAAGGATGTTAAATGAGTTTTTTCCCGTAGTATATATAATGATTTCCACATTAGAACATGACCAGAAGTTAGAAAGTCTATCTCTGACTTGATATTGTACTCTGTCAACCCAATTTCCTATTCATTGGTATTTGATTTTCTAGAATTTCAATATATCAACGTATCATAATTTCATATTTTCTTAATTTCTATTATATTTGATTCCTCGAGTCAAGATATTAGTGATTCTCTTCTGATTTATATCTGGACTTTCTTTCAATGTTCTGACTACTTCTTTGAAAGTCCTTATTGCAAGTTCCTCTTCCTTTATCAAACCTGTAACTGAGTAATAGTCTCTCATTCTTTCTGTATATGAAAGAATTTTTAATATGCAGTTAAATTTTTAAAATATGAAGTTCTGACCTGACAACAGGTTTTGACTAAGCAGATTTGACTCCCATCCCAGGAACAACATTTTTACAAACATCAACATGATTTTCATGATTCCTTTTTGGATAAATACTATATAAACTTTGTTCTTCCAAACTCTGTTTATGTTTTTTCATTCAGTGATATTGTTGTCTCTGGCATAAGTATGCAATGGGCTTTAAAATCTCTATCTCAAACTTGTCCAAATATATTCAACACTCTCTTTGAAGCATTGCAGAAGTTAACATTAAGACTACAGGTTCATTGTGATAAAATCTTTTTATGCATCTCTTCACAAATATGTATTTAGGCAGATGGGAATTTAATTTTTAAAATTTAAATTTTTAAATTTTTAACCCCGATAGAAGTTAGTTCGTGCAAATAAAAGGCTAGTAACAATGTGCTTAAAAAACAAAATAAAACATGAAACAATGTGTTAATATCTAAATGTGGTATAGAGTTACTTTGGGCAGAGAGTAAATGGGAATCAGAAAAATATTTTACTTGTACCCAGGTCTCTACTTGTATTGAAATCATTGTTCATCAGAATGGAGCATCTCACAGAAAGGGGAAAAACTGGTATCAAATTACCAGTAGTTTTGCCATGGTGTTATGTAAATTTACTAAGTGTCTTCAGAATCCTAACCCTTTCTTGAAAAAAAACATGCAATTGTCTGCATGTTCAGCCTATGGGTCCCTAACTAATCTAACTCAGGGCTCATTAACTACAGACTAATAGACTTTTTGGGAGTTCAGTAAGGAAGCAAGTTGCCTTACTAAATTATCACTCATTCATGATCCTTATCTTTTAAGTCAAATTGATGCATGACTTCTATTAACATCTGCTACTAACCTGGAAGGCATTGCACTCCTCATGTTATAAGTCTCCTCCTCATACTCAGTACTCCCCAATAAATTTAATGTTCCCTTTAACTTCATATGTATAACTTAATCTCATTAACATTTTATAGCATATCTTGTGTTTTTAGGATTTGAATGTCCTCATTCAGATATTTAATTTATATTTTGATATTTTACAAATAATTTATTCTTTTCAGCACACATTTTGCCTGATACATGGTTTAGGTAAAATGAAATTCTTTCCCAAATAATCAACAAATATTCTATCATATTATTAAATAAATTTATCTTTCCTTATTAATTTTGATAGTTTATGTTAGGTTATTTACCTGCATTTTTATCCTTGATTGGCAATGTCCTCATTTGTCACTATTTTTCCATAAATAAAACACTGATATAACTCTTAGTATTATTATTTAAAAGAGTCATTATATCCCTTATTACTCTGTATTTATAATTTTTCTTGTTTAACACAGTCTGTTAATTATCAAAAAAAAAACTGAATTTTTTTACAAGTAATAAAAAATTATGTGGGAAATTGCCTTGGAATTATTTAAATTTATACATTTTACAAAGTGGTAAAATGGGTTCAGATATAAACAATAAGAATTTGTGTTAATTCAATTTAATTAATTGAAAAATTCAAAATATAGCACAATATATATCTTTTGTTAATTCAAAAGATAGCACATCTTTTATAGGTAAGTAAAATAATCTGAATTGATAAAGTTAATTTTTTCTAATGCCTAGCTGGGGCTAACTTAGCTGACTTTTTGCATGCTACCAATTCAGAATAAACTTAGTCAATTCAGATTTGTTCCCATGTTTTCCTTTTATCAACAAACATTTTAGGTCCCAACTGAGGACTCAAAGGTTAATGTTTCTCTTGGGAAAAAAACAAACAAACAGATTTATGTTTTGACATTCAGTCTAATTCTTAACAGCATTTTGGGTTTTACAAAATTGAAGCGCATCTTGGAATCAGTATGTTTTAAAAATTTTTTCTTTTACACAGACACATAACTATTCCTGGCAAATCACACATTCAACCTTCAAAATAAAGTTTCAAAAAGGCATTTCCACTCTTTTATCAATGAAAGTTTCATGTTGGAATTAATTATTTTTAATTGTATATTTAGAAGGTGACTTTTCCACATGACAATAGTGTGGGAGACTCTGAACCTCAGAGCACTAATTTCAGCCTAATTAGTTTATACATTTGTTCAACTCACAGTTTCAAGGTCCCTGCCCTATTTCAGAAATTACATGTCCTTATCGGTAAAAACAGAAAGATTAACTCACACATATTAAATAGAGTTATTCATGGTTGAAACTGATAACATAAGATGTAAGTATGCATAGAATTTTAATTTTTATTGTGTTTAGCCTCCTCTTAGTTATTCCTTTAGAGAGAGGAGGATTCTTATTAGCCAGGACATTGGCTATTTTATTTTAGTCTTGCTTTTCCTTTATTTCCATATACTTCATTTTCCATACAACCTACATAAAGCTTATTGGAATTTATTGTTTTCCCCCACTTTTTGAATCAAGATTCTTCATCACTTTAAAGTGAAGATGCTTCTTACTAATCTTGATCACCAAATCAACAGAGAATATTTAAATGTATGGAGACTACAAAATCCTCTATGCCATTTTCTGTTTTCTATTACATTTCTATTATAAATGCAGCCCATTGTCAGAATTTTTGATTTACTTCTCCATGCCACTTAGATAATCCCAAAATTCTAGAAGTAACATCAAGAGGCTTTTCATTTCCAGTGAATTCTCTGTAACAAAACAAAGGTAATGGTACCACTACAAGAAGAGAATGGACAGGGACACGCAGCCCTAGAGGAAGCTGAGTCTCTCTCCATTTCATTTTTTTAAGCACTACTTCATTTTGAGTGCACTGTCCTGTAGCTCCATCAAATCTCAGGAATATTTTCTTCCCAAAACAGTATTCCATGATTTTTGTTTCTTAGCAACATTCATTTTAACTCTTTTATACAATGGACTCTTTCAAAACTCTGCTAATCATCCTCCACATTTTTATGGAGCAGTAGAGAGATGGTTTTGTCTGAAAATGGATTATTTTCTCAAAGGGAAGGAATGTTCTAGATATTTTATAACCTGTCCTAGGGTGCATCCAATTATAACTCCATTAGCTAATTAAAACAGGTTTAATAGTCAGGTGCATCCCTGTACTTCAGTTTGAGCAGTAAAAGCAAGCTGATGGGATTTTTGAACCAAGATTTCTCACTGGAACTTTGCAAGCACTGCATGCTCCATTTACTGTAATTATATGAAATTTATCTTTCTGAGAAAAGTATACACATATCTTGGCATAGCTTTCATGAGAAAAATAGCTCACAGTCACAATTTGTTATATCCATCTTTTTTCCTCTTCCTAAAAAAGATAAAAACATGAGAGTGAGTGTTAAGAACTACAGGTCTATAAAACATAATTTACCAAGGTCCCTTAGAACTCAGACTTTGAAGGAAGTCCTGCTGATCCAGAAGAGTGATAGAAAGAGATTCGGAGAGATATGTTGCCTCATAAATGCTTTTCCAAAAGAAAATTGAGTAATCCTCAGGTCATCAAATAAATTAGGAAACCACGTGCTTCAAAACCTTCTTCCACTTTATGGTACATTGCTTTTAAATCTTAGGTTCTGGGTAGGGGCGAGTTTACTGCCCTGTTCCTTTTATTCTCTTTCTTGCTGATGGAATGCTCTTTTCTCCCCTTTCTAGATCCACTTTCCTCCCCCATCACCCCTTTCTTTTTATATTAAAAAAAGAATCAACCTTAAAATCTATCTTTCAAAAATGTTTGATGTGAAAATTGGGAAACAAGGTTGGGAAAAATGAATTATTATTATACATTTTAGATTCATTATGATTCCTTTTAAATAAGGGAGCTTCCATATTCATATTTATTACATTCACTTTGTTCTGACTTTTATAATCTCATTTTATATTTCCCTCTTTGCTTCCTATTCATGATTCTGTGTCAGGACTTTTGTTAAAGTTAGTAACATTTTAAAACTCATCCACTGCACAAGTGACTAGAAATGCATATTTTTCTCACCTCCTTGTGTTTTTCTTTTAATATTTTGAAGTATATTTGAACTCTTTTTTTTTAAAGATTTATATTTATTTACTTATTTATGCAAGCACTGTGTATAGTCAGAAGCGCAGGAGGGTGAGAGAATTCACCAGAGCCAGAGCGTGGAGCAGAGCAGGCAGAAGGACCGAAGTACACTGCTCAGGGAAGCAGCAGGCGGCAGGAGAGGTCTGCGCGCCATGTGGGACCCTCCTCCTGTGGCCGGAGAGCAGCCGGGGATCGAACCGGCACTGCAGAGGCTGCGGGCAGCTTTGCAACCCAGCGCTCAACCGCTGCGCCACCAGGGAGACCCTATATTTGAACTCTTGAGCTCTGTATTTCATTGGAAGATAACAGGTTTTGTCATGAGATTTTCAACATGGTTTTACTTTTCTCTGTCCCTGTCCCAGCCATCACATTAACAACATCTATCACACTAGCAATATTAATTCATCACATGTGCACTTTTCCTTATTTATTATTATTTTTAAATCAGAACAATTCTATAAGATTAATTTAAAATTTTACATTCTTTACTACTAGGTAATTGGAAATCATATTGTCTGGAGTCAACATTAATAAATATGTGGGTCTAAGATTTTACCATTCCTTGCTACTTCAATATGCATCACTGCAACCTTTCTGAAGTTTTCTATTAAGCATCAAACACTTAGATATTCTATAACCTAGGCAGAGTGTAAAAGATTTACAGGGCAGTGTAAATATTGTACATGTGTTATAACAATGGCTATGTCATTATACATTTGTCCCAGCCAAAAATGTGCAATGATAAGTGTGAACTCTAAGATAAGCTATGGCTTCTGAGTGATTATGTGTCAGTGAGGCTTATCGGTGGTAAAAAAGTTCTTTTTTAAAAGCCCCATTATCCTTGTTCTTGACATCGAATCTGGTGGCAAAGCTTGTGTGGGGGCAAGATGCATATGGGAAATCTCTGTGCAACTCTTTTATTTTAGTTGTAAATCCAAAACTGCTCTGAACAAAATTAAGTCTCTAAAAAACTTTCCCTGGCTTTTAATATAACCGTTACCCTAAAAGGATTTCATTCTGGGTTGATAAACATGAACAAAAGGTTTTACATATTTAAAGTAAAAAATTATTGTGTTTTTAAATAGATTTGTGATTTTTCTGAAACCAAAGTGCACATTGATAGATTGTATTGGTTAATACTTAATAATATAGATAAAGGATCACAAAACATTTTCATTTCTCTGCTTACTAATGAGATGGTGTATATATATGTGTGTGTATGTTGACCACTTTTAACTGATACATTTTTTTAAAGATTTATTTTATTTATTTATGCATATACAAACTGGTTATAGACCAGAGGTGTAGGGGGTGAGAGGATTCACCGGAGACAGAATGGGGAGCAGAAGAGGTGGATCAACTGAAATACACTGCAGAGGGGAGCAGCAGGCAAGACAGGAGAGGTCTGCTGCGCCATGTGGGTCAGCTCCCTGGCCGGGGATCAAACCGCAGTGGCTGGCAATAGCTTGATAGTGCTGAGACTTAACCCCTGTGCCACCAGGGAGATACATTTTTATGGCTTTTGTCCATTTTTTCTTTTGCTTTTCTTTTGTTCATTTATTTGTGGGTGTTCTGGACCCTAGGCAGAAGTCCAGCATCTAGACTTGATCCAGAGATCTCCCCAATAGAAGTCTCACAATCTCTCCATCTGCTGGCCAGAGGCAGGAGACCCAGGCAGGAGACCAAGATTAAAAAGTGTGATTTCTGAACCTCAGCCCAGATCATTCTTTGTTGAGGGACACAGGATGTGTAGCATCATCCCTGACCTTTATAGGCTGGTTGCCCATAGTAGCACCCAGTAGGGACAGACAAACATGTCCCTAGATATTACTAAATTTCCCACAGGGGCAAAATTGCTTCTGTTTGAGAAACACTGCCCTAGAAAATAGTGACAGTGCAAGATGGAAGAAGTCTGTATCCCCAAATCACTATGTGAGGAGGAGTTTTCCAACTAAGAACCTCTGCGATTTTGAGGTTTATCTATTAATTTAGATAATGCAATTATTAAATGATTATTCTTTTTTATTTTTTTATTTTTTAATTATTTAAACTTTATTTTTATATTCCCCATACAATTACAACCCCCTTATTTTGACCCCAAACCCTCCTTTCCCCACCCCCAAACCCCCACAGAGTATCTCTGGTTCATAGTTGTTTGTTGATTTTGATATTTTCTTTCTTATAGTTATTCTTTTTCCTGGTCCCTTATTGAAGTTTTCTAGATTCCTGCTATGAATGAGACCATCTGGTATTTTTCTTTTTCTTTCTGGCTTATTTCGCTGAGCATGATCCCTTCAGCTCCATCCATGTTGCTGCAAATTGCATGTGTTTATCTTTTTTGAATGCTGAGTAATATTCCATGGTGTATATGTACCTCATCTTCTTGATCCAGTCATCTATTTTTGGGCATTTGGGTTGTTTCCAAAGCTTAGCTATTGTAAATAGTGCTGCTATAAACATAGGGGTGCAGGTGCTCTTTGGAATGGATGTTTCTGTGTCCTTTGGGTAAATACGTAGGAGTGGAATTGCTGGATCATATGGAAGTTCTATGTTTAGTAGGTCAAGAAATCTCCACACAGCTCTCCATGGTGGCTGGACCAGTTTGCACTCCCAC
This sequence comes from Talpa occidentalis, assembly GCF_014898055.3. NCBI lineage: Eukaryota > Metazoa > Chordata > Mammalia > Eulipotyphla > Talpidae > Talpa > Talpa occidentalis. Next base: position 22,659,325 of record NW_023601653.1, on the reverse strand, counting down.
CAACAGTGCAGGAGAGTTCCTTTTTCTCCACAACCTCCCCAACATTTGTTATTGCTAGTTTTTTTTTAATATGTGCCATTCTCACTGGTGTGAGATGGTATCTCATTGTACTTTTGATTTGCATTTCCCTGATTACAAGTGATGTTGAACATTTTTTCATAAACCTGTTGGCCATTTGCATTTCCTCTTCAGAGAAGTTTCTTTTTAGCTCTTCTGCCCATTTTTTGACTGGATTATTTTCTTTGTTTTTGTTGAGCTCATCAGGTCTTTGTAGATTTTTTTGATCAGTCCTTTATCATTGGTGTTGTGTGTAAAAATGTTCTCCCAGTTGATGGGGTTTCTCTTTTTTTTTTGTTATTGTCTCTTTTGCTGTGCAGAAGCTCTTTAAGTTGATGTAGTCCCAGCTGTTTATCTTTGCCTTCACTATCACTGCTTTGGGTGATGTGTCTGTAAAGATGTCTTTGAAGTGCATATCATGTAGTGTTTTGCCTATATTTCCTTCTATATATTTTATGGTTTCAGGTCTTATGTCTAGTTCTTTAATTCATTTTGAGTTGGTTTTTGTGCATGGTGTTAGGTCATGGTCAATCTTCATTCTTTTGCATGTAGCGACCCAGTTTTCCCAGCACCATTTTGAATAAACTTTCTTTGCTCCAATGCATAGTCTTTGCTCCTTTGTCAAAGATTAGTTGACCATAAATTTGTGGGTTTATTTCTGGATTTTCTGTTCAATTCCATTGGTCTGTGTGTCTGTTCTTGTTCCAATACCATGCAGTTTTGATGATTATGGCTTTGTAGTATAGTTTGAAGTCTGGGAGTGTGATGCCTCCATTCCCTTCCTTTTTTTTTTTTTCAGGAGAGCTTTGGCTATTTGATTAGATATTCTTAATGAGGGAAAAAAATGCTCCTTCATTCACCAAATAGAAATTAGATTTGTCTATTTGACTGTTGAGTCCTCTTACTTTTTGTTTGATAAGGCTTAAAGTTAGGTAAAAATAAGTTAAGAATTTTATTCAGGTGAAATTAATCCTTATATATTATATAGCGGCATGTGTGTGAGCGTGTGTTTGTGTGTGTGTGTTTTATCTTAATTTATATTACTTTTTTGGGCGGTTGTTATTTTCCTGCCACGTCTTTTCTATCCTTTTGTTATCAACCATTGATGGCCTTATATTTTATATGATGGAAATGAGTCCAGTGTGACCATTTTTAACTTTTAACTGAATAACTTAAGCTATTTATATTTATTACATGGAAATACTGATGTAAATATGTTAATATATTTGGTTCCACTTCTGCCACTTATTTGTATGTTTCTATTAAATTATTGCTATTTCTTGCTTTACTTCAATTGATTGGTTTTGTTTTGCTTTGTTTTGTTATCTTACCTCATTTCATTTTGTCCCCAAGCAGATGGGGAGTTATATGAACTATTTATATTCATTTAGTGGTTACATGCTCATTTAACTTTCAAAAGACTAAAGTTAATCACTTATCTTTCTATGCCTCATAAAAATTTCAAGAACATCAGAATGCTTTAATTTCAGTGGCTTCCCCTATCTATATCTGTGCGACTATTACAAAGCATTCCACTATTTTATTATTCTTTAAGTCTACAAATTACTTATCTAAATATTTTTCAACATTTTCTTGCTTTTTAAACAAACACCTTGTATAATTTTCCTCCTTCCTGAATTGTGTCCTTTAGAAATTCCTTTTTTCCCCCAATTGATAGAGCATTGGTTCACAAAACTGTGTATGATCCAGAGGTATAGCAAAACACCTCTTAGAGGTGTTACCACACCCCACCAACCACCAAGGAACCATAGTCCTCCTCCATAGTCTACTGAACCCCCTCCACATCTTGCTCCCCACCTTCCATCCAACTCTCTTACATCCAGATTGCTAGAGTTTGTTATTGGTTTGAAACTCTCTGAACCTTTGTTTTGTGTTGTTTTTCTATGTTCCACATACAAGTAAAATCATCCAGTATTTGTCTTCCTCCTAACTTATTTTGTAAGTCATCGAAGGGAAGTAAATTAATATCTTCATACTAGAGATACTTTCTCTGACTATAAAGAAATATGAACTTATTCCCCAATAGCACTTTGAAGATATTATTCTGTTGTCTTTTCTGTTCACTTCTTGCTTTTGAGAAGTCAGTACTACTGCTTTTCTTTTTAAAATTGTTTCTTTCTGATTGCTTTAGACATGTTCTCTTATTTTTGGGGGGTTTATTTTTTTTTTTGATTCAGCATACTTATTACAGTGTATGTAAGTTGGTGTCTTTTAATTTATCCTTCTTGTGAACTGTTCACTTGTATCTAAACATGGCTCTCTTTCATGAATTTTGGAACTTGCTCTAGCATTATTTTCTTTACTATGCCCCCATTTCTCCCTATCACCTCATATTGAATTAAATTATGACATATATAAAACCATGTTATCCTTTCTTTTGTGTTTCAACTCTTTCATATTTTCCATGCCTTTGCCTTTTATTATAGGTCATTTTCAGGCAAACTATATCTGGTTTCTAATTTTCTCTTCATCTATGTCTATTTAGATAATCTGCCAGGTTACCAATTTAAATTTCTATGTATTTTATATCCTTAATAAAAATGTGTGTTTATTAAGTAAATGTTGATTTACAACATTCTATAAATTTATGGGCATAGGCTCAGGCCTCTCTAAATGTATGCTATACCAAACCTACCACCAGTAATCTCCCACAAGTAGACTATGTATTTTTATCTATCTATCTATCTATCTATCTATCTATCTATCTATCTATCTATCTATCTATCTATTTTTAGGTTATGTATTTGTAAATCTAATGTGATGACTGTACAGTGCTTTGTCATTCAGCCTTTTTAGTTAATTATAATAAGCATGTTGCCTACTCAGTATATATTCATGTACTTTTTTTTAAAGATTTATTTATTTATGCATATAAGAATGGAGTTACAGGCCAGAGGTGTGTGTGTGTGTGGTGGGGAGAGGATTCACCAGAGACAGAGTGGGGAGCAGAACAGGCAGACTGCTGAGGGGAGTCAGGAGAGGTCTGCTGCGCCATGTGGGTTGCTCCCTCGCCAGGGATTGAACTTGTGCTGCAATGGCTGTGGATAGCTTCATAGATTGTGTCTCAACCCCTTGAGCCACCAGGGAAGCCGTATTCTGTGTACTTTTAATATTTGAAACATTTTAACATTCTTACTTCCATATTATTTATTTGATAGCATTACTATCTTCATCTTTGAGTTTGATTCCAAACTTGTTTTCTGTTTACTATTATTCTGGATCATTTGTCATTTGAAATATTTTTGTTGTCATCGAAAACTCATTTTCCGTGGAACTTTATATGTAAAAATAATTTAAATTCTTGGCTTAATATTTTAACATGTTTTGTTTCCAAAGGGAAACTAAGTGGAACTAAATTTTGTGCTTGAACTTCTTGGTGACATGTGGGATTAGAGTTTATGGTTAGATATTTATAGAGGAAACTCATTTATATTCCCCTTCCTTCCTTTCTCCCTTTCTTCACTCCTTTCTCTTCCTCTTTCCCTGCATAGTTCTCATTCTTTTACACCTTCAGGAGCTAAAGTTCTCGTGTGTATCAAGATGTTCACAATATTCAGTTATTGTGTGAGTGTTCCCGTTTGCTGATCTATTACTAAGATTTTTGTAGAAATTGTATCTTATTCCATGTTTTTAAGTAATTATGTTGTTTAATATTCTTTTGAATAATTACAGCTATTAGAAGTTTGTATAGATGTAGCTATTTCTACATCTACAAAATTTATTTGCAAATTGATTAGCATTTGGTGACACAATATAAAATTCAGAAATATACAGTGCAATGGCAGGTAAGTTACAACAGTCACAAATAGCTTCAGACCATGATTTATTCCTTTATAATATGAGTTGTCTCTGGATTTTTCTGCTTACCTGAAATACATTGCACAGACAGATTTGCAAAACTGACTCATCCCTGCTATAATTAATTTCCATGATTTAATGTAGCACTAAGTTCCAGTCCCAAATCATGTTTTCCTGGATATATTGGAGTATGTCTTTTTATTTGTAAAGTGAGGCATGTTAATTTTCTGTTTATTTCACAAAGTTACCAAAAGACTCAAGTAAGATTACAATGAGAATTTTCTTTAATAGTACTGCCTGTTAAACCTAAGGTATTATTATTCACTTGCTCTTCCTAGAGATACTACAGGTCACTTTTTGCAAAGAGGATGAAATAAATTTGTTAGACTATTTGATAGGCTATTCTGAGCTTTTGCTTTTATTTTATTTATCATTTTCAAAGTTTCTGACAGAATTTTCTGTAGAAAACTAATGATGACACTTCTAACAGCTTCAGAATCCCCTTGTGCATGATTGTGGTAATATTTTCTAAGAACTACTGAAATTTGGCAGGGCTTTCTCTTCTCAATGTTGAAGTAACTGAGTTGTGTAGTAATAAGATTTGCCAGTATTTGCTCTCTTACAGCCCAATGATTTTCTGAAATGCACATCTTCAATTGATTAGGATATAATTTCTTGATTTATTCCCAAATAACAACAACAAGAATCAGAAAGATCTGTTATTTTTCTTTCCTCGGGAACATTTCTAAGCCTAATGAAATTTTTAAAAGGTTGGCTAAAGGTTTACTGATTTCTTTGCTTTTTTTTCCTTAATCTTCTTAATGCTTTGTATGCCATCTAAAATTGGTGCTTTATCAATTTCAAGTACATTTCAGTTTTTTAAAAAATCACTCTTATGTTGCTTAACTTGTCTGTCTTGTTTGAAAACACATCAACTATTTCAATCAATGTAATATCCTATTAGTATAAACTAATTTAAGATACCATTCAATATTCTGTTGTGAATAAAAGATAAAATTGCTTTTATTAATGTATTACCACATACATAAATTACAGATGAAAGGTTATACATTTTGAAATTATGCTTATTACCTTCTTGAGTAACAGTATGAAGATAGTCTAAAGAAACATTTTCTATAAGAATCTAGACATAGGGGCAAATAAAACATTTTCCCAACAAATTGTTGTTTTCTTGGTACTCATGCCACTGATAGTAACTTGTATATCTTTGGAAGCTTCATAAATTTTTATTTAAGCCATGATAATCTATTAAATTTGTATAGAAATTTGTAATTACAAACTTAACATTGACATTTAACATTGTAAATATCAGAAAATATCCCCTACTCTTTTTCTGCCATATGAAAGATTTTTTTAAATTTATTTTTATTTATTTATACATACAAGAACTTAGGTCTAGAGCAGAGGTGCTGGGGGTGAGAGGATTTACCAGAGTGGGGACCAGAACAGGTAGATATACTGAAATACAATGCTCAGGGAAACAGAGGGTGAGACAAGAGACAGGAGAGGTCTGCTGTGCCATGTGGGTTAACTCCCTGGCTGGGGATCATACTCATGACTCATGCCTCAGTGTCTGGTGATAGCTTGATAGCTCTGATAACCCCTACACCACCAGAGAGAACCAAAAGATGTTTTAATTGAACTTCAAATATGTCATTTGCGTGCCAAAACATGGCTTCTAAGGGGGCTGCCTTTGTACAAAATGCATTTCAAAGACATTAAAAAAAAAAAAACTACTAGTCTTGCTTGCATGCTTGTTTGTTGTTTATTTCTGATGCATATTCTATAAATTTACTATAATTAAAAGTGAAGGGGTATGTTATATACTGAACACCGACTTTGTGTCAGATACCTTTCATACATTACTATGTCTCTGTCCAAAATACTTGTCAGTGAAGAAAGTTTTATGTTTTGGTAGAGAGAAGCCAAAAGATCAGTGAATATTATTAGGAGAAATTTCTCAGGAGAGAAAGAGCCAGCAGGCTATAGACTAGGGGTTCAGAATAGGACTTTCTGACTTATGTGAGTAGGCTTTCTAAGAGGGAAAATATATCTGATGTCTCACTTATGGTGGTTGAGAAAGTGATCCTCCAAAACAGAAGACATTCTCAAACCAAAATTTAGTTGATCCATTAGATTCCTCCAATTAGGAATGCATTTGATTACAAATAAGAAAAGTAAGACCACATGTGTGTCATTAAACAACACAAATGTAGTTTATTTATAACATACAACAAAAACTCAGGGATATGACTGGTATAGATATTTATTAATATTTTGAGTACCAGACTTTTAGTTTATTTTTGCTTAGATATTTAAAAAAATATTTTGAACACATTTTTATTATTGTTTTTGTATAGTCATTCTTGTATACTCATGATAACAACATGGTTATTTAACCTTAGGTGCACTTAGTACCATAGGTACCTTAGGCACTGTGTGCTTATTGCAGACAAGTGAAGGAGAAACTGTAAGGAATGCCATAAGTTGACTTCTGCTATATCTTGTTGGTCAGAAAAGTGTCACATGGCTATCTCTGGCTGCAATGAAAACTAGGCTATTAAGATTTTAATTTTATATCACAGGAAATAAAATAGTTTGAAATGGAATTTTCAAGTACCTATAATGTCTGCTACACACATATATTTATTTTTTGTATCTTACATTTTAGTATTAATCTAAACCTGTGACTTCATTCATTCATTTAATGCTGTCAGTCATTTAAGAAATATTTATTCAAAATCTATTGTTGGGTGCTGAGACTACGTGTGAATTGAAAAGCTAATGCTATAGTGCTTATCTTACAAAAAGTACAAAAATCAATTCCAAATAGGTTTCAGGTCTAACATACACACACACAAACACACACACACATATGCACAAACGAATATACCATCTAGGAAAAGACTGATATATTGAACTATATCTATTAAATTGAAAGAAATTTGCACATCATAAAACACCATTAATGGCATGCAAAGGAATCACACGAAACTGATAAATACCCACAATATTTATAACTGATGAACATTTCTGCAATAAGAAAATTTCCATGTAACCCAATGGAAAATGGTGAAACATGAATAAATAATTATTAAAAAGGAAACACAAATTCCTATAAACATATAAGGCATTTGGCTATCTTTATCAGGAAATTAAAATTAAAGCAAAAGAGAAATCTGAAATTACTCCCTGAAAATCTCATTTTTTCTCAAAGAAATCAAAAGTATTTGGAATGCAACTGAGAGTGAAAACTGGTACAATCACTTACAATCACTACAAACAAAAACTGTTAAGCAGTATTAAATGTTGCTGAACACAAGCACTTTATGGCCTACTATTTCCATTCTAGTTACATGCCTAAAAGAAATCCATGCATATTTGAACAAAAAGTTATGTGCAAGAAAGCTCACAGAAACAATACTGATAATGGCCAAAATGTGAAATTAACCTAAATTTGTTAGATTGGATAAATAAGTCATGGTATATTTGTATAATAGAATATTCTATTTAATGGACATACACGACTAACAATTACATGCAAAAGTGTGGATGAATCTCATAAAAATAATACTGAAAGAATTGGACCAACAGCAGGATAACATATTCTATGTTCCAGGTATGTAAGGAAAAAAAATGCTGTTAAATGCTGTTAAACTCAGGATAAAAGTTAGACCTTGTAGGAAAGGCATGACACTAAATGAAGAATTACTAGCACTTCCAAAGTGCTAGTAATCAACTATTAATATCGAAGTTGGCCATACATGTGTTTTTTGTGTAAGAATACATCAAGTTCCACACTTATATCAGTACTTAACTTTTCTTTTGAGAGTAATGATAGAAGTCAGTTAACTCTTTTTTGTTTAATTGAAGCAAAATTGAATTATAACATCACATAAGTTTTAGTTATTCATCATTAAAAATTAACTTCTGCATATGTATCACATAAAGTGTATCACTAAAAGTCTAATTCTATCCTTCATCATATAATTGCCCCCTTTTATCTGAATAATCCACTGCCTTCCTATTTCCCTTCCAGTAATCACTAATGGTTTTATTTTTCAGAATTCTATCCCTCAATTGAAAAGTTAAACCAAACAAAAATCTGACTTCTACTAAATAGAGGTTACTGACTAAAGGAAAGAAAGCGAATAAGCAATGGTCATTAGCTTAACTGCTAAATAGATTAAAGGATAATTGCAGATCTTTCAAAGATGGTTAAACAAGTATTCTAATTCACATTTCGTAGTCTTAGAAGATCCCTCTGAATAAGTGAGAACAAAGATATTATCTGAACCATGAAGGTGTTTTCAGATGAAGAAGAGTGTTTTAAGCAGAAGGTACAATATGTGAAGATCCTTAGGAATAAAAGAACTTGACTTGTTAGAACAATTGAAGGAAGATCATTGTAGTTAGTTTGGATAGAAGAAACCATGGTGTGAACATGGTTTCACATCTTTATTTTATCTATTTTTAAAAATTAATTAATTTATATATATTTTGCATCATTGTTAAGTTTTAAACAATGTTTGCTTTTTTTCCCCTCAGGTGTAGTTTCCATAGAATTTCCTCTACCAGTTCACCCACGGACCATCACTACAGTCCCCTGTGCTCCTTCCTCCCTCCCTCTGATCCCTCTCCCTCCTCCTCCCCTGCTGGAAGTCTCTGGTTTATAATTGCCTGTTTGTTTTTGTTTCATTTTGTTGTGTTTTATATTGCTATTATTTTTTTCTCTGATGTCTTATTTGGTTTCCCTATATTCTTCCTATAAGTGAAACCCATCCAATATTTTTTTCCTTCTGACTTATTTCACTAAGCATAATTCTTTCTATCTCCATCCATGTTGCTGTGAATGGCATTGTCTTTTTTGATTGCCATGTATCTTTTATGATTGCTCAATAGTATTCCATTGTGTATATATACATGGTTTCAAATCTTTTATTAAGACTGAAGCATTTCCAAAATCCATACCAAGAACCTAATATGTCTTTGGTATTCATCAGTTATTCATTAATTAATATTTGATGATGTTGCCATATTAGATTCTTAATTACTAGGGGGTCAAGCAGAGGAGGAAAATCAAATAACACAATAATAACTTTAAGATGAATGCTGTGCATGGGTGCACAGCTTGCTCAAAGAGACACAAAAGTGATATCCTATTAAGCATAAGCAGACAGAGACTGTTTCTCAGAATTGGTAATAGCTAAGATGAATCCTAAAAATCACATGGAAATGGGTGGGGCAAAGAAGTTGAGGCATAAGCAAGCATAACCATTGAGGAAGGAAGATGGACAACCCCCCAGAAGGAAAACAAAAAATTCATTGTGAATGGTGAATTGGGTAAGGGTGCAAAGAGACAGATTAGGAGGGGCATGTTTGAGGAAAAGCAAGCAAGGACCAGGTAACAAAGTTTCTGGTTACTGATTTTTAAAGAACTAGAGTATCATTCTCAGTGGGTGGGAAAATTTTGAATGGTTCTCAAATACTTGAGATAGTCATATTTAAGGGATGATATTTTCACTGCTACATGCCAGATCTTGGGAAGTACTTTGCATAAACTAGAACCCAATAAATATTGGTTGCTGAATGAATTTTAAAATCTGAATATCCTGTTAATTCTTTGTAGAAAATACATTCAAAATCTGAGCATGATAATTGACCAGATTCTGGAAATATTTTTAATACAGAGTCAACAGGAATTTCTGACAAATTGGACCCACTATCTACACACTAACTTATCTAACCCAATCTGTCAGTTCTGTCTGCTCTCTACACTAAGTGACTTGTTTTGACTAAATGGCCATGTATTAACTGAAAGAGATTATAAATATGATGTAGGAAATATTGAACTTCACTTATCAGTCAAGAGTCAAACAAAGAAACGTAACATAACTAGTAGTATAATAGAAACATAACTACAAGTGTATATATATATTATATATATAGTGTATATATATTTTATAAATATATATATATATTTTTTGAGATCCCTAAGACAAGCCTTGGGAAGGGAAAACTGGAATTCTTGGGCATGAGTTCCAGCTGCTATCCAGAAGCAAGATTTCTTCTTTTTTGAAGTATCTTAGTTTTTTCTTAAAATCTTTCACTTGTTTGAATCAGGACCTCCCAGATTACTTTAAACAATCCCCTTGCTTAAAGTCAATTACTTCTTGACTTTAATCACATCCAGAATACCAACACTTACATTAGAGTTTGATTGAATAACTGGGGGCTGTAGCTCAGTGAAGCTGACACACCACCCAAAACTGCATATCAAACTCTACTACTTTCTGTACTGAAGTGCTTATGAATTCTGTCATTTTACTGTTTTAAGTGTTTTTTTTTTAATGCAGATTAGGGAGAGGGTTTAATTTAATCAAGTATGTTAATATAAATCAAACCTTGTTAGATTTGTATTTCCATATATGTGTCCTTGAATTTTACCTGCTTTCTGATTTTCTCCTAACTTATTTTAATGTATTCCTTTCTTGTGATTTTGCCCACAAAAGTGACTTCATTTTCTGAATGCTCTAGTGTAATTGAAAAAACAGCTCTATACCTCTTTGATATGCTAATATTCGTTTCTCTGAGTACTAGGGATTTCAGTGTCCTGGAAAAATAACTTTAAATATATATATATATATATATATACACATAAAATATATACTTATATATTTTTTCTGTACAAAGAGGATTTTTCTCATTTTTACTTTTAGTACATGATTTTTTTATTCAGTATTATCACTAAGTAAACTCTTTCCCCCACTCCATCTGCTTTACTTAGAAAAGACAATACAATCACATTTCTTAATGCTAGCATATTACTTATTTAATGGGCAGATGATTTTTAAAATTTTCATCCCTTATTTTCTGTAAAGCTATAACTTCATGCTGTGACTTTAAGGTAATATGAACAAAGAAAGAACAAAACACTTAAAGAATTTGGAGGAGGGGTTGAATATCTCTAAGAGATTTAGGAAATATTTTATTGGAAATATTTTATAGGTGACTTTGTCCATGGTCCTGAAGTAGGTAGATGTTTGACAGGATGAGAAGACATTATGCCAGGATCCAGGAGGGGAGTGTATCGTGAATAAAACCACAGTGATATATAGGGGCATAGAGGTAAAAGGAGAAATTTGGTGTAAATAGAGAATTGAGAGCATGAAGTAAAATAAAGTGAAACCAAACTGCAGAAGTTGGTTCGGTTTGGAATTGTAGTTGCATATGTAAAACTAAAGAGTGAATAGACAATAGAAAACAGTCAAACTTTGTAGGCTTTTAAACTTTGTTGACATTTAGCTATGTGTACATATCCCCAGTTCTTGATCCATAACAAACATTTAATGAAACCATATTGTGTCGTATACAGAGAGCAGATTTGTTTTTGTATAAAATAATTTTCCCGGGCATATTGAGTAGTGAATTTGCATGGTAATGGTAAGAAATGAATGGCAAAAGATCAAATAGGGGCTTAGCAAAGAAGAGATTGTGCTTGAGAACTTTTTTCCCTATCCATACGTTTTTTTAAAAGATAGATTTTATATTGGTTTCACAAGTTTAAACATGCATCTATGAAAAAGACATAGCTGTGCATTGTAGCATTATATAACATCAAATCTCATCTGTGAGCAATAATGTTTACAGACTAAACTTTATCAGGTGGAGAATACCGTTATCCAATTTCATAGAGCTTTTATATTCTTTTTTTCATGGAGGGAGATTCTGAAAAACATCTTTGAGCACTGGATCAATATTGTGAATTTGCCAACATATTTTTTTGTGACAGAAAAGATATTCAAGAGATAACTAGAAATTGGATCTGAAATAATAGTCCAGTCCTGGGATTGCATCTCTTTCTGCTGATGAGTAATTGGGTTGTATCTTTGAGTGATACTTTCTGCTAGACTGGAGCATCCCCCTGTGCCTCTGAAAACTTTTTATCATCTTTGCACAAATTGATCCCAAAGATTAAAGAATTCGTGGTTGTGATTTCAAGTTGGACATATTGACATCTATTCTTATTGAGTGCAAAAACAGATTGATGAGCAATTTGCTTTAATCCTCTTGGGAAAGGGGTGGGATTACTTCAGAATGTTTGTTGGTTAGTTTTTTCATCAAGTATATGCCTGCTTTAACAACCAGGATAAACTAATTTGTTTCTAAATTTGTATGATTTAAGATATCAGAAAATAGAAATGAAAATCTCTAAGAGCTTACATGTTGCTTATAATGGAGTTGAAATAAAGACAAACTGACCACTGCATGCAAACAACATCATTTATGAAATATACTATTTGATATTAGTAATCATAATTTTTAAAATAAATCTCTGAAAATATCAATTAAGAAAAGCCTTGAGGGACTTATATATTATCTAAGCGAAATATAAACATAAAACATTCGTCCAATAAAGTTTGGTTTACACAAAGGCAATTGTTATGGTAGTCATCCCTGAAGTCCTAGACACCTCATTTCTTGCTATCTGATACATTGAATCTGATACCAGGGATCTTTCCCAGCAGAATACCAGTCTCTAGTTCATTAAAAATGTAGAATCTCTGAAAGAGAATCTTTGGTTAAATAGATACTTTAGGATCAGGCAAATGTTGATAATGTCTCCCTTCAGTCATGGACTGGGACTTCTTGAGAGTGTAATCATTTCTTTCTTCTTCCTTCTGGAAACTTCCCTTAGAAAGACTTATGAAATTGCAATAATCATCATAATAAAGGATGATTCTTTAAACTGCTATGAAAAATGTGAACCAAATCAGTGCATTGTCATTTCTCTCTTTTACTGGTCCCTGACTATAATGCCTTCTTTGATGGCCATGGTAAATACACTGGCACTGGGGAACCTCTTCAGTATATTATGTATTTTGTCATGAACTGTTCTATTTCCATTTGTCTCCTTCTACCTAGAATGGATTTTAACATGCCCTGGAAGCTTGTACACAACAAAAGGGCATCATTTGCTCCTTTGTGGAAATGAGAACATGACCATATTATCAGCTGACCTGCATTTTGGGGTATCTGGGCATGAAGCCAGCAGCCTTAAAGAATTAGAGTAGGAGGAAATCCTCTTGAGTTCATATACTGGAAGGTATTTTTCATTGCCCTCAGGGATCAAAGGCAAGGATGAAGCAAATTTCTTTATAACTGACTAACACAAATTGATACTAACCTGAATAAATAGCTGTATTTGAGGCTAGGTTAAAACCTGAGGAACTCTTCAAAACTTCAGGTTCAATTTCAGCTTTCTCTTTGGCAGGAAATTCAGTACTGATTCAGTTTCACTACTTAATTATTTTTGATGGCAGATAAAAGCACACATTTTCTTGTATTTCCTCACATGTTAAAAATTTTTACAAAATGAAACTTAGACAATGGTGCCCATGGGTGGTATATTTGTGTTTTCTCAGACTAAGACAGATTTATTGAGAATATTTCTTGTTTCACCAGAAAAAGATTTAACAGTGTCTATATAAGTAATATTTATTACATTCAAATCATTTCATATTGATAATATACAGACTGAATATATTTACTCACAACTTACTTTTGTCAGAAAATTTATCAGCATGCTTGAATATTGACCTCACTTTCTTGCTTTCTGAGAAAAGAGAGATGAAGTGTTGCCCCTCTAGTCAAAAATGAATCCCTTCTCTATCCTCTTCTGAAACCATCTTCCCTTGTTGCCACTGATCTACTTTCTGTTTACTTTCATCCCAAAATTTCTTGAAATGTTTTATACAGAGAGTTACATGGCCAAGGTTACAATGATGTCAATAAGGTAAAGGAAATATGGAGAATATGCCAGAAGATACTGCATTTTATATACTGTTAGGTAAAAAAAAATAAAAGCTTATGAACATAGATAATCAATTTTCTTTTTTTTCAGAGATTTATCCTTTAATGCACATAACGCTCTCAAAAACTTGGCTTAAAACTTAGTATTTTTGGCCTCCCCGGTGGCGCAGTGGTTGAGCGCTGGGTTGCGAAGCTGCCCACAGCCTCTGCGGTGCCGGTTCGATCCCCGGCTGCTCCCCGGCCCCGGAGGAGGATCCCACATGGTGCGCAGACCTCTCCTGCCACCCGCTGCTCCCCTCAGCAGTGTGCTTCGGTCCTTCTGCCTGTTCTGCTCCCCGCTCTGGCTCTGGTGAATTCTCTCACCCTCCCGCGCTTCTGACTGTACCCAGTGCATGTATAAACAAAACAAACAAACACATATAATAAATAAATAAATAAAAACATGCCTCTATAAAAAAAAACTATTTAAAAAAAAAAAAACTTAGTATTTTTATTCTCTCATAATTTGTGTTGAGCATGGATGTGAGCCTCTGCCTTAGGCTCCTACAGACTGTAATCAGTATCTTCTATACTTAGCTCAAAATTTCACTGGGATAGGATCTACTTCCAAGCTCACTTTGTTGCTGGTATTACTCAAATATTCAAAAGTTGTTGGACTGTCTCTGGTCTTTGTCTCACAGGTCTTTCCAACATGGTCTTTGTCTCACAGTCTTTGCTCCAAGTGTAAAAACTGAGAAAATAATGCAGAGAATGCTAGCAGGACAGAAGCCACAATCTTGAGTGACCTAATCAGGGAGGTGACAATCCCTTTATCTTTCCATATTTTACAAGTTAAAAGTAAGTCACTAAACCCATATCAGAGGGATAGTGCCAAAAATGATGAATATAGTAGGTAAAAACCATTTAGAGCTGTCTTAGAAGTCTATTTGAAGGTATTCCCCCAATTCCTTACCATATAAATGTCAAAATAATTCTCCAGGAATAATAAATATGACATAATAATAATCATCTCAATGTAATATTGAAAAGTATATAAACACAAATGTAATCATTAATTATGCAAAAACAGCTTATAAGTGACAGAGTACAATGTGATTCATATTTTATTGAAATAACAGATAGAAAAAAGAGATTTGTATAATGACTAGGTTGAAATAGGCACTATTTCAGATTTTAAAGAAAAGCATGTGCTGATTTCCCACATCTTTTTTTTTTTCAGTGTCTATAATCAAAAAGGCAAGGGTGAAGATAATGAACTAATAATGTAATTGTATTGTGCCAGGGGATGCTCTAAGTGTTTTCTCTTTGTTACTACTTTTGTATGCAATTTAAGTATGTTATGTGGGTTATGTTAAGGGGAAGCAGCTGTTATTATTGACCCTCTTTAAAGATGAGGAAACTGAAACCCTAAGAATCATAGCTAAGAATTGATATTATTAGCATAGTGTTCTCATTCTAGAGTACTTGAGCTTAAATACCAAACAAAACTGCAATTCATTTCAGTAGGTCCTTCTGGGATAACTCAGAACAGAAGGTCAGGAAACATTACGTTCTCTGAAGTAGTAAACTGACACTAGCAAAGGAATCTATTTTCTACTTAAGTGTCCTAAATTATGATAGTTTTGAAAATGACAAGAATTGTTACTATGATGATGCAGGAACAGCAAACATAAGCAAGCCACTGTTCCAGGAAAACTGGAATATTTGATTACATCATTTTTCTAAAGTGCCCCAGGATTGACTTCTGAGAATCCTTTCCTTTGGAGTTTTCAGAAAGGAGGTATCTGGTAACTTCCTGTCAATCTTGACTCTATTGGTGTCAAATATACTTTTGGGAAAAATACCATTGCTCTATTCTCAGTGAACAGCAACCTCTTTTCATATACCTACTGAAAAGAGTAAGAGAAGTTGAGGAAATAATGTTAATAAGATGAAGTTATCAAAATCAAAGAATCTGAACAAGACTAAGATTTTCATAAAACATACCATTTGGTTAACGAGTCAACTTCAGCCCTCTGTTCTGCCATTTATCATAACTGATCATAGCTATTAATAAATCAGTGGTTTTTCACTATAGAGAGCTGTGTGGAGATTTCTTGACCTACTAAACATAGGGCTTCCATATGACCCAGCAATTCCACTCCTAGGTATTTACCCAAAGACACAGAAACATTAATTCCAAAGTGCACCTGCACACCTATGTTTATAGCAGCACTGTTTACAATAGCTAAGCTATGGAAACAACCCAAATGCCCAAAAATAGATGACTGGATCAAGAAGATGTGGTCCATATACACCATGGAATATTACTCAGCATTCAAAAAAGATAAACACATGCAGTTTGCAGCAACATGGATGGCGCTGGAAGGGATCATGCTCAGCGAAATAAGCCAGAAAGAAAAAGAAAAATACCGGATGGTCTCACTCATAGCAGGAATTTAGAAAACCTAAATAAGAGACCAGGAAAAAGACTAATCAATACAAAGTAAAAATCAAAATCAACAAGTAACTATAAACCAGAGACACACTACGGGAGTGGGGGATAGGGGCGGGAAAAGGAAGGACTAGAGTCAAAATAAGGGGAGGGTGCAATTGTATGGGGAATATAACCAAAATGAAAATGCATACATTGTGCAAAGATGAAAAATGATGTAAGAATTATATAAAATAAAATATTAAAAAATAAATCAGTGGTTTTTAACTGGGGGTGATTTTGCCTTTGGAAAATTTGGCAGTGTTTTTGGAAATGTTGTTAACAACCGTGACTGGACAAGGATAGAGGCCACGTGCACCTAAGATGCCCTTCATTGAATGGATACTTCTTCCCTCCCTAATACCCCAGTAACAAGGAATGATGGGGACCAAATTGTCAGTAGTGCCAAGGCTGAGAAATCATTCTTTATGTGAAGAAAGAAATGAAGAGTTCTTGGTTCTTTTTCTTTCTTCTTTATTGTGAAAAGAATTGAGTTCTTACTTATATGATTCAATAAAACAGAACTTTATAACTGGACATGGCAGTCATTAGGACAGTGAGTTAGTGAATCAGTTTTAATACGGAGTGAAAGAAAACCTGTCTTTAGTACTCTGAATTCAGTCCAGTTTTTCATTAAAAAATCTCACAAGTGTATCTTCAGCAAATTAAAATATATATATATATATATATATATTTATATATGTATATATCTTTCTCAGCCCCTTGACCCTCTGTGTCAGAATTAATACATTAAACCATCTTCCCCTATAAATATCTTCACATTTTTATTAGCTATCAAAAGCTATTGTATGATTAGGAAAAGGGAACTATAAAAAGAAAGAGAAAAATCTGCTTACTCTAAGTAAGAAGAGATTAAAAATTGTTGAATATAACAATTTCAAAAAGTAGCATTCTTTGACTTAAATTAATGAATTATATCCCTTTGAAGCAACTATAAAACCAATTTCAGAAAATATATTTAAATAAAGGAATACCTCAAACTTTAAGTCATTGTATTAGATTATTCTATCACAATGTTCACAAACTTTACTTTTCATATTTCAACTACTGCAGAGACAGAATATTAATTTTATTATTCTATTTTTGGATTAAATTTATAGAAAAGCTGCTACAAAAACAATTTGGGCATATGACATTATTGCTACATGTTTGTTTTGCCTGTACTCAGAAACCAATTTAGAAGGAAAATATTGAATTAAATAGATACATTTTCTCTTAATATTTCAAACTGTTTGAAATGAAGCTAGCTACTTTTTTTTTTAAGACCAGAAAGTATGGAAAGGCACAAGGAAATAAATTAAGATTATATGACATATTACCATTCAGAGGATATCACAATTAAAATTTTCATTCTTTCAGGTTTGTGTACACACTCATTTATAAATGAAATCTTTCTGTGTTTACTGTTTTATAAAAAATTTTTCTGTTACTTTGAAGACAATTGACTGGTTCAATATAAATTATCGCTTAATAGCAACTTTGGTCAAAAGGCTAATTACTGCTTTTTAAAAATGTATTTGAGTGTAATTATCTGTCTGATATGGGTGATTTTTCTTTTGTTTTTATCTTTAATGTTTTAATTTTCAAATTATGAGGAAGTCATTTAAAAACACCTCTAAAGTACTTCAAATGTAGTCTGGAGTCCAGTTTGCCATACAAGGATATTTTCTAAGGGGTAGTTCTAACTAACCTAACTAGTTAGAACTAGTTAATAGTACTAATTCAAGTTCCCTAGCTCTTTCATATGCAGTATACACATGCACATTTAGGCAAATGTACATCACAACATTAATTTATCACAAGATTAAGTTAGTATTTAGGAATACTTCATGGAACAAGAAGCTTGCTTTATATGACCTTCAGTTATCTATCACAAATTTGGATATATAAATCTAAACATTTTATGGATGCTGATGGAAAAATATGATTCCAGACTTAGAGACAAAGGATAGTTTATCATTTCTGTGATAGAAATATACAGCACATGATCATTTTCTTGTGGCACTTCCCCCAGCCTACATCTCCACTGAGTGAAGCAGCATATGAATATGGTGCTTGCGCATAAGCTGCAAGCAAACCAGTCCCTTTGCCTGGGTGGGAGACATTATCTTGATTATATTGGACAATAAATAAACCTACCTTTTGATACAGGAACAATTTCAGGATAAACTACAAGAGTAGCATTACTAGGTCAAAGGGAAAAAGCATTTGAAATTTTTTGACAGATGTTGCCAAATTTTCTTCCAAAATGGCCATGTCATTTTGTGCTTTCACCAGTAGTGTATCAGATTGCTTGTTTTCAGATTGTTGTTGTTGTTTTTTAATTAATGATGTTCAAACTGGTTATCAATTCAGAAGTGATAAAACTGCTCCATAATATATATGATATACTACTGTAAATTTCAAATGGATCAATGATTCAAATGCCAAAAAATAAAAAATCATGAAGCTATAAATCCTGGGAGAAACATAGGTGAATGGCTTGCACACCTGGACAGTACACGCATTTCAAACACACATACACATACACACAGAGAGACCTCTTCTGCATGTTAATTATCATAATAAACCAATAATGACAATAAGGATATAAAAGAAAAACATTACAAAAAATAATGATGAGATAATATTTTATAAGGTGTATAAAACCAATACTGATACCATATGTTACTGATTCATGAGTATATAAACAGAAAATAAAAAGAAAATAAAATATGAAGTCCAGCCCAAACATAGACACAAATACATATGGAATTTAGGGAACCACTTCAATCAGAAAAATTAAAGATGGGTACTTCTATATGTTTAGCCTTTAATCATTTGTGTATTTTTTTTTTTACTTTCAGTTCATTTTGAATTCTGTCAGTTCTCTCATTTTTATGGATTGTTTGACGATGTCTTGCTTAAGTTCTTGTATATTTGATTTGAAACACCTTCATATTCTGATGGGTTCAAAATTACTGTAACTATTTTTAATAGGTTCTAGAAAGTTCACAATGTTTATGTGTTTGATGGCAGTATTTGATGAACTTCTTTTTTTTGTAGAAAAATTCTGTTGCTCTCTGCCATTTTTGAATCCTTTTTTTGAATATTTTAATGTTTCTTTCTGGTTACCTCTATTTGTGTGAGTGGAAATTTCATGGATCAGCAATTGAACTCTTTGCAAGGGACTCCTGCCTGGAAGGGAAGGGGCATAAGCAAGACTGATGGTGGAGTAGATCTCTAGCTTTTTTTAAAAAGATTTATTTATTTGTGCATACAAGAACTGGGGTGCAGGCCAGAGGTGTGGGAGGTTGAAAGGATTCACCAGAGACAGAGTGGGGAACAGAACAGGCAGACTGACTGAAATACACTGTTGAGGGGAACAGCGGGTGAGATAGGAGAGGTCTGCTGTGCCATGTGAGTTGCTCCCTGCTGCAGTGGCTGGCAATAGCTTGATCGCACTATGTTTAACCCTTGCGCCACCAGGGAGGGCCAGATCTCTAACTTTCACAAAAAGGTTCTTTCTCACTTGGTAAGATGACGTGCTCTCTACCTCAAACTGTACAGTCATATTTTTGCTGCCTCTTTGACCTTAAGCAGGTGTTAAAAGCTTTTCCTTATCTGTCCTACATTACCAGAGTTCCTTCCTCAGCTACTGACCTCCACTCACTGCCCACCTCCCTGCCCCCAATGAATGTGTGCAGTAGAATCCCCTAACTTCTGGTAGCTTCAGACCTTTTTTTCCACTCTGTGATTGTTCCTCATCTTCTCTCTATACCTTTATTACTACTCCTGCTTCTGTGGAAAAATCTGCGTGCTTATATCAAGCCATACTAATGATGGAGCATTTTCCTTTTGGGAGTGAATTGCCACTTCATGTGTCAGATTCACCACTGCTGAGCTTCTCAACTCTCCCAGTTCTGTGGTTAGGCTCTTTGTATAAATTCTTGAAGAAATTCCTGCATTGCTCTACTGGTCTGAACTCTTTTGGTAAAACTTAAATTTCTATTGCAATTTTTGAGTTTTATATTTCATAGTTCATATGAAAATTAGTTTATGGATTTTCCCCCCTTTTCACTTTGTTTCAGGAGGAGACATGCTAAGGTTCAGAATTAAGTTGCCACAGTGTTAATATCAGTAATCTTTTTCAGTGCTTTATTTTTACTGTGGGGCTTGATGTTCATTTTAAAATTAAAAAACAACATTTAATCAACTATAAATGATAGACTTGTTCCATACAAATATCGCTAATAGGCATATGATTTGATTAAACTCATAAAGTTGTTCTTAACATGATCTAGTTAGTATAAAAACTTACCTTCTATGTAATTCCTGCTTAATCTTTATTACAGCAGTTTAGAAAGTACAGGGAGAGCTTTAGGAGGATTGATACTCTCTGGAGGTATCTCAGAAGTTCTATTTGTGAAGATATTAAGTGAGACTTTGAGTAACGTGATATCGTTGTGAGAAAATTATATCAAGAAATGACTCTCTGGTTTCTTCTTACTCATTACAAATTTCCATTTAGCCTACCTACATGTTATATTTCAAGTTATAATTCTCTCTGCTTTTCTAGAAGCAAAAATAAAATAAAAATAAATTTTAAAAAATGTGTTTTTTGACTTTCCACACCATAGTGTTGGCTTCATTTGAGTCACAATAGTTGATGAGGTCATTCCTATAGAGTTATCTTTGCATGTTTTGTGTTACTTATCCATTAATGTCTTCCTTTATCTTGCTTCAAAATGCAAACACAAAAAAAGGAGGTTCAAAACTATGGATTGATTGACAATGTAAAAAGTATACAAATTGTTTATATCCATTTTTAACACTATTAGCCTTTTTGTTACAATGCTGAATTCTTTGATCTTTTACTGACCTATTTAAAGAATTGCATGTTTTGGAAAATAAGACCATGCCATTTAATTGACATAATAGAACATGATATTTAATTAATATTATTTTTAATGATATTCACTGTGGGGAATTATGAAAAAAACTCTATTGTATGGTGTCATTTATCTGTTCATTGCAGGCCAATATTTTAATTGTTTTCAGAGAGAGTTCCAATCAACATTGGGACCCATTTATTATTTGTTAGCTACTGAACACTTCATTTGGTTCAATATCTACTTTTCCTTCCAAAGTTAGCCTGAATGAGTTATTAATTGATCTCATCAGGGATCACTTGCACATTTGTAGTTAATTGAGGGTTGTCTGGGTTGTTGCTGATCTAGGGCAACCTTACCTGTGACAGATCACTGCTTTGCTGGGACAGATCATTACTTGTGGTCTCTAATTCACCATCAGCCTACTTAGTGTTTATTCCCATGGTAAGAAAGAGAGAAGCAGATATCTATTGACCAGTCACAATGCCATCCTGGATTCAGAACTTAGGGAAACAGTCTCCACCCTTGATAGGAAGAACTGAAAAGTCTCACCAAATTGCAAATGATGTGCAAACTGAGAGATGCAAAGAATTTATGTCAAGTATGTAACCAATGTAGCAACCCTTCCAGTACCCTGGTATTTCTGTTAACTACATGATCTTTCTCTTGCCTCCTCACCTAGGCATGCGTCTCAAAAACTAGGACAATCACCTTATCCAGAATCCCTAATACCTTGGTTGGTCAGGATTGAGAAATGATCAAAAGTATTCTTCTTTTAGAATAAAAGCTGAAAATATATTTTTAGAATAAGGGGAATTGACCATAGGAGACATCAGAGATGAAGGGAGAAATAAAGTCTAAATGCATTACTTTAGGCCCAAAATTGAGACATCTGGCTGTTAGAATCAATCTGGATTCCAAGAGTCATGTTGACATTGTTAAATAAATCTCTTCTTCATAAAATGGATTTGAATTAGGTTATTGCTCACTTCATAATGAAGTTGCCCTAGTAAGTCAGAGATAAACGTTAAGTTAATATCTGCAAGAAAATGTACTAGTGTAAATGCTTGAATGTTATTTGACTATTGTTGATGTCTTACGTTAATAATTTAAATGTAATTGATCCAATGCCAGGAATAAGATTTGTCATGAATTAATAGCATGGGGTTATCTGCCTGTGCAGATAACTGCATTTCACTATCATGCAGTGTTCATATTCCATAGTATTTTTTTTTCTTTTGCATTAAGTTGACCACTTGTTCAAAATACAGTATTAAGAGAAAGGTATTAGGCTAGGATCTGTATTTTAATGATAGACGAGGCAGTCACTATCCTTGTAGAATGCACAATTTTAATATTATTTAAAAACTTCAGATATTTATATTTTCATAAAATATTGCTGTTATTCTTAATGTTGAAATGGTGAATGTTGAATGATGGATTATTTTAAAAATTAAATTTCAAAAAACCTGCTCAGATTTTTTTTGAGAAATGACCAGCAGAGTGAGAAAATCTATTTTATTCGTTTTTCAAAAGTTGCCCTTTTCTAATGTCAAGCAACTACAGAATGAATGAACTTTGGAAGTGTCAGTCTTGGAGTGTTGTGCAATTTGTTCTGAGTATGAATTAGTCAGGCTGAGCCTTTGAAAGCATTAGAAACTAGGAAGATGAGCTGAACACATCCCTAAAGGGCAAACATATTGTTAGATCTGCTTAGCTCACTTTGTGCTCCATTTTTTTTTTTATAGTGGAGATTTGCCAGTTTTATAGCACTGTTAAGTCTTGTGCTAATATATACTTAAAATATTATGGTTAAGTCATAATGGACAGAAGACTTGTGATAAAGTTATGGCATATTTTTGGAGGTTGACTTACGCAGAAATGAGTAACCCTGCTTCTCACAAGGCAGACATGAGGGCATTATTTTTTCCCATAGTTGTGGTAATTCCTTATGTACCAGTTTAAATAATTTATTTACTCAACCAATGTTCTATCTGAAAATCACAGTCATTGGTGTGATTTTATTTCAAGCAAATTCATAAATTTTCCAGTGGAAGTCAACAGTGCGTTTAATACTGTAAATCACACAGTTGGGGCCTCCCTGTTGGCGCACTGTGAAGCTGTCCGCAGCCTCTGCAGTGCTGGTTCAATTCCTGGCCAGCAGGGGAGATTTCCACATGGTGCAGCAGACCTCTCCTATCGCACCCGCTGCTCCCCTCAGCAGTGTATTTTGTCAGTCTGCCTGTTCTGCTCCCCACTCTGTCTCCGGTGTATCCTCTCACCCTCCCGCACATCTGGCCTGTACCCCAGTTCTTGTATAAATAAACAAATCTTTAAAAAAAAATGCAATATCCTTAAAAAAAAAATCACACAGTCGAATCCTAAGAAGATGCTGGCCAGTGAAAGGACTAGAGCACACATAGTAATACTCACATACTGAAGTCATAACTAGTTCTAAGATGTTGGGATAGAAAGGGCTACTAGGGATGGGGAGAGAATGCATTTGAATAAAAAGAAGTCCCAGAAGCAGGTGAGTAGAAAGAGAAACTGACTGGGGACATGTCAACACATGTTTTTGCTTCCCCTTTACCTGTGTTAACTGGTCCTAATCTATATACCCACATTTCTCGGACAATTTAATAAAGACAAATTTGTAGCTAGAATATATCTGTTTTGTTTTTTCCCCCCCTATTCAGTTTCTGGGAATTACTCCATTTATTGTAATTCCAGTGATTTTGTCAGAGAAGATACCTTGTACTTCCCACCCTATGTTCTGTCTCTCTCTCATCACTTGGGGCACAGCGATTGGTCCATAGATGAAAACATTTCACAAATAGAACCAGCCAGGGCCCTTTTAATATTGATGCTGCAAGAAACTAGTTATTCTTATGTTTTTTTTTTTTTTACATAACTTTAATGGAGTGTTTCTTTGTAGCAAACACTATTCTAAATGTTCATATGGAGATATCATTTAATTCTCTCAACAACTATGTGATTTTTGATACTACTACTATTATTATCATTTTACACATAAAGAAATTAAAGATCAGAGTGTTATGTTGCTTGTTCAAGTTCATTTAACTAGAAAGTTGCATGGCTAGACTTTTAAACAATAGTGACTCAAGCTACTTTCTCCTAACCAACTTATGCTATTATTTCTCTTCTGATATTTTAAATTAGAAGCACCACTGAAATCTGATCATATTAGAATTGTTCTTGAAAACAAAGCAACAGAATGCAATCACAGCCAACAATATTCACGTAATAGTAGTATTTATATTTATAATAATAATAGAGTGGGAGAGACAGACTCACAATAATATTATTTGAACAGATCTCCATTTTGTCTTGGCATGAATCTCAACACTTTCTCTCTCTATCCTTTTCTCTTTGGTTGACTATTTCTTTTCCAGTAAACATAGTCAGAATGACAGGTGTACCAAGAACTTTGGCTGTCATATTCTAATAACCCAATGACCCATTAATGTGACTGTTTTGTGAATTTAAAAATAACTGTCCTTCCTGGGGCTAGCCTTTGATACTTACTCATTTACCTTTATTTCTTCTTTCTTCTATTCTAAAAGATCTGTTTCCATGTGCTTTAATGATTCATATCTGAGAGTGAATTCAAGTAAGTGTGAAGGAAGTGGCACATTTCTTTTTTACATATCAGAAAGTACTATATAATTAAAAGAAAACCATCCATGGGCACATTCATGCTCTGTGGCATGAAGCATATCACTTAGGCTTCTTATAATACACACACAACAACCTGACCTTTTGTATTTATTTTAGCACATCAAAAGAGCTTGTGAATAGCAACAGAGCACTCAATCTTGCAGAGGATTCCCACATGCAAAGATTGTGCTTGTGCACAATTCCCACGTCCCCTCCTTCATGCCACTACAGGCCCTGGCCATGCCCTCAATCTGGACCAGTTGTTCGGGCCTCTATTGTTTCGAGAGATAATTATAGAAATGTATTACAGAGATTTCAGTAAAGTACTTCTATACCAAAAGGAGAAAAATTGTCACTGGTTTTTTTTTTTTTTTTTTTTTTTACCTTTTTTCTTGTAGCATATAAATCAATGTACCTAAATGGGACAGGCTAGAGAAATCGTATAAAAAACGAGCAATGAGCCACAGTATCCACTAACATACAGAACACTTCTCATTACATAGCTGACAAAAGCTTTAAAATACAAAGCCAGTCCCCAAATGTGTTATGTCCTTTGGGAAAAAAATCTGTTGTTTACTCTTCAGAATTTCCTGAGGCTCTGAACAAATCATGACTTTCTTTACATGCGATTGTGTAGGTTCTTCAGGACCTGTAACTGAATCTCTAACATCAAATAACTTTAGTCTTTAGAATTACTTCCAACTACCTTTCTATTTTGTTCCTATAAAATTGTTTCCCACGTAGACCCGGGGTGAGGGGGGGATCACATGATCCTTTCTTAATTTCTGTGGCTTTCTGTATTATTTCCTTTACCAGATGAGACCACAGTTTAAACTATCCCTGTGATGTGATTCTTTGGTCTGAATCATCGTGGTTTCCTTCTGAAAAAAGAATTCTTTTAGTCCATTGTTACATTTAATTATATTGGCATATGCATTTTTATCATTCAGTGTTTCAGCTCTATAAAGAAAGGAGTTTTAATCTTTTACTGAAAGTTCTTGTTGAAGCCTATCTTTTATTTTTTTCCTTAATATAATTTTTTATAGACTTGGGTTTGATCCTCTATTAATCTTTGTGGTATAGAACAACATTTTCTTTAATTATAGAAATAATATGTGCAGCCAGCTGGCTGTGTGTGATAAGTTCATTTACACCTTTAAGTGTTTACACATTTAAGCAAAATACCAGTTTGTTTCTGTTTCTTTAGTTCTTTGTGGAAACAGCAGCCTTAGTCTTGTATAAATTGGTTCACTGACTTATCTAGAAGGATTCACTTTAACTCCTGTTTAGATTAACAGTTCCTTAGAGAATCATTAGGAATTCTGTTGACAATTACCAGTAGTTGAGTCTGTGTGAGTGAGTCACTCAGTGTATTCAAACTGCTACCTGAAATACCAGCTTTGTTGACATTACCTAACTTTATACCCAAAAATGAATTACTCACCCATCTTGACGTTCATGTCTATAAATATTTTAATTCTTCCCATGAGACCTAAAGCAGGTGTTCACCACCTCTTACCTGAAGTTTCAACTTTCTACATAATATGCATGAGTCTATTCTCTTCTATCTCCATCCAATAGTTTCTCAATATTACTGACCTAGGTTTTTATTTTTTTTAATAAAGAAAATATTTGGAAATAGTTCTCTTGTTGAAGAACCTGATGATATCCTGTGTGAAGACAAAAATCTGAATTCCTTACCTTGGCATGCCATGCATTTTTGCAAATTGGTATTGTAGCTTTCCAACTTAAACTCTAGTCAAAAATGACCAAGAACCCATTTTGCTTTATCAGTTGCACATATGTTTAAGAATCCCTAAGGATATTTTGCTTTAACTGATTACTCTAAACAGATTTGATTGTATGATATTTACTTGGATTCCTACTTTGTGCAAGATAATTTTCTAGGAGTTGGAATACTAGAAAAATAAAATAAACAAGGCCTGAATTGTCTTCAAAATAAACTGTAGAGAAGGGGTTCTATACAGATAAGTAAACATATGTATGGACAGGAGTGTTCAATAAATATGTATATTTACATATGTATGTGATAATTTCAAATAGTAATAACTATTATGAAGAAAATTAAAAGAAACAGTAGGTTGACAATACTTTCTCAACCATAATTTAAGCAATTCAGATATAGCCACATTTATCATTTAGCATAATAATGCTAATAATAGCTAAAATGCCTACTGTTTTATTATTAGTACACATATTATTCCAAGTACTTTTCTTGAATTAAATCATACTAAAAGTTCATTATTACAGAGGAAGTAGCAGAGCTAGAGAAAACTAAAATAATTTGCCAATAGGGCCTCCCTGGTTGTGCAAAGGGTTAAGACACAACCTATGAAACTCACTGCAGCCATTGCAGCGTGAGTTCAAGCCCCAGCCAGGGAGCTACCTATGTGGCACAGCAGACCTCTCCTGACTCACCCGCTGCTCCCCTCAGCAGTGTATTTCAGTCAGTCTGCCTGTTCTGATCTCTGTTCCATCTCTGGTGAATCTTCGCACCCCCCCCCCCACTGTACCCCAGTTCTTGTGTGCATAAATATATAAATCTTAAAAAAATAATTTGCCAATACTGGAATGACAGAAGCCAAGAGGAGTCTTTCTCCAGAACTAGTATTCATAGTAACTGTACTCTACTGCCTCGTTACAGTTGGCACCATTGTTATTTACATGCCTGCAAGCTCCCCTCCCCTGTTTATTGTTGGACTCCATTTTGGGGTGGAACCATGCCCAATTCATCTCTTTACCATATGTGTCTAGCCTGTATTGAATATTCCATAAATTGTTGTTGATTTAGTTATAATTATACTCTTGAAGAATGTGCATTGAACTTGTCATTGTGTGTATTCAAAGAAGAAAGAGTGAGAAGGGTGGGGGAGGCCTCTCAATTTCAGTAAAGATTTATTTCAATTAGCTTGAGTCATAAGTATTTTGTAAATAAGTATTTTCTAAAGAAGACACTGTATACAAAGTGGGGGCAAATGTTTGTTCACTTCTACTTAATATGCTCAATCCTCATAGAAGAATAAGGGATCCTTCCCTTTATTAAGATTCAGTTGTCCTGGAATATCTCACATTACTAATAACTAAGCATTAACTGTCAATTTATTTAATTTTATTTATATTCCAGTACAGTGAAGATAGAGCTGTCTCATTTCTTTCCCTGAGAAGATGTGCTTACATACCAGGATAATAAAAATTACATCTCTTTCTTTAGAGGAAAGGATGTTCAGTTTGTCAGCAGCACCTACATAAAAGCAAAGACTTCCTAATCTCTGATTTTCCTCTCTTGTAATACATTCCCACTGTGTGTGCATCCAACTCTTGGCCTGAATCATGTTGTTGTGTGGGGAATGGTGCTCAGTTAACCAGCACTAAGTTGGTTTTCTGGCTACTGTCATTTTTATAAACTGCCTTTTTCTATCTGACCCAGTGGTTTTATGTTTTTCTTCTAGCATACATAGAACAGTGGCAGAGTAATTTATCTTGCCAGTAGAGTAAAATCTCAAATCCTTCACAATTTCTGACAAAAATCCCCTAAAAAGGGCCTCCCCAGGTGGTGCAGGCAGTTGAGCGCAGCGCTATGAAGCTATCCACAGCCTCTGCGTCGCAGGTTCGATCCCGGCCAGCTGGTGGGCGAGGGTCCCACATGGCACGGCAGACCTCTCCTGTCACGCCCGCTGCTCCCCTCAACAGTGTATTTCATCTGTCTTCCTGTTCTGTTACCCAGTCTGTCTCTGGTTAATGCTCTCACCCTCCTGCACATCTGGCCTATACTCGGTTCCTGTATAAATAAATAAATAAATGTTTAAAAAAAAATCCTGTAAAAAGGAGAGGGACTGAATTCCGGGTAGTCAAAAACAGATACTGTACTATACAGACAGTCCCTGTTAATAACAGGGACTGTACTTTCTCTACAGCTAGTTTCCCTGTCACCATGAAGTGTCTGGCTTTAAAAGATGTTTGTTACTGTTTTTCTTTAAAAATATTAATGACTAGCAACATAAGGAATAATGTTTTACCTATCACCGTATTATGAGGTGAAGAAGATCATTATAAATGATATTTGTAGTAAGGATCTCTTCTTTGGAGTTCAAAGGATTGTACCTCAATATCTGTTTCAATGTTTCAGAATAGTTCCTAAGAGTTGGAGATTATTTTTATTATTATATAACTTAGATGACATGCCGTTTCCATACTGGATATAGGAATATAACCTCATCTTTAACCCAGTCAAGTCAATATTTAAATAGTTTTTAAAAAAATCAAAATTTTGCTTTCTGAGAAACATCCCCAAAAGTGACAAGTATGTTGTTAATTTGCCTTATTTCCTCAACATAATTGCTTCTGAACAAATATTCTATTTCACATTTTTATTCAAGTTAAACTAACAGTCTTGACTGAAAAATGTGATAAATTGATTTTGTGCTGATGATGTTTAATGTTATCAATCCTGTCATCTGTGAATAAAGATAATTTCCTTTTTATTCCCTGTTTTTAGCTGATAAATCTGTCCAAAACATCCAATTATAACTTAAACAGCAGTTTTGATAATGGAGATCCTTATCTTGTTTATTTTCTCAAAGGACAAAGTCTTAGTTTTATTGATATTTTACTGTAGTCTTTTCAGTGTCTACTTTATTTCTGCTCTTCATTCTACTAACTTTAGGTCTTGTTAATTCCTCTTTTTTGAGTTGTGTTAGGTGTAGATTAGGTTGTTTAATTTGGAAACTTTTTTACACCTTAATGTGGGCCTGTATTACGGTATCTTACCCCTTAGGACTGCTTTTGCTGCATCCCATGAATTCTGGTAACTTTTATCATTTTCATTTATCTCAAGGTAGTTTTTAATTTCCTCTTTTATCTAATAGCTATTAAACAGCATGTTGTTTAATTTTGTTTATTCATAATTTTTTCCTGTTTATCCTTATGGTTGATTTTTTTTAAAAGATTTTACTTTATTTATTTATACAAGCACTGGGTATAGTCAGAAGCGCGGGAGGGTGAGAGAATTCACCAGAGGCAGAGCGGAGAGCAGAGCAGAGCAGGCAGACTGATGAAGTACACTGATGAGAGGAGCAGCGGTGGCTTGAGAGGTCTGTGCGCCATGTGGGACCCTCGCCAGAGGCCGGGGACCGAACTGGCATTGCAGAGGCTGCGGGCAGCTTCACAACCCAGCACTCAACTGCTGCGCCACGGGGGAGACCCATGGTTGATTTCTAACTATGGCATTTTGGTTAGTGAGGATACTAGGTATAATATGAAACTTTGTAGTTTTATTTACAATTGACTTGAATCCTAAGATATGGTCCATTTTGAAAATGTTCCATATAAACCAGAGACACACTACTGGGCGGGGGGAGGGGAGGGATTGGGTTCAAAACAAGGGGGGTGCAATTGTATGGGGAATGTAACCAAGATGAAAATGCATACATAGTGCAAAAATGAAAAAATGATGTAAGAAATATATAAAAATAATAATAAAAACCAACAACAACAAAAAAATCTTCCATGTGCACTTGAAAAAAAATGTGTTTGCAGCAGTTTTGGGTGGAGTGTTCTGTCTGTTAGAAATCTTTAGTCTACCTCTTCATTTAAGGCTATCATTTGTTTATTTATTCTTTGTCATGCTGATCTGTCCATTGTTGTTAAGTGGGGTATTAATTTCCCCTAGTATTATTTTGTTGTTATCATTATCTTCTTAGAATTCTGGAATTCTAAGAATTCAATTTCAAAACTAAGGTAATAGGTTTTAAGAACTCCCTTTAAAGGGAATCTAGACATACTCACAGGATGAAGAGTAGCTAAACTGTCCCAGGAATGGCCATCCAAAATCCTACATGAGGTAGGTGTTTATCAGGGATGAAGATCCAAGAAACAAATGTGAATGAATAGAGTACTTGGAATTCCCCTATCTTTCCCTAGGCCGCAATTAGGGTAATTGGACCCTATTGATACTCTGCAGAGATATTGTCTTGGTACCTGAAATGTTTTACTACTCATTGTGGAGCAGGAGTTTGAAGATTTCATGATAGAAAAATGAGTATGCCCTTGGCTTTGGAGTTCATGGAAGCAGGATCTCTCCTACAGAAGTTTTAAAATGGGTATTCCCTTTAACAGTTGTGGAAAGCAAAAGGCTATTAGAAAGCTTCTTTTCTACTTCATGGTGGTGCTAAGACACAAAGAATATGTCTGGCTTTATTTTATGTTGGGTTAAAGCTATCTTGAAAAGTCCTGAAATTGACTTCCTTTGAAAGAGTCCATGAGGGGCATGTGCCAACCAGCTTAGCAGTAGGGCAATAAATGCAAAGAATCCACAAATACACACACACACAGAGAGAGAGAGAGAGAGAGAAGGAGAGAGAGAGAGAGAGAGAGAGAGAGAGAGCGAGAGAGAGAGAAGAGAAGAGAAGAGAAGAGAAGAGAAAAATGGCATTGAAATGTTTAAGAGACTTTTGCAGAAGAGGTTGTGGAGAGACTAGATCTGTTGGTGGGTTTGCAAGTTTGTGCAGCCATTAGGGAAACCAGCATGGAGATTACTGAAAAAAAAAAAAAAAAAAAGAAATTCCATGTGATCCAGTTATCCAACTTCTCGGTATTTACTCTCCAAATAATAAAACACTAGCTTGAAGATACACACACACACACACACACACAGTCCTGTTTATGCAGCATTATTTACATTTGCCAAGAACTGGAAACAACCTAATTGCCCATTGACTGACAAAGAGATAATGAATATGTGGTATATATACACTGTGGAATATTATTCAGATATAAAAAAAATGAAATCCTGCCAGTTGCTACAACATGGGTGGGCCCAGAGAATATTATGCTTAGTAAAAAAAGAAAGACAAATATTGTATGATTTTATTCATATGTCATATATGAAAACAGATGAGCTAAATAACATAAAAATAAAATTTCGGGCAATTAAGCCTGTTAATGCTTACCAGAAGAGATGGTGGAAGAAAATGGTTTTTATGGGATAATTTTATGGAGACAGATAGAATAGGACTTTTCCTGGTGAATTTAATGTGGTGTACACACATGATGATTTTCAGTGATGCATAACTAAACCTTATATAATGTTATAATGCAATACTACCTTAATAGCAATACCTCCATTGTCTCAAAAAAGAGATCAGTAGCCCATTCTTTAAAATATTTATTTATTTATGCATACAAGAACTGGGGTGTGAACCATTGGTGCAGGGGGTGAGAGTATTCACCGGAGAGAGCTGGGAGCAAAACAGGCAGATTTACTGAAATACACTGCTGAGGTGAAGCAGTGGGCAAGGCAGGAGAGGTCTGCTGCGCCATGTGGGTTGCTCACTACTAGCCGGCCGGGGATCGAACTTGTGCTGCAGTGGCTGGTGCTATCTTGATAGTGCTGTTTTTAACCCCTGTGCCACCAGGGAGGCACATTCCCCCCCCCCCTTTTTTTTAATTTCTAATAGTAGCTGAGGGAGGAGGAAAGAGATCATAAGAAAAGATCATGTTTACTTTTTTTTTTTTTTTTTAACTGCTATTGTCTGGTCTGGGCAACACAGAGAAATCTTACATTGAATATGAGATAAATATGTTTATTTAATTTAACTAGACTTTTCATTGCCTGAAAGCAAATGTTAAACTTTTGTTTCTGATCATGTTGGTGACGAGGGATAGGGAAGTGAGAATCATCAGAACTGCATGGCATTGAAGCTTTGTGAAAGAAAATGAAACTGTTTTCTGAGTTCAGAACATCTTTATAAAACCCAGGCATTGGGGAGTTTATTCACCACACTTCACCTACATCCACTCAGAAATGATTGCTAACTAAAATATTAATGTTTGTCAAAAATCGGCATTTCAGGTATTTTTTAAATGGAACATCTCAAAGAAATGGGATTTCAGACTTTTTTTTTAATGGAAAAAAAAAATCATGTTCAGCTGAAACCTGAACATAGAATTAGAAATGGTGCTCATCTTTCTTTCAAAGCTAATGCATTTTCCTTAGTCTAGTCTCTCACCACAATCACCCAGACACCAGCAAAACCTCTCCCCAAACACACACACACACACACACACACACACATACACACTGCATGCACACAAGGATGCAAGGAGACATTCTTCCATTTAAATACAGACCTTTTCTGCAAAGACATAATTTGTGTGGCTCATTAAAGTATGAGTTTCAATAAAAAAAATATATAAAACCTTAAGTATTCAAATATGCAGCACAATCAAGGAAGCACACCAGCTGATTGTTAAAATATGCAGCTTGTTGAGTAAATCCCATTAAAGACAATTTTGGAGACTAAAATATGTTTGAAAATTAGTAAAATATGTGATTTTGGTTGTCAAGTATGTTCAAATATTTTAAAAGATACAAAACTTGTTGTGAAGAAAGATACAAAGCATCAAACTCTGATGAAGAATGTTTTCACTGGTTTGTAGGAGTGGATTCTTTTGTGAGGAAACAGGGGGGTTGGTGGAAACAGGAGGGAAAAAAATACTGTTCCTTCTTTCACAACTCTTCTCTTGACAATTTCAGAAAACTAGAGCATGGTACAGTGAATATGAAATGGAGAGATTAGTTCTTTCTTTTCTCCCCAGGGAACAGCATCTAAGTCTACTGGATAAGATATGAGGTGCTTCGGGGATAACAACTGAGGCAAAGAAAGTGGGGCACTTTTACAAAATTGGCAGAAATTGCCTTTTTATCTTCCAAGAAAATATTGTGAGGCAAAACTGTCAATTTTGCACAGTTTTGCTTTAAAAACATTTCCTATTTCGTGCATAAATTTTTTAAACCTCTTCCCTCCCACGAAGAATAAAACTACAGCAGTGAAATATTGTGGTTGATGCTTATATTATAGGAGTTGATTATGTTATATTAGTCATCTCATGTATCTTTATTTAATATGAGAAGAAACATCTAAAAATATTTATATAGGCTCTTCTGGTGAATCCGGCTTGTGATGGGAAGTGCTATGGCTGGTTTCACATAAGCAGGCACTATGCAGTCTTTCCATAAATGTGCAGATGGTGAGTTGGTAATATCAAGTAATCTTTTGCACAGATGGGGGAATAAAAATGATTAGTGGAAATTACACAGGAAGATTCATTCAGATCATAGCAAATGTAACAGTGTAGGAGTTATGGTTTATATTTGTGAGTTAAAATAGGACATAAAGAAATTGGCCTATCAAAAAAGCTGTCATCAATTCAGCAATCAGTACCCAGAAGCCCTATAACATATTAAACTTATGGTCATTTTAGAAATACTCAGAAGATTACCATTCAGCTTTCTTCTTACTCAGGCTTTTTCTCAACTGATTGTGATTACATTTATTAGTAATCATGTTCTCCCAGCAACAGTACTTTGACTTACAAACACCGTTGTGAAAATTTACTCATTTTAAATATTCTATTCTCTTTTTAATGGCCATACTGTTCAACATTTCATGACTGGGCAAAGGCTAGCATAGCATTTATAGAAAACAAACAAACAAAAACTTTATAGGTATGTCTATGATAGTATTTAATTTCCTTCTGGTCAAAGCATATCTGAATTCTTTCTAATTGCATTCTAGAAAACAAATGTGTTGATTGAACATGTGCATTTATTTTTCATTTGCTCCATATTATTCTAGATGAACTTCCAGATTATTTAAATGTGTTGATAATATTTTTTTCTTTATAAAAAGAAACTGATACAACTAAATTTCCTTCTAGAAAAAAAAAGAATCATCATCTTAAAGTCTTGGAAAGATGATTAAACCACACTTCTAAAACACTTCTTAAATAAAAAGGTAATTTGGCTTCGTTTCAAATATTATGAGTAAAATGTTATTGCTACTTTTTTAAAGAAGAATTATATCAATTTTTAAACAAATGTGAATATAAATTGATCTTTTTAATTTTAGGCTATTCTGTATTTTAAAATTATTTTTGTTGAGGCAATATTGGTTTACAATACTATATACAAATCAGAGTTACATAATCACAACTCTTCAGATGTATTTTTCCACAACACATCCACCACAAAGGTACCTGTTATCCCCTATGATAGGTTTCACTCACACCATGATTGTTTATTTTTTTAAAGATTAATTTATGCATATAAGAATTGGAGTGTAGGCTATAGATATGGGGGTGAGAGGATTCACCAGAGGCAGAGTGGGGAACAGAACAGGCAGATCTACTGAAATGCAGTGCTGAGGGGAGCAGCGGGCAAGCCAGGAGAGGTCTGCTGTACCATGTGGGTTATCTCCCTGGCCGGGGATGGAATCATGTTGTAATGACTGGCGATAGCTTGATAATAGCACTGTGTCCTTAACTTCTGCACCACCAGAGAGGCCTGAAGGTCATACCATTTTTACATCAAAAATTTTACTTGGCTTAATACAAGTTAGTTAATGTGTTGTACCCAACAAATTTATTGATAGTTCTTTTACCTAACATCTGTACCAGTCCTTCAAATGACTTAAAACAGAGATTCATGCAGCAGAGGGTTCATTTGTTGGTCAGGGAATAGAGATGGGAACTCTGCTTCAAAGGCCTTCTCCCTCAACTGGGAAGAGGCTAGACTCCTAAAAGAAAGTGCTAAGTAAGGAGAAACTAAAATCTGCCTCAGCAGGATTTTTGAGAAATAGCAGAGGGGGGAGGTCATTCAGAAACTGCATTCACACCCCTTTTTACCTTCTGAGTATATTCTTAATTGGATCTGTCATGGCGCTGGCAGGCATGCTTTTTACCATAATGTTTTAACCCATCTCTTACTTCTACCTCCATCTTGTTCTTAGCCAATTTCACCTGGTTTTCTGTAGGCTAGTCTGCAGGAAAAAAATCAGCAGAACAAGAAAGAGGGGCTTATGCTTAAAAAAAAGAAAAACAAGAACAAGGCAAGATAAAGAACAAATGGTTACCAGGCAATGGCAACTGTGATTTAGAAAATCTGAGCACTTAAGTGGAGTAGAAGTTTGAACTGAGCGTATTGCTGTGTTTTGTGAATGGTGCAAAAATGGTCATAGCTAAAATTGAATATGCAAAACACATATTGTCATTTTCCATGTTACTTATGTTAAAGAGGAAAAAAGGAAGGTCTTTAAAGCCAATGGAGTGGAAGATAGCAGAATCACTAATCAGCAGTCTGTAAAGGAGGGCAATAATGTGAGTAAATCTAAAGCAAGGAAGGATTTAAATTGACATACCAAGGAAAGAAATTCCCTTTTCTCTCAATGCCTCCCCTTCAGCCCTTTTACTATCATTCTACATGAATAGGCAGGCATTGAGTTAAACAGTAATCCCCTTGAGAAAGATTTCATTGAGTTGTTATTGAAGCAAATTGTATTATCAAGAGTTTCTAGCAATAAAACTCTGAAGAGGATAAAGATTTGTAACATTTGAAATTTAGTACAATAACTAGATTGGACCTTCTACATAAACTTTTTTTTTTAACATTCTAGTCTTAAATATCATTAAATACTATTAGGTAATGCTTATCTTTGCAGGGACTTAAATTTCATTATAACTATCATAAAAAGAAAAAATACGCTATTTTCCTTATGATCACTGTAACAATAGTATTCTGGTTATTTTGAACACAAGAATTCATAACCATCTGGATGACTTCTCATTCTTTATTCCTTGCAGATGGTTATTTCCACAATCTAAAAGATCTTCCAAGACAGAAACTCAAGCATTATCTTTAATTCTTTCCTATCTCTTAACCCATTGCAGTATCTGTCACTGAATCTTATTGATTCTATTTAATGTCTTGAAAACTTTAGCCTCCTTTTTCATCCTCACTGTCACAACTTGGCTAAGGCTTTCAGGATTTCTCCCTGGATGTCTGCAACAATCTCAAAACTCTGCTATACTAGCCTTTTGTTCTGTGTTCCGCAATCTGACCAATACTTTGTTGCTGGCAATCTCCCTTAAGCATAAACTCAATTGTTTCACTTCTTGCTTAAAAACGTATAATAGATTCCCCTTTTATTATAGCATGAAATCTAAAAATGTATAAGTGATCTCTCCACAACCCATCTCCCCACTCTTCTCCACCTCAAAACTTGATATAATCACACCCCAGTTATACTGAAATATCAGTTATTCCATGAATGTGCCTATGCTTCTATAACACAACCTTACTTATTTCAAGCCTCTCACAAGCTCTGTATTGTTTGTTTGTTTTAAGTGAGTTTAACATTTACTAATCCTTTAAAATCCAATTTACATATGACTGCCCATGAGAAATTTTGTGTGTAATCCAGCATGAGATAAATGTTCTCACAGCATCTGTGATTTCTGTATCATAAACCCCATCATATTACAATGCAGTTATGTGTTCCTTTGTCAACTTCCTCTTTAAATTATTTGATGGGAGAATTTTTTTCTAACTTTATCTTTCCTGAATCAGACACAGTGGTGGTGGGCAGTAAATATTTGTTAAATGTAGAATCTGGAGTTAACACCTCTATTCAAATATATGAAACCTCATCAAATGTCTGTTAGGTTATCAGAAAAGTTCTAATTTCTTGTCTTTTTTTAAAACAACTTTTTTTGTGTGTGTGTGTAAGAATTCGTAGCATACTTAGGTTCTGTTTATAACAAATCATAAAAGATAAAAGATCCTTTATTAATAACTTTACTTTTAAGTAAAGTTTGATTATAATGTTATGTTTGATCCTTATTGTATAATCCCTATAAAATCTTATGGCATCAATTTTATGTTGTTTTATGGATTCAGTACAATTTTAATTCAGAAGATATATATTGAATGTCTACTATGTGTCGAGTTCTAGAAGGAGTAGAAGAAAATAAAAATACAGGTACATTCCTTATACTTGCGTGACTGTTTGACTTAATCTTCTATATCAGGCAAAACAAAAACAAAGGCAATGATCTATTGATAGTATCTCTTACTTGGATAGAAACATAGGAAGACTATAAAAAGCAAATAAACTTGTTTGGTTAGATAAGTTGTTAGTGAAAATATGAAAAGAATAAGAATTGTCATAATAAAACCACTAGTTGTGATGACCAGCTTGCTTTTATGTGTGGTACTAGGGTATCTTCAAAGAATGGGAAACATTATGATTGTCACTTATAGAGACTTTTTTTAAAAGATTTATTTATTTATTTATTTATTTATTTATTTATTTATTTATTTATTCATTTATACAAGCACTGGGTACAGTCAGAAGCATGGGAGGGTGAGAGAATTCACCAGAGACAGAGCGGGGAACAGAACAGGCAGACTGACAAAATACACTGCTGAGGGGAGCAGCGGGCGAGGCAGGAGAGGTCTGCTGCACCATGTGGGACCCTCGCCTGTGGCTGGGGATCGAACCGGTGCTGCAGAGGCTGTGGGCAGCTTCGCAGCCCAGCGCTCAACCACTGCACCACCAGGGGAGGCCCACTTATAGAGACTTATAGCAGAAAAATTACTAAAATTTGAAAGCAGTGTGAGATTTGAAGATTGATGGGGAATATTATTTTGGCACTTTCATAGAAAGGGGAGTAGCTGTTTTTAGCAAAGACACAGAGGTGGTGAATAAATCTGTTTGGCTTGAGCCAGGATTTGAAGCACAGAAGAGCAGACTTTTAGCTCTGGAAAGGTAGGACTAGTTAGATTAGCCAGACTCTTGAGTTGCACCTTGAGGAGCTTGGAATTTGTCCTGTAGATATGTGAGTAAGGCATCTTCATTTTAGTCTGTAAATTATAATGTTATAATAATGTTTTTGAAAGATTGACCTGGCTGGGGATTACAGGATACATTGAGAGGAAAAAGCCTCCTATAGCAGGGGGAAAAAAAAAAAAAGGGAATGCATAAAAGATGAGATCATGGAAATATGAATATAAAAGACAGAAAAATTGAAACTTAACAATTTTGCAAGTCAAATATCCTCTAATATGTGTCTCATGTCTATTTGCCTTCTTTTATTGTTACCTAATATTATAATCAACAAATTCAGAGAAAATAGTTGTTTCAAGCATTTGAGATGTTTGGGGAGGCAAGTAGTTGATTAACAGAAATGTTCACATTCAGAGAGTTGATTTTTAAATTGGAAGATTCATATCATATCCATGTATTTTTTTTGTGTGTGTCATTTTCTAAATGGTAATCAGGAGAGTGAAAGTTATCTGGACAAATAAAATAACTGACTCCTGGGAAATGAGGAAAAGTGCAAAATAGCAAAGGATCGTGTTTTGGATTTGCATTCTACTTTAGTACAATCAGTACAAACTCAAGATTATTATTTTTTTTTTGGTGACATTTGCATCAATACTTTATCACTTTATGCCCTAGATGGAATTAATGTGGAAGTGGAAATGCAATCAAAGTCAATGAATAAGACTCTAGCTTTCAAAGTAAGTGAGTTAATAAAGAAATGATTTTTTTTTCAGAAACATAGAAAGATAGAAAAATGAGGGGGGTTATAGAAAACTGTCATTTTCAATTCAGACAATATTCATATGAGGAAAATGTTCTGTCAGGTTACATAAAGATGATCTTCAGATAGATATATCAACCAGGGGTGAGAAGTGTATTGTGCTGCATTATTAAGAATGGTTCCTGGTTGGAAATATCCCCTTACTGTCAGAGGTAATGATCAATCTGCCTTATTGTAATAGTATAATTTTAATTTAGTCCTGGGCTAGATTCCAGCTAGGCAGGTAAGATCCTATTGCAATGTGAGTTTGTATATAGTATAAAAGAATCTCTCTTTTATTATATATAGCTGCTGGAACAGAAGACATAATTTCTAAGTCTCGTTTCATTGCCAAGTCTCAAGTCTATACCTTTGCTCATGGTTTTCCACTGACTATTTAGTCCTCTGAATTGTACATGGCCATAACCATCAGTAATTCAGCATCTCAAACATTAGCATAACTTACCTTTGCATCAGTTACAGAATGAAAAGGAAAACTACATCTTAATACAGCCTGAGCTTAGTTCATTTGGATTGTTATAACAACAATATCATAAATTGCTAGATGAAAAACAATAGAAATTCATTTGTTACAGTTTTAGAGATTGAGAAGGCAAGATCAAGGTGCTGTCAGATTTGGTGTAGGGTGACAGTGGATTTGCCATTAAGGGCAGTTTCTGACTGTGTCATCAGGAAACAGAAAGGTTAAATAAGCACTCTGATAACTCTTTTACAAAGACATTACTCCCTTCCTGAGAATTAAGACCCTAATCAACTCCTAAAAATCCTACCCCCCTAATACCATCACCTTCAATATATGGATTTTAGGTTACACAGACATTGAGATGATAGTAGTAATTTAGATGTCAATGAAACTGAGTGCACGTTGCCCTCTTGACAAAATAGACAAAATCCTGCCTTCTTGATGGAACCTATAGACTGGAGGAAAAAAAAAAAAGTAGACTTGTTTTTCAGTCAGGATAATTCTAGCTGTTCAAGTGTTCATCCATAGATTGAATTGTCATTTATCATACCATAACTTCTTGTCTTCTTCATTCTGCTTCCTGAAACCACAACAAAATACTAAATAGTAGAATGATATTAGTACTTTTATAATTATTTATATTTGCTAATATTTTATTTTTGAAACCACATATTTTTAGCAATTTCTTCTAAGCACCCTCTAAGCAACCTTTAAGGTTGATGCCAC
The DNA here is from genome assembly GCF_014898055.3 of Talpa occidentalis. NCBI lineage: Eukaryota > Metazoa > Chordata > Mammalia > Eulipotyphla > Talpidae > Talpa > Talpa occidentalis. The sequence goes on along the minus strand of NW_023601653.1, from coordinate 22,618,920 downwards.
TGTTCACATTTAGAGGTGAGGCAATTATGACCAAGAAAGTTTAAACAGTCTTCAATGAAGATTATTTAGTTATTGAGCTAGTAAATAACTAACACAAGTAAAAACAGTCACTCAGTTTAAAGCTCACTTTGCTAATAAATACATAAGGTTACATTATTCAGGTCTGTTATGCTATCTGAGCAATGCTCATTGGAGGCATGTCATGAATAGACAGTAATGTTTGGTTCACTTGCTATGGGATGTTCAAACATTATCCTTCTTTAAACATTTGACTTAATTGAAGTTCATGCTATTAAGTTGCTTACCTGTTTCTCTGATTCTGAATAATACCTTTTATCATTCCAACTACTTATTCTAATACTTCTAATGCCACCATCTTTTGGTCCTACCAACAACTCAAAATTGCTGATCAGTGTGCAGACAACATCCATGCACCTCTTCCCTGGGCTCACCAGTTCTGATTTGTGGACTGCCAGGTTTTCCTGCACATGTACAGCAGCTCCAGCCTCTCAACAGAGAGCCAGCCACCATCTTCAACATGCAGCTGGGTTTCCATTTGCTTCCTGTCTTTGCTCAGCCACCATCTTCCACATGTGACTTTTTTTTTTTAAGATTTACCTATCCATGCATACAAGAGCTGGGGTACAGGCCAGAGATGCAGGGGGTGAAAGGACTCACCAGAGATAGAGTGGGGAACAGAACAGGCAGATCGACTGAAGTACACTGCTGAGGGGAGCAGTGGGTGAGCCAGGAAAGGTTTGCTGTGCCATGTGGGTTGCTCCCTGGCCAGCCAGGGATTGAACTCGTGCTGCAGAGGCTGCAGATTGCTTCACAGTGTGGTGCTCAACCCCCTGCACCACCAGGGAGGCCCTGCACATGTGACTTTTGACTTGGACTTGCAACATGGACACTATCTAGGATAGAACAGATTGCATTTGCAGACCTGTGAACTCTTTTTTTTTCACCTTTGGTTCTCTATATCCTCACTCCCTGTGAATAAATTCTGTTGTTATTGTTTCTCCATGTGTGTCCTTCTTTGGTTTGTACCCTATATTCATAAGCTCGAGGTAAAGACCCACCAGCGGGGTTATCCCCCTTCCTCCTAGGTTTGCTTGGTTTCATCTCTATACATTTTTCCAAAACCATAGTATGTGTAACATCAAGAGTTAACTCTAACATAAACCATGAACCTTGAGTGATAATGATGTGTCAACATAGGTCATCAGTTGTAACAAATGTACCATATTAATATGAGTTATTTATAATGGGGGATGCTTGCATGTGTGGGTACAGGAGTATATAGGAAATCTATTTTCACCCTTTTGGTTTTGTTGGAACCTATAACTGCTTTCAAGAAAAAATAACTTTAAAATATGGAAGACGTGGTCAACTCTTTTGAATACTATTGAGAAATTGATTAAATGAGTAGAGGGAAGAACTATTGAAATTAGAAACCTCTGCATCACTCTTAACATTAATAAAAGGAATTCTAATGGGTGTTTGGGAAATAATTTCAAATGGTGAGGAGCCAATGACAAAAAAATTTTAAAGAATTTTTTTTTTAAGATTCATTCATTCATTCATTTATACAAGCACTGGGTACAGTCAGAAGTGCGGGAGGGTGAGAGAATTCACCAGAGCCAGAGCGGGGAGCAGAGCAGGCAGAAGGACCGAAGTACACTGCTGAGGGGAGCAGCGGGCGGCAGGAGAGGTCTGCGTGCCATGTGGGATCCTCCTTCTGTGGCCGGGGAGCAGCCGGGGATCACGAACTGGTGCTGCAGAGGCTGTGGGCAGCTTCGCAACCCAGCGCTCAGCCACTGTGCCACTGGGGAGGCCCTGTTAAAGAATTTTTATTTATAAACACTTATTTAGAAATTAGATGTGATGGTGAGTGCAGAAATGATGCAGAAAGTTAAAGAATGCTATGTTAATTTTCAGTAAGTGTTTGGATATGTGAGTAAATGAATAAAGGTAGGTTTAGATATTTTGTAAATAATTATGAAATTTTTTGAAACTACTGTTTGCATACAAATGTCAGCAAAACAGAATGTTTATTCATAATCCTTACAGCACTGAAAGACAGATTTATGACTTTTTTGTGTTGTTGCTTTTTCATAAATACTGATAGTTTCTGATTGGAATACTGTCAGCTTTTGGCAGCCTACTACTACTTTCTTCTCATTTATGTTACCTCTTCTTTTCAAATAAACAGATCCCACACAGTTAGGCTTCTAACAAGAACTCTAATTACTTGACTTTTAAAAATCTCACCACCACGCTTAACATTATATTTCACTGCAATCTGAATGCAGCAAATTTATCTGAGGGCTCCCCACCATTTTAAATTCTCCCAAAGTAAGAAGGAGATCATGTTCTAAAAAAAAAGTTTTATGTCTTTATATCTTTTTTTAGAAGAAAATACCTGTTTTAGGTAACCAATATGTAATTAGAATTTCTGCATTATTTAGCATGCACTTGAGTAGATTCCATGGAAAAATATATTTTGCTACTAACATCTCCCAAATATAATAGTACATTCTCCTCCACAACTTCTTTTTGGGGTTCAGGAAAAGTGCATTTCTAAATATCTCAGGACCAAATGTCAACTGCAGCCTATTCTCAGATTATTCCTTTTTTTTTTTTTTTTTTTGATACCATAGAATCTGAGCAAGAAACCATGCAGGTGACAGTGTAATGAGAATATACACCAGAAGCTCTTTCAACCAGAGCGTCCATATCAAGCTATACAATTTGTGCACTGCACAGAGAAATCTGTCCCTGGAAGGGAAAAGTTGAAATCCAGTTTATATTTTGCTCTTAAATGGCTGTATCACTTGATGCAAGAAACATCTTTTTTATAAATTGTTCTCACAGGAGCCTTCAATTTATAATTTATACAAAGACGCTATGTATATTGATAGTGGCTCTGACACCTAGTTTTCAGAAAAAGAAGTCCAAATAGGTATCACAAATAGGTGTCATCTGTGTGCAGAGTTGTCTATGTTTTCCACAGCTGCTTCTCTTTTGTTTTCACTCTCCATTATACAATCCAAGAATTAGCACATTTATTGACATTCTGTCATGTGTATTTTGCTATGAATGTTGTATATATTTTCTTTTTAAACTTCTATAATAACTCTTCAATGTGGGTACAGTTATTTTCATTTTAAATAGAGGAAAATGAGATTCAGAGAGTTTAATTAAGTTGTCAAGTACCTAATAAATAGCAGAAACAATTTTTAAGTTCATAATTCTGAAGCAGAAGTTCATTTTCTTTCCAATGCACATTCTAATATTTATAGGATCAGTTTTCTTACTATAGAAATGCCTACAATATTTTCTTTTAAAATGTCTAACCAGGCCTCCTCTGGTGGTGCAGGTGGTTGAGTGCCGTGCTGTGAAGCTGCCCACAGCCTCTGCAGCGCCCGTTCAATCTCGGCCGACTGGCGAGGGTCCCACATGGTGCGGCAGACCTCTCCTGTCTCGCCCGCTGCTCCCCTCAGCAGTGTATTTAGTCAGTCTGCCTGTTCTGTTCCCCGCTCTGTCTCTGGTGAATCCTCTCACCCTCCCACGCATCTGGCCTGTGCCCAGTTCTTGTATAAATGAATAAATAAATCTTAAAAAAAAAAAATCTAACCATGCCACTGAAGCCTCACAATAACAGTGTAGAGCAGAAATGGCAGATAATAATACTTTAATTCCAAAGATGAGAACATTGAAGCCCAGAAAAACTAAATGAATTGCCCCTGGTTATAGCTTCTAAATGGGCAAAGTAGAGTAGGACCATATTTTCAGATTCCTTGTCTCAGGATTTGTTCCTCTTGACTATATATGCCCTGTTGAATAAATTATTTTTTAGCAGCATCAAAAATCCTTTGATATTTCTATCTTTAGCCAAGATAGGTAACTGGAACCAGATTTAATCTTCTACTTTGCAACAATTAAAAAATCAAAGGAAAAGTATGTTATTACTAAATTTTCAAGACACCATTCTAAAAGAAGAATGAATCCTGAGAGATGGGAAACAGATAATTTGAGCCTTTCAACTTCCCCAAATAAGTGTTTGAGGGATTCTACATTGCTCAAGGAAGGCATCTCAGGCAGAGTGTAGCAACTTAGGGAGATGGAACCAAGAGCCTGGAAGACCAAGGTGACTCCATCTTGAGATCTTCAGAGGGTTCCCTTGAGTCTCCAACTGAGTAGTGATGAGTAAATAATGAGGAAACTGCAAGAGGTAGTACGAAAAAACCAAGGGGAAAAGATTGGAAAAAAAATCCCTAAATATTACACAGAATCAGAAATAATTTCTTTTAACCAGAATGGAAAGCCTTATAATGCATAGGGTAGGTAGAGTTTTGAGAAGGGTTTTACCTCAGTTAGGTGTATGAAAGATGGAGGAGTAATTAACCCCAGATTTTAAATTCAGCCTGGTCTCCATTAAGGAAACTATCAGGAACTGAAAGGTAAAACCTGTTTACAAGTAATTTAATCTCAATCTAGAATCAAACAAAAGTTTAAATGTAAATATATCAAGCACACAACAAAGTAAAAAATTTGCCAGGTGTGCAAAGCACACAACAAAGTAAAAAATTCACCAGGTGTGCAAAGAAACAGGAAAATATGTCTCATAATGAGGACAATAGTTAATCAAAAACAGTCCCCCATTTGGCACAGATGGCAAAATTAGTAGGCTAGGACATTAACACAGTTGCTGCCACCATATTCCATATGTTCAAGAAAGTAGAATACATATTGACAAATCTAGGATCTGATTTTTCCCTAAATATTTCATATTTTCATGTCACTGTGCATCATATTATATATAATTCTGATTTCCAGCTGTTCACTACTAGTATATTAAAATGAGTAATACTTAAATTTTTTTATCTTTTATCATGAAAATTTGTTAAACTCACTGAGAAATGTAGTAACTATTATGTTGATTCCATCAGATTTCCACAAGGCAAGAAAGACCATTTCATTCGTGAGTAAGGACAATTTCACTTCTTCCTGTGTAATCAAACTGGTTTTTGTTTCACTTTCTTACATATTTGCACTATGTAACCAGCAATATATTAAATAAAAGTTCTGAGAATAGACATCCTAGTCTTGTAGCTGATCTTAGAGTAAATCATTCAATCATTTACAATTAAATATTATATTAGCTGAGATTTTTCTTGACTATCCTTTTATTCTTAGCTAGGTAGACTGATTTCTATCACCTACAATGGAATTCTGACTGATAATGATATTACTTAAAGAAAGAAATATACTTTTGTGTGAAATTAAAAGTGCTTCCCATCACCTCAATGTATATCCTCTCGTCCAACCTATGTTAAGATTCTCATATTATTCTACTAGGACTTCTATAACAAAATACATTCAACTATGTAGCTTAAATAAAAGAAATTTATTTCTCTTTGGACTTTTCTAGAAGTCCAAGAACAAAATAGAAAATATATAAAACTTAAAAGACTCAAATACAGCAAAGATATGCAAGTGTGAGTAAATGTAATTTCTCTTTAATTGGTATCTTCTTTTGGTTTGAAGATGGTCACTCTTATTCCTCATATGATCTTATGACCTTTTCTCTGTAAGCTTACATTCCTACTATCTCTTCTTTTTTTTTTTTGCCAGACACATAAAAGGTTTTATTAATCCTCGCATGAAAAATCTGCATGAAAAATCTGCATAATCACCACAGATACAGATAAAGTCACTGCAGAATCTTTACTCCTTCTGTTGTCCAATCTCCAGCTCACTTTTTGCCAGCGCCAACATTGGCCTTTGCAGTCCCCCTGACTTTCTTCATTCTGTTCTTGCGTTCCTTTCGCTGTTTTCTTGAGGTCTTTTTCTTCTCATAAAGGCCATGTCTTGCAAGTCTGTGTTTGGGTTCATTTTTCTTTGCATAATCCAAGGAATCATAAATCATGCCAAAGCCAGTTGTTTTGCCACCTCCAAAATGGGTTCTGAATCCAAATACAAAGATGACATCAGGGGTGGTCTTGTACATTTTCGCTAGTTTTTCCCGAATTTCTGTCTTAGGTACTGTTGCCTTTCCGGGGTGAAGGACGTCAATGACCATTTGTTTTCGCTGAAGCAGTCGGTTGGTCATGAATTTCCTAGTCCGGATAGTCACTGTGTCATTCATGATGGCGGTGGATCTTCAGGCAGCCAGGAGGAAAAGTATCTCTTCTTCTTATAAAGACAACAGTAACAGTGGCTTAGGGTCTTATAATAGCCCTTCATCACATCTTAATTGCCCCTTCAAAGACTTTATATCCAAATACAATCATACCATAGGTTAGGGCTTCAATATAAATTGGGGGTAGGTGACATAATTTAGTCTACAACAATCACTCTAAGTTCCAGGTATGCATCTTAGTGGAGTTATTTATTTGATTTTTTTAAACTTACCTGACTGACTCTCATATATACCAAATTTTTAAACATTTGTATAAATTAATTTTATAAAATTATAGATTTCTGTAACATCTATCTTAACAAATATACTAGAGGAAATAACTCTAAGTTTTCTATCATAGAAGTGATGAAGGTATCAATAGCCTAGATTTTGTAATTAAACATCAGAATTTGATTTCTGGTTCTACCTTTTAAGAGCACAAACCATGCACTTTTTTGCAATAATCAGGTATGGAAACAATCTAAGTGCCCAAGGACACATGAGTGGATTAAAAGAATGTGATACAGGGCCTCCCCGGTGGCGCAGCAGTTGAGCGCTGGGTTGCGAAGCTGCCCGCAGCCTCTGCGGTGCCAGTTTGATCCCCGGCTGCTCCTCGGCCACTGGAGGAGGGTCCCACATGGCGCACAGACCTCTCCTGCCACCCGCTGCTCCCCTCAGCATTGTACTTCAGTCCTTCTGCCTGCTCTGCTCCCCGCTCTGGCTCTGGTGAATTCTCTCACCCTCCCGCGCTTCTGACTGTACCCAGTGCTTGTATAAATAAATAAATAAATCTTTAAAAAATAAAAAAATAAAAATATCCATTCAAAGTTAAAATGGTTAAAGCTTCTATCCTGACTGTCATGGGAACAGTTCTGCCAATTTACATGTAACTATGTCATAAATAATAAAATGAATTAAAAATAAAAATGAAAGAAACACAAGCTCTGATTTCATAAAGAGCAGGACTTGAATCTTGGCTGTACAATTTAGGAACTCCAGATCTTGTTCAAGTTGTTTCAACTGGTTTACCCCTAATAATCTGAAATGTAAAACAGGAAGAGAGCTTGGGACAATTAAGTGAATGTAAATATAACACTTTTATGAATTGTTCCTGGAACATAGTTAATGCCAGGCACATATTTTTTTTTTCTACTAAAATTTCTTCTTCTCTTCCATTCCTGTGTTAAGGGGAAAATGCTATATACAGGTCAGCATCAGCATTGGTGTTAGAATTCTGACTAAGACTGGGAATTGCTTTTCCGAGAACTCTCTTTGTTGTGGTTCCAGTTTAAAGTTTGCCAAAGAGAACTCATTTAAGATTGAGAAATATATATGGGTCATAGACAAGGACCTTTATTGGGGGGGGGGTGGTTTGAACAGGTAAAGTAGCTTTGTAGAGCTTTCTTTGAACTTTCACTTAGTTGTAGAATTTCTGAGACTTGAGTTTCCCATCTGTGGTTTTCCTAGCCATAGGAAGAAGTGAAATAGGTTAGTGCTTTCCCATTCCTACCATAGCCTTCTTGACCTTCTCCCTTCAAGCTTCAGTTTTTTCTACCACTGTGAAGTCTTAATTATTATATTAGACTCCTTTTTAACTGAAACATGTGAAGATAGGCTTTTCTGAGGGGATTCAAGTTGATCAACTGGTAAAACACTATAGGGGATGTTAAATTAAATGTCCATCTTTAAAGACACTTAGCCACAGTGACTGACACATAAAGCACACTCAGTAAATGCTAATTCCTCTCCTCTTATAATTCATATATTTCATGAACATATAAATATAGAATATATTTAATATAGAATATATAAATATAGAATATATAAAAACAATATAGAAATATAATTTATTTTTTTTTTTTTAATTTTTTTTTTTTTTTAATAGAGGCATGTTTTTATTTATTTATTTATTTATTTGTTTGTTTTGTTTATACATGCACTGGGTACAGTCAGAAGCGCAGGAGGGTGAGAGAATTCACCAGAGCCAGAGCAGGGAGTAGAGCAGGCAGAAGGACCGAAGTACACTGCTGAGGGGAGCAGCGGGCGGCAGGAGAGGTCTGCACGCCATGTGGGACCCTCCTCCGGTGGCCGGGGAGCAGCCGGGGATTGAACCAGCGCCGCAGAGGCCGCGGGCAGCTTCGCAACCCAGGGCTCTACCGCTGCACCACCGGGGAGGCCCTAGAAATATAATTTATATGTATTACATAATTTAAGTTCCACAGCATTTCTTTAATGTGGTTACTATTACTCCAATTTTATAGACTGAATAGCTGAGTCTTGGTAAGTAATTCATTCAATAATGAAAAGAGAAAAAAATATGTTAGAACTAGGATTTAAATCCAGGTCTGGCTGATTCTAAGCCCCATATACTTCTCATAAATTCATTTTTCCTGGGCCTCCCCAGTGGCGCAGCGGTTGAGTGCTGGGCTGCAAAGCTGCCCACAGCCTCTGCAGCACCAGTTCGATCCCTGGCCACCAGTGAGGGTCCCACATGGTGCGCAGACCTCTCCTGCCGCGCCCGCTGGTCCCCTCAGCAATGTACTTTGTCAGTCTGCCTGTTCTGCGCCCCGCTCTGGCTCTGGTGAATTCTCTCACCCTCCCGTGCTTCTGATTGTACCCAGTGCTTGTATAAATAAATAAATAAATAAATAAATAAATAAATAAATAAATAAATAAATAAATATTTTTTTAAAAAAAAATTCATTTTTCCTTCATGGATAAAGCTTAATGAAAGCCTCATGCTTTGCAAGATATGATTTTTACTTTAGCTGTCATTTACATATCAGTTTCTAATTACTCTTAAGAAATAATACTATTTACAATAGCTAAGCTTTGGAAACAGCCCAAATGCCCAAAAACAGATGACTGGATCAAGAAGATGTGGTACATATATACCATGGAATATTACTCAGCATTCAAAAAAGATAAACACATGCAATTTGCAGCAACATGGATGGCGCTGGAAGGGATCATGCTCAGCGAAATAAGCCAGAAAGAAAAAGAAAAATACCAGATGGTCTCACTCATAGCAGGAATCTAGAAAACTTAAATAAGGGACCAGGAAAATGAATAACTGTAAGAAAGTGAAAATCAAAATCAACAAAAAACTATGAACCAGAGACACTTTTTGGGGGGTGGGGGGAAGGAGGGGAGGGACTGGGGTCAGAATGGGGGGGTTGCAATTGTATGGGGAATATAAAAATAAAATTTATTATAAAAAAATAAATAAATAAATCTTAAAAAAAAAGAAGTAATAGAGGGAAAAAGTCCACTCATAAGCTAGATAAACCCCATATGAAAATAAAGTTTTAATGTGTAAGAAAAAAAAAGAAGCTATTTGGATGCCAATTATTTTCTAAATGACTACTATACACATTTACCAGACACTAGGCACTTTTGTATTTTTTTCTGGCTTTTAAATTGTGTACATACATATGAGATTTTCTCACCTTGAGAGATATTTTAGTTATGTAATAAGAATTATTACAATAGCCACACTCCAAAATATCAGAAACTAAACACAATTGAAGTTTACTTTTCAGTCATGTAAATCCAAGAAGGTAGGTCTGAGAGGACAGCCCTCTTTCAAACCTCTTCATCTTGCACTCTTTCCATATTGAAAATGTAGATTCTTCTTCTCCAAGAAGATAGCAGAATGAGAAAAACCCAAAGAACCTCCTGTGAGAGAGTCTGGCCGGAATTCTGTGTGTAACAGTTCCATTAACAGTAAATCAGCTGTATTGTCACACCTGCCTACTAAGGATACTGAAAAATTAATTCAGCTTTGTGTACAGAAAAGAGGAAGCTGGGTTAAAAATCAGAAAGAGATTGCCACAAAGAGTAATATCATTTGAATGAATCAAATATTTTAGAAATTTAGGAGGCTATTATCTTGAAAAAAAATAATAAGATATGTACAGGATCTTAGTTTGGTTCCTGCATTACTACTAAGAATAAAGGTAAAGAAAGAGCAAAGTTTCTTGGAAGTTCATAGAATGTTACTAGAAACAGAGTTTAATATCACATTGACAGAACTAAATATTTACAGATAATAAAATATGATACCAGATATCAAACTATTTTATAATACAATTATGAATTTTTTCTCATTTAATCTTTTCAATTACTCTTGAGATCAATTCTGATGCCCTCAATATTCAGACAAAGAAACTGAGATTCTCATGAATTGATTGTTGAAAGTTTTATAACAACATGGTAGACACAGATTTCAGGTTAAACCTTGAAATTAAGGGCCATGCCCCATGCTATAGACAGTTTATAGTTTAGCATTATATAATAGTTTATCATTATAAAATAATCCAAGCATCTTTGCCTTATCTAATAAAAAAACGGTTAATAAATTCAGAATAGTTTGTTTCCTGGTGACATCATATATTGAAAACAAGAATCCTTGTGTGTTCTTCATAGAAAAACTTAAAAAGGCAAAGTATAGAACTTGGTGCTTTTCTGGTTTACTGTTACTCCTAAGTATATGTAATTTCATAATGCATTTTAAAAAGTGCAAAATCATTGCCTACAACCATACTAATTTCTTTCTCAGGAAACCAGAGCTTCCAATAAAATCCCTGCTTCTCTGTCACAGCTGTCAACCAAACCATTCCTATTCTTTCAGCTCAACTTTCCCAATCCAGGCTTCAGCTTAATGGATACTTTCAGATGATTTCATATGAGCATCCTGGCTCATATTCACATGGGTGCTCCAGCTCCTTTACAGGGGTACTGTGTTTGGCCTCTTACTCAGATTCTGAAATATGTGAGTCCACTTTGCAAAAAAAGAATTTCATTTGCTTAGAATTAGCTCTCATGTCTGGACATGGAGAATTGGATAACATCAATCTCAATCTGAAAATGTTCTACTGTCACTAAATTAACTTAATTGATTATGCTCCTTTTACATTTTATTCAAATCAATATTGTTTTGCTGTTAAATATATTGCATATATAATATCTTATAAACTCAAGTTCACCCAACAGTGATTAAAATACATTCTTGGAAAATAATCATAGTTCTTTGGATAGCAAGATGTTTAACTTAGATTAATGACTGGGTTTACATAAAATTTTTCTATAGTGACACTGCAGGTGGCCTGTAAATGAAAGTATACTATTTAAATCGCTGAGATCAAAGTTATTTGTCTTTAAAAAATGATAGGGTGACATTTTCTTCTTCCTTTATTACTCTTTTAAAGAGTGAATTTTCTTGAGAGAATCTCATCATTTTTCTTCAGCATAGAATGACTTAAAAAAAACTCAAATTGAAAATTTTAAAGCAGTAATATTGATACTCTCCTTAGAAACTATTGTGACATTCCCAAGAGCTGAGAATGACAGAATAAGCTTTTCCCAACTAACACATTATTTGATTGTTAATGCAGGTATGAATTAAACTAATTACAGAAAATAAATTATTACCTTTCTACTTCCCTAAAACAAGAAGTAAACTATAGGGATTATTCACAAAATATGGGCATAGAAAATATCTTAAAATGGAACTGTAAAATACCTTTTAACAGTGTATACTTTGCAAAATTCCATTTTTATGAAATATAATACAGATTAAAAAACAAGTTATAATCTTGTAATTTTGTACTACTTTAATTGATTTTATTTTTCTAATACATTTATTTAAAGATTTTATATTTTGAAAATTCATCCTTTACAACTTCTATACAGAAGTAGTTATTCTAAAAGTACAATGTGTATATCTTGATTTGGAATTTTGATGTGGAACAATATAATTGGAATTTACTTAAATTCTGTATTTCAGTTATGGCAAAATGCTTAAAAAATCCATATTAAAATTTGAAAAGAGCTATGCATCTCAAAGAAAAAGTTGTGTGGGTCAATCCAGCAATGCAGACAATGAGCTGATGTGATTTTCATGTGGGTCATAGTTGATTTCTGGTTATTCTAAGATAGTAATAAATAAAGTAATAAAAGTAATAAAAAGGCAGCTATTTATTCTTCTATGTCATCACTATATTTATATTTTTAATGTTATATACCTCTTGCAACCCCACTTGTGTACAGTTGCAAGTGTCATGTTTACTGTAAATAATTTAAAATACTCAGTTATATCAATAGATATATTTATAAATTAACTTAATTCTACTCTTGGAAAAATTGTTCAAATTGAGTAATTCACATTAGACATCTACTTCGCTCTTGAAAAGAATTAAATACTTAATGGGAATACACATTCCAAAGGTAATAACAGCAAGTTATTTAGGATAGATATTATTTATGAATAGAAATTAGCTGGAGAGTTTTTTTTGTTGTTGTTGTTCAAGATATGCAGTTGACTAGCCACATGGGCTGAACACTGCTACCCCTTGGAAAATATGGATTTAAATAAATCAGCAATCTGCAACTCCCCAAAATGCCATGAGTCTAGAATTAAACTCACTGTTCTGTCCTTTCACTTAAAGAGAGGTTTTCATAGATTGCTCTGATGTGAATGTTAACTGGTCGAGCCAGGAAAGTGTTATATTTGCCTTGAAAACTAAGGCCATCACTGCCAATATGTATAACAACATGGCATATGTTGTGCCAGCATACACACACACACACACACACACACAAACAGTTAAGACTATAACTGTTAAGTAACTCTAAGGTCTGTTTCAGGAAATTTCTATAGATTAATTTATTAGTGAAAGTAACTTGCTTGCCTGGGCAAGCATCTTGCCTATGAAACAGCAGTTTGCTTCTCAAGACTTGCATCAAGATTCTCAAATATATATATATATATATATATATATATATATATATATATAGAGAGAGAGAGAGAGAGAGAGAGAGAGAGAGAGAGAGAGAGAGAAAGAGAGATGTATGTTCACCCACCCTCAACTATTGAGCTCAGACCACAAACAACATAGTCTCTCATTTCTGAGCTCTACCCTTTAATTCCCTTCTTAGATTCGGTCAAGATGGTGTTTTCACTTCCTGTAGTTATTTTTGATCAGCTTAGCTTTTTTTTTTTTAAGATTTGTTTATTTATTTATTATTCATTTATTTACAGTCAAAAGCGCGGGAGGGTGAGAGAATTCACCAGAGCCAGAGCGGGGAGCAGAGCAGGCAGAAGAACAGAAGCACACTGCTGAGGGGAGCAGGGGGCTGAGGGGAGCAGGGGGCGGCAGGAGAGGTCTGCGCACCATGTGGGACCCTCCTCCGGTGGCCGGGGAGCAGCCGGGGATCGAACCTGCGCTGCAGAGGCTGCCGGCAGCTTCGCAACCCAGCGCTCAACCACTGCGCCACCAGGGAGGCCCTGATCAGCTTAGCTTTGCTTGATTTATAGGTTGTCCAGCAATATTTGGAATACTCTTCAGTCCTAGAATGAACTTTTGATACAAGAAATTTGTTAGCCTTTCTAAAAGAACAAAGTGCAAAAGAACAAATCAAAAAATTATAAGACTGTTTTATTGGTGCCTGCTTGCTAATTAATATTTGATGTGGTAGAAGTTCCTTGGAGACATTTGTCAGGCTGTAACATCTGTTGGTGAGTTTTTGTTGAAGAAACCCCTTGCTATGGACTTAGTTTTCATTGTTAAGTGCCAACTTTAGCCACTAAAAGTTCAGAGAAATTAATCATGTTCAAATTGGCTTACATTACTTTGCAAAAGTAAGGTAAAAGACATAGGTGGAAAATCACAAATTATTATACATATGTCATTATTGAAATGTATATAAATGGTGCGAAGTAATGTGGAGAATAGCAATGCATGCATATAACTTCAGCGTATTTTCCTGTCAACAAAAAGACATTTTGTAAGCAAAAAACAAAGTTAACAAAATGAATTAATTAAAGTAAGCATCCAGGAACAAAATTAAAATTACATTTGTAATGTCATGTTGCCCAAAAGTTGCCAGGTTATCAAAGAAACTTAAACTATATATAATTTTCTTTATATGTGCCACTCAAATATTAATACATGACCTAAAGTAAATAGAAAGTTTGCCTAAAAATATAATTTTAAATTTTCTTTATCACAAACCCCAGTAGGGGCCTCCCTGGTGGCCAAGGGATTAAGTCTCAGCACTATCACCTGAGTTTGTTCCCTGACCAGGGAGCTAACCCACATGTGGCACAGCAGACCCCTCCTGTATCACCCGCTGCTCCCCTTAGCAGTGTATTTCAGTGGGATCTGCCTGTTCTGCTCCACACTCTGTCTCTCGTGAATCTGCTCACCCCTTACTTCTGGCCTTCACCCCAGTTCTTCTATGAAAAAAAAAACAGTGAAGTTAAATTTTACAAACATTACTCATTAGATCAATCAGTGTGATATTTGCAAGATACTGCATTAGCCTTTGAGAAAAATTATAAAGTAGTCGTAACTGTCAGGGCACAGAGGATAATTCCTCCACCTCAATGGGTTCTTCTCATGCTGGGTGAGCATACAAATTAACATCAGACAGGTTAATAAGAGAAAAAGAACAAATTTAATTATATACATATGGAGAATTTATATGGCTGATAATTCTAACATAAATGGGACAGAGAAGAGACAGAGGGAAAAATACATATCAATAGGTATGAAACAACTGGAATTACTGTATACCTTTAGCATATTGCTATACCACTCAGTGGGTGGAAGTGGTTTTTTTTTTTTGAGTTTGTGGGTATTTGTCTTCTTGGCGCTTGATGGTTTCTGTGATTCAAGTACTTAAAATCACACTAGCAAATAGCCACTTACACTTCCTCTGCTTTCTACAGGCTGTGTCTTGCACAGTTGTGAATACCTTCCAAGTAGAATTATCTTGTCTTTCACATAGTTGGAAGTAAATTTTCTTAGATCTTGAAATTAGATTGCCCACTGAAATATAAAGAAGGTAATACACCATGGGTGAGAAGTTACAATTATCATAACTGCCTTTCTCTTCACCTTGTCCCTTGAAGTGTAAATTTTAATGAGATAAAGACATGAAGTAGAAAGTAACTCCATGGGTTTTGTTTTTAATATGAAGGAAACTAAGCTAGTTGAGCACATCAGTTCATTCTGAGCTATGTTGTAGATGTTTTGTATTAAAGATGCTTGGGTTCTGTAATACCTTGAACAGCTTCATGATTGCACAATTTTATTCTGCAGCTCTTGCTGTTGATTTTAATGATGCCAGTGTGCCATTTTTTAATATACTTTTATATTCTTTATTTTAAATGTCATAGATGAAAAGAGAAAGTAATTTCTCCTTTGTTGTTTTCATGGTCTGTATAATTTCTGGGGAAAAATGCATAGGATACACCCCACTCTTAAATTTTTGAAACAGAAATTTCATAAAGGAATCTTTGTTAACTTGAGGAAGAAATATTCTGTTCTTATATTATATATACAACTTTATTCCTTTGATTCCTCAGTTGATTAAAAAGTAAAATACTATTATGATGTAAATCAATTATTACAGTCAAATCACATCTCTTCCAACAAACTGTTTTGGTTATCTTCCCCACTGCTTATGACTTTCTTCTTTTCACCTACACAAATTATTCCCATTCCTTTTAAGGAAACTCTTCCTGATTTCTCAATTCCATATTTAATTCCACCATTGTCTAATCACTTTTTCATATTCCTAGGTGAATGAGATTTATTAAATATATGTTATGTGCCATGTTCCAGACTTTTTTTGTGAAAATATTTTTCAAATAAGAAAAATACAGGAGTCGGGGCCTCCCCGGTGGCGCAGTGGTTGAGCGCTGGGTTGCAAAGCTGCCCACAGCCTCTGCAGCACCAGTTCGATCCCTGGCCGCCGGGTGAGGGTCCCACATGGCGCGCAGACCTCTCCTGCCGCCCGCTGTTCCCTTCAGCAGTGTACTTCTGTCCTTCTGCCTATTCTGCTCCCTGCTCTGGCTCTAGTGAATTCTCTCTCCCTCCCATGCTTCTGACTGTACCCAGTGCTTGTATAAATAAATACATAAATCTTAAAAAAAAAAGAAAAATACAGGAGTCAATTTCCACTTCAGTCCATGTGACCTCAAAGTGTTACTGCTTCATAATTCTCAAAATGAAAATGGTAAGAATGTTTATGTCTGGACTTATTGTGAAGATTAATCAAGGTGACACAGACCTAGGATTTAACCAAACACGCAATTAACATTTAAGAACTTTAACTACCATGGTGATGATTAATATCTACTATTGCTATACTGGAGTCAGTGCCTCTCACGTGTATCTGATACTTAAATCATTAACTTTGCATTATTATGTAAATGATAGTGATAATTTTATATTGTTTCCCAAATATATTTGTGAACCCCTCAAACATTGTGACAATACCATCAGTATTTTTCATGTTAATCTGCCTTATCCAGTGCTATCCTTTATTCAAAATTTGACATATAATAGGTAGTTACTAAATTTTACATCCTATTGTTTGGGCTAGTAATTAACTTAGTGTACATTTATTAAATTCCTCCTATGTGCAAAGAACTGTGCTAGAGAGAAGCCTTCTCTCCAGGAAGTTCACAGTTTAATGAAGAAGATAATTCACAGTTGCAAAGAGGAATCCAACAAAAAAGGGCATTGCTTATGAAATAAATACAGTCCAATAAATTTATGACATTCAAAGTATACCCATTTATTTAGTGCATATTTAGGTTTTGTAGGCCATACAGTTTTCATTGCAACTATTTACCTCTGTCATTGTGGATTGAAAATAACCACAGACAACACATAAACATGTATGTTCTAATAAAAATTTTATTCAAGGACATGCAGATTGAATTTTATAGAATTTTTACAAAATGTTACATGTTGCAAAATATGATTCATCCTTTGATATTTCTCCCCAACCATTTAATAATGTAAAAACCATTCTTACATGAAGGCTATATAAAAACAGGTGTGGGTCACAAGTCACAGCTTGCTGATCTCCAGTATACATAATTGCATCTTATTAGGCAGTAGCTTTTTTATGCTATGCTAAAAAATGTTGGCAGCATTAAGAGCCAAAAGGAGATTGATATAAGGTATTCAGGAAATTCAAGGAAGGCCTCATGAAGAGTGAAGATTCTGAACCAGCTCCAAGTTTACTACCGATGGGGAGCAATTAGCTTCATTCACTTCCATGACTGGAAGTTTCAGGCATAAATCAGGTCAGCCAGCTGACAAGGTGCATGCTACAGGGCATACCAAAATATAAATGAAAATTCCCTGGGCTGTTAGTATGTATTCACATATTTTTCTCTGTCAACATCATTATCATATTTCCACAGGACTTTTTCAAGTCAGCCTTGGCAACTATCTGCTGAATTCTGAGAGCGTTTGTGTATACTTCACACATAAGCCATCTCCTTTCTTCCCTCCCACCTCCCACAATTTTCATCTTGGAAATGACTGAGATTTTCAGTGTTTACAGCACTTTGTTGCTCAAGGCATGTCCCTGTCTTTTAAGCACTGTGACTCCGATTTGAAATATTTTCTATCCTTAAACCTGACCCTTTCCTGCCTTGCCCTCAAGCCTTTGCTGAACACAAAAGCTGGAATGACCCTTCTGTCACACCTGGGCTGTAGTCTCTTTTCAACCAATACCCAGGCAGTGCCTTTGGCAAATATTTCCTGGGGTCTATTTATACAAAATTCTATAAAATGTAATCTTTTTTTCCCCAGTAATTGGAATATGCCTCTAGTGACAACAAATATCTAAAATCTTGAAATGTGTGCCTCTTACTTGTTAACCTGTGATTTTGTTCTCTCTGGTGTGCTGTGGCTATGACCACATTCATTTCATAAGCAATATCCTTTTTCCATTACGATTCCTCTCTCTCACTGGGTTTAGAGAAAGATTTATTTTCACTCCCACTGTTAGTCTGCCTTCCCTGACTTCTCCATTCTTTTGTTGTCTCTTTGAACTTGTCTCTTGGAGTTATGGATATTTTATATAGGTCATGCACTGTATAGGTATTATCTTGGCTGAATCCTTTTGTCTCCTTGAAATGTCAAATAGCAAGCCTGATAATTTTCTAAAATGTTCAGTGCTTTTTCAGCTGATACATCCCTCTATAGAGTTAAAACATGATTTCTTCTCAAAATTATTTTTCTTTTTCCTCTCCAACTAGAATATTTATACAAGAGAAATTTCAACTTTACTAGCTAACCTTTCTTTTTCACCCCCCAAAAGAAGGACATTCAACAATTTCCAAATTCTTCTTTTAACTTGAATAGCAATAATATATCTTGACTTCATAGTCACAAAAAAAAATCAACTGTGGGATTTAGATTTAATTCAAGTTTTTAATCCTTTTTTCTGTTATTCAATCAAGTCATTTCGCCCTGTTGAGTTTCTGTTGTTGTTGTGGTTTTTAATCTTGTAAGTTCAGAAATCACAAGAACAATAATTCTTCTGTTGGATAGTTGTGTTAAATGCTTTATAAATGCCATGTAATTATAACATAAGTAATCATGAATGATTGCTCATTTTCATAGAATTATAGTGCTTCTCTGTCCCAAATGAACTTTACCTGCATAAGTATTTATAAGAAATAGATGTTTAGAGATAATGTGGAGTGAGAGGAGAAAGAGTTTGCATCATGTATCACAAAATAAAGTAGTATCACAAAATAAAACTCCTATGCATCAATTTTTTGAAAAGTTTCTTCTCATGGTAACTGTCAACTCTAGGTCCTCTTGATGGTGACTCAAATTTCAATCAAAGTGACTAATTTCTCTTTCCACTGAGTCCATTGAAAGTGGAACAGTCAAACTCTATTTTCCTGGGTAAGTATTTGAGCATCCATCTCGTATATTGCCAAATTTGTGGTCTTAGAACCTTAACAAAATATTCAGGCTAGGAAACTTACCTCCTTCCTCCTTGTGGAATCTTGTCTCTGCTTCCAAAAAGATTAATAAAAAACAAAACTAAGCGAAAAAAGAAAAAATTCTTTTGGAGGGAAGATATGGCACTCTTTTTAATGAATGAAGTCTCTTAATGATGATGAAATATGTAATTTCCTTCCCAACTTGGTTTTTATTTTCATTCCCATCAAACATTTCTAACAGTCAAACCTAGAGTGGTTGAAGACTTGATTAATTTACTGTATTTCACATTAGTCTTAAACTTCACTAGATTTTTATTTATTTATTTATTTTTAAAGGTTTATTTTATTTTCTTTATACAAGAACCGGGATATAGGCCAGATGTGTGGAAGGGTGAGAGGATTCACTAGAGCGGGAAACAGAACAGGCAGACTGACTAAATACTGCTGAGGGGAGCAGCTGGCGAGACAGGAGAGGTCTGCCACACCATGTGGGACCCTCCCTGGCCGGCAGGGATCGAACTGGCACTGCAGAAGCTGCAGACAGCTTCACAGAGTGGCGCTCAACCGCCTGTGCCACCAGGGGAGGCCCTTCACTAGATTTTTAATATACAAATTCAAATAGATATCGATAAACAATTTGCTTTGGGGAATGAGTCTCCCTTCTGTAGATGGTTGGTTGGTTTCATATGTTATTATCCCTAAAATTAATATTTTCATTGGATGAGCAGCATCATGAGGAGACTACACAGCTCTACCAAGGATGAGGCTCCATTAATTGACCCAAAATTCATGCACATTTCAACTCCCTCGTCCCCTGAGAGATTCTGCAGGTCTTTGTTTCTGAAGAGTGTAAAAAATGTAAAGAAAGGAAAAAATAGTGTTTATAGTAAATGATCTCTGCTAACTACTAAATGCATTCAGGGACGAGCATCACTGAGTTAAATAGGGTGAATGGAAAGACATTCATGTTGATGTGGGGTTTCAGTTTGGATTGTTACACTTGCCACTGAGCAATGAAGAGCTGTATTTGTTAGAAGTTTTTAACAAAATGTTATTGTTGTTGAAGGTTGTCCTAGTGGTATATTGTAGAAATGTGTTCATGGAACCTTTTCATGTTAGAGAAAAAAATTATTAATCTCATATGCCAAGAGCATTTCATAGTTTTTTAATTGTTGTTTGTATTCCTCAGGTCAGTGTTCTAGATGTCCTTTCACCTAGATGATATTTTTTATGTCATTACAAAGGAGCCAGCTCTTTCCTTTTATGAAAGTAATTTTCATCTCAGTTTTGTGCAGCAGGCTTTTAAATGCTACTTTGGTTTAATCATTAATTTTTGTTAATTTTTATACTTCTAAACTAATCCTTTATCATTCACAGAACTCTGTGAATTTGATTTGATTGATTATCAAAACACCTCAAATATTTAGTTATTTCAAACAACGTTAATTACTTATCATGAATCTATGGGTGAGCTATTTGCTGTTTTGAACCAGGCAAAGTTAATCTTGACTGGGCTTCTTCAAATGTGTACAGTAAGCTGATAACAGGCAGGGGATTACCTGGGGGTCTACCTGGTCTTCGAGGACCTTTGCTAGGTACACTCAGTTCTCCTTCATATGATAATCATGTCACGCTACAGGCCAGCTTGGGGACATTTTCATAAGGGGAGTTGGATTGTGCTAGGGCTAGTTTAATACCCTGCTTGAATCAAAATATTTTAATGGCCATTTTACTTATAATTCTATTTCTCATGATACTAATTTCCCCCTGCATTTTCTTCCACTTCTTTAAATTCCTTTATTATGGCAGTTTTCACCTCTTTGTCTATTAAAAAGGTAAGATCTTCCATATCTTTGTGGTTGCGTGTAGGAGAATTGTTCCTTCCTTGTGGTATCATATACCCCTGAACTCTAAAGTTGCCGTGTGTTGCATTTTTGTTTTTGTTTTCGTCTGTCCATTTTGCTGTATCATATTATCTCCCCAAGAGTTCTGCACTCTCTAGCAGTAGTAAGTTGTGATCTTCAGGGGCCTCCTGCCAGAGATGCTGAGGGGAGGTGGGTTTCATCTCTGACTCTCTCACAGGCCACCAGCAACCAAGATGCCCTTTGTTTGCAAACTGTGCTCACCCTCATTACTCCTAGTTTCTGATGACAATGTGAGCACAGAGGCCAAGGGGTGAATTCAGGAGCTTTCCTAAGGCTCCTCAGACATTCTCTGCAGATGGGGCTATGAGCAGTAGGCCTGGAGGTCCTGCACTCACCCAGTGTGCAGAGAAGCGAACACCAAAAATCACACCCATATCAGGCAGGTGTTTCCACTCACCCCCCAAGATGGACACAAAGAACCCACTGGGAGGACTGTATTCACTGTGACTACTCAAGGTTTCTTTCTGTACATTCTGTGTGTAGACTGGAGGTTGCACAGTGGGGAGAGGTGGGTGGGTACTCTTGCCTTGGGTGGGTACTGCAAGGCCTGTGGTCTAGCAGACCCTACTGACAAAACTATGATAATGCTTGGAGATCTTGATCTCTCCCAGTGTGTAAGGACACACCCTCAAAAATTGTACCTGTTCCAGGTCTGTGCCTTCCTGACTCTCTAATGCAGATGCAAAAACCCACTGGGAAGACTGACTTTAGTGTGGCCACTCACACCTTCTTCCTTTGCACACTGCACACTAGCTGGAGGGCACATATGAGGGAGAGGTGGGCAGCTTCTCCAGGTCCACATGATGGGCACAGATAATCCTGGGAACCCAGAGATGATTTTTGGAAAGAAATGAGTGTTTCTTCCTAATGCTGAACCCAGTTACTGGCCACTTAGGTGCCCTTTGTTGAACATTTGAACAGGTTATGATCTTGCCCAGAAGCACGCACTCTCCCAGTTTGGAGTCAAGGGAGAACCCAGAAGTCTGGGCAGAAAGGGCGGCTGTCCCTCCTGGTGCACTGGGCACCTTTCCTGCCCTGATGTTTCTCAGTGTTTCCTACCTTTTCTGATGGTTTCTGATTCCCCTCCTTGCTGAGATACTTTTTTTTTTTTAAATAATAAATTTTATTTTTATATTCCCCATACAATTGCAACCCCCCCATTCTGACCCCAATCACTCCCCTCCCGCCCCCCACCCCCAAAAAGTGTCTCTGGTTCATAGTTTTTTGTTGATTTTGATTTTCACTTTCTTATAGTTATTAATTTTCCTGGTCCCTTATTTAAGTTTTCTAGATTCCTGCTATGAGTGAGACCATCGGTATTTTTCTTTCTCTTTTTGGCTTATTTCGCTGAGCATGATCCCTTCCAGCGCCATCCATGTTGCTGCAAATTGCATGTGTTTATCTTTTTTGAATGCTGAGTAAGAGATACTTATACTCAGTGTCCCTGAAGTTAACTTTGACTCAAGGATCTTGTCTATTTCCCATCTTCTGAGCCCCATTATTAAGAATTTTTGAATTTCTGGTGGCTTTGATGGTGTTGCATGCCTGTTTGTTTAAAACATCAAAGTATAGACTATAATTTAGAATCTTGCATTTTAAATGAATTTTTATCAATATTCCCTTAAAGCAAACCAATAGTGATTTCACTTCTTTTTTTCACTAATTATTTTTCAAATGTGATGTGAATTATTGCTGTTATAGTTTAAATTCTGATAGAGAGTTGAATTAACAACAAAATAATGTATTTAATAATAAAATTTTACTTTTTCTTTTTGGTTATTTTACTGCAATAATATTGCACTTCTTTTTAATATTGATGTGATAGTATTGTGTAACAAAATTCTCTTTTAGAACTGTTGTTCTTTTATAAAAATGCTGCTCTATTAATCATAACTGTGGCAGCTGAATGCTTGAATTGCAGCATAAAATGTAATTTATTAAAATCTGTTCCAGGCAGATCTGAGACAGGGAGTTCAGTATTTATTAATGCTCTCTCCATTTTAGGCTTAGGGAAAGCTAAATTAAATACAGTAAAACTTGTGGCACTGTCTTCACACTCAATGTTTTGAAGCACAAAAAGAAGTCTCTATCACCTAAAATAGAATGAAAAAAAATTAAATCTGGAGGCTTTTGACATTTTTGTCTTTTTTACCTTCGAGAGAATTGTCCTTATAATTAAATGCAAAGCCACAGCCCTTCCTTGGGATAGAGATATGGTTTTGTACAACTTTGGTTTAGAATGGTTCAATTGACCATGTGACCACATGAATTAGAATAGCTAATAAGACTGCCTTCATTGGGTTTTTCTTACCACTAAATAGTAGTATCATAATTACCAGGATTCCACCACAAATATAATGCTGAATTAAATGGAAGTATACATCACATGTATCCAGTACTGAGTCTGAGTTTGTTGAGGAAAGATCAATTCGTTGGAGAAGTCTATTCATTTACAAATTCAGATTGAGTAGCTTTTTTTTTTTTTTTTAAATGGGAAAGATGAGTGATTGCTTTCTGATCCAGAGATGGGAGAAAATACTAAAGGAAGTACTAAGGAAAAGAGAAGATTATAGTATGATAAATCACTTAAGCAATATTTCAAGATTCTGTACTACCCAAAAATCCGAGACTGATTTACTTTAGAACTTTCTCTCCTGATACGTCACAGTGTGTCCATATCTTCTGTACCCTCCTAATCCACTCTCTATCAAGAAAGTAATTTAGAGTTAGCCTTTTTTGAAAAAGATTAAAAACACTTGAGATAAAATCCAAGGTTAATTTTATAATTATTTTCATTATAAATGCATTGCTTTTAAGAGTAGATATCTATCTAAATATATATATGAATATATGTATATACACATAAAATATGAGAATTGTTAATGGTTTCTGTAGTTCTTATTTTATTTTATTTTTTTATTGGACTAGCATTGGTTTGCAACACTGTGTATGACTCAGATATATAAGTTCACAGCTCTTCAGATGCAGGTTGCCACACTGTACCTAGCATCGATTCACCCATAATGTGAAAGAAAAATAACTGTACCTCTCTAAAGGCTCTCTAGTATCTATTTATTAAAGTCTCCCTCTCTCTTTCTCTCTCTCCATATATATATATCCATATCTATATCTATCTCTATATATATCTATATATCATCCTAGGCCCACTGACTCACAGGGAGCCATGATCTCTGTACTCTCAGGTTACTGACTTTACAAACATCTTCAAAAAGACTGACCAGGACCAAACTTTCACGCAATGTGTGGAAACACCATCACCCCCATCAGAACCACCTATAGGAAAATGTCAACTATTTCTCAAGTTCAGTGAAATAACATTGTGAATATCCTTTATTTTGAAAAAGATAGGTATTTTTTTTCTAATACAGCTTTTGTTTTCTATAGCTCTCACCCCCAAATATTTATAGCTTGGGACAAAACTGGTTCATACTTTATAACTAAGTACCATTGAATCTGGCACCTTATCCTACTTTAAAAGCACATTGCAAATCCCATACTGTTAATCTCCATGGAGATAGCAGAGCTGACAATCACCTCTTAAATTCACACAAAAAGTCGGTGGACTGTGTGGAAGGAATTAGAGCATTTGGGGGTACACAAAAAGATTCGTTCAGCTGAATTGACTTGTATATTCCCAGTAATACCAAGTGGAAATAGAAGTTCATATGCCAGTGATATTTATTTTGGTCCAATATGCAAAAGTTTGAGTTTCTTTGCAGCAGTACAAATCAGAGAGAAAATCAATTATTTCCTCCATTTTCCTTTTCTTTATTTCCTCCAAGCTAGCCCTCTAAATTCTTCTTGGATATTTAAATCATGTTAAAGTTTGAGTGCCTAAATATTTCATTTCCATTCCAATCCCTTAGGTTCATCAATTTTAAAGATGGATTATAAATCTATATCAAGTTGTTCCTGGGAGAGATGATGACCAAAATAGCTTACTTTAGATGTACATTCAATTTCATTCTTTTTCTGTGCTAAATTTTATAACCAGTGCATTCCAAAGGGATAAAAGAAATATGGCACTTATAGTAAATGGTTGGAGAATTAAACTATTTGGAATATATGGTTGATAGTTAACTATTTAGAATGAGGTAAAATAGCATGAAAAGCAATTCTCTAAAAAAGACAAACCACAAAAATATTTGTATATTGCAAATTCTGCATGCAGTTGCTAGCAGTTTCAATTTGATTTTCCATTTATTTCAAATATAGACTTATGTAGAAAACATCCACTAATTTTATCATTTTAGAGGAAATCTGTATGTGAAGGGAGATGATAAAATGAATAGGCCCTAAATAAAAGACCGTCTTACTATATGGCATAATCATATATATTATCTTATTTTGCCTTTATGCTAGTTTTATTTGATTTGCAAGGAATTTATGAAAACCTTCATTTTACAGATATTAAAATGGATTCAGAGAACTTACATGTGTTTTCAAGGATACAGTGCTCTAAAGTGTTTTTACTAGAATTCAGCATTTTTTAGTCAGGGATATTTTCACTATAAGTTTAAGTTAACTAATAATAGCTATCATTTATTAAACATGCATTATGTATCTGGTACAGTATAAGGAGTGTTGCTGAGGCTACCTCATTTAATTTTCATAGCATCACTATCATACAGGGTCACTTATTATCATCATTATTTTCAATATGCAGCAATTTTACAAGGTCACAGAGAGAGGGAAAGCTTACTCCCTGCTTCAAACCTGTTTCAGACCCAGAAATCTTAACTGAAATGCAACCCTAGAAACTAAACATATTCAGCAACCTCCCAGTCACACACATGCACAACTCACACATTGGAGATTTTGAAACATTCCACTGTCAATGACCAAATATATTTTTAAGATTCCTCAAACTACTTAAACTTCAATAACAACTCACTGAAAATGTAAATTCAAATATACTCTTTAGCCAAAGATTAAACTTAAAGGAAAATATCACAGAAAATCCTGTTGACAAACAGCCATTGCTGTAATGCATATTGAGTAAAGTATCATCCACCAAAGTAAGGTATCTCTTTTCAACAGTCATTTTGAAATATGCTAGCAGGTGAAATATTTTCACTTCAACCGCAGAGAGTTAACATCACATTCACTTTGTACAACATCCAGTGCTCATTTGATCTGGCTGATGATTCAGAGACAGAAGCTAAGCCTAGGTTCTGTTTATTATTCTCTGCAAATTTCATATTACTCTGTGATGCTCTGGAAACAAAACAATTATTATTCATCTCCCACAGGGAAAGCCAAGCTGTATATAAAGCTGTAGCCAGTCAGCTCCATTTTTATGGCAGTGTTTTATAAGCAGCAGAGTTTCCTTGCAATTTTGTTATAGAAAGAAAAATAATCAGAATATATTCAGATTCAAAAACCTTGAAGTTTGTCCCGCCTACAAATCTACTAGCTCTTGAAATCACATTTTAAAGCAGTGGGAGTTTAGAGAAAGTTGGAATGATATGCAGGTAAAAGGAAAAAAAAAATCAGAAAGCTTCTTTGTTTTGGCTTTGCTTTTTAAGAAATGGATAAGATATGTAGTATTTACAAAGGGCTACATCACAAAGACAGAATTTAGATCAAGTTTAAGTTTAGAAAATAATGAATTTTTCTAGTTTCCCACTTGAATCCTAAAATTTGACTTACTGAAATAATTTCCATTGCTTTATTTGAGAAAACTCTTAAATAGAACTATTATAAAATACTATTGTGAAATTTTAATAAAATTACTTTTGACAATTTCACATATTTCCATGATATAAAATTTATTTTTCACTCTATGGAAAAAGGCATAGAAACCTTTGATGAGACCTTTTCCAATTTATTCTTTGGACCAAAATTTCACTGTGTCATTTACACCAAAACTAGCATACACTCTAATTTAATATTTAACTCTCCATGTTGAATGAGTTTAGTGACAGTTTTAACAATATTCTTCAGTATATGCGATATAAGTAGAAATTTCTATTTTTCTCAATAAATGAATGAATGGTAAAATATTAAATATGTAAATTTTATTTATTCTCTTCTTTCATGTATTCCTAAGTAACAAATAGCAGAAATTTCTTAATTTAGAAATTTTTATTCATAATATGATATTAAATGGATTAATTTATAGTGCCATTAGGACATTCCAATTTTCCAATGATGCCAATTTTAACACTTTCATTTGCTTTAGTGATATCTAGTTTTAGGTAGGTTTACTTCATGGAATTAATAGATCTTATTGGAATAGATTATATCTTTCATTAAGAAATGCAGCAATATTTTAAAAATATTACTGTAGATAGAGTATTTGTGATAAACTCCTGTGTACTAGGCCATAAAAGCCCCAATATTGTCTAAAAATAGGAATAATTGACTACTTTCTCTGATCACAATGCTGTAAAACTACATCCTTCATAATAAAATAATTCTTATTCTTTTATAAAATATATCAAGACAAAACCCAAAAAATGTCTCTTAAGCAACTCAGAATCTACAGAGAAAATCAGTCACAAATTGCAAAATCTTCAAAATTTTGGCAGCTGATACCTGACATATAAAAATGTATGGGATGGTTAAATAGACCTCAGAGGAAAATTCATAAACTTACCAAATGTACCCACAAAAACAAAAGAAGGAACAATCATTCAGAGGTTTTAAGATACAGCGATAGAAAAATAGCAATAAAATTGATTACAGGAAGCATAAATAGTGAAATCTCCAATGTTAAAGCAAAAGTTAATGAGTTAGATAGATGCAAAGTAGAACCAAGAAAGAGAACTTCCATGTTCTTCAATACCTGATGGTTTGCAAAGATTTCATCTCCATCATCATCTTGCAAGCAGAAGACAAAAGTCTGACGACTGAGGTTGGCAGAGTAGAAAGATAAAGTATCTTGCTGGCATCTTCACAAACTGTATACACATTTACTGAGTTGTTCCTCTGCCCTTTATGCCTGTTCTCATGGTGTTTACATTACTGTAAAAGTAAAGCATTGGAAGGAACATAAGAGCGATTATAAATATGCTGACCAAGGGTAACCCTTGTTGGGAAGGTGATATTGAGCAGATTTGAAGGAGGTGAGGACTTTATTCATCCAAAGATCTCAGGATAGTATTTACTAGGAAGCTGCAATACAATCAGATGTCTTTTGGTTCCATTTGAGTAATGTCACTGTGTCTTAACTTCAAATAAGTCTGCATTGAACAATTTTTAAGGTTGGTGTCTAAGTGCACTGGCATTTCTGAGAAACCAGGTAAAAAGAAGTGGAATTGGGCATACATTTATTATGATTACATGTAATATGAATTTAGTAGACTATATGTATGGAATTCTCAGTCACTTCCATTTATGGTTATGTTATGGCTAGCATCCCAGTATATAAGAATGAATATCAGAAAAGATTTATATTGCCTGTGGAACTGATACTTTGAGAGTTGTGAGTGAAGTTAAAGGGTCAGAGACCATATAATGTTAGGAATTATGGTGCCTCTAACATTATGTTATTGCTCCAGAGATTAGAGGTTTTATGTTTGTGGTATTTTTCAACTTCATAAGAACTATAATGTATTGTTATTTCTCTTTTCTTCTAGTGTGTACTTTTTACCTTATTTCTGAGTAAAAATTTTGTATTGTTTTTCTTAAGATTCCAGATTCTATTTATTTACACAGAACTTAACATATATTGTTGCTTGAAACAGGTACAAATCAAGTATTCAGTAGTTCCCTGTAGCTGGTAGGTATTGGAATTGACAGGATATCATTAGAACATTCCAACTTTTAATGAAATGGGCAGAGGAAAAAGTGTTGTCCGCAGAGAAGTGATATGATCTGATTTCCAGTATAAAAACATGACCTTGTGGTTAAGACTAGATTCTAGAGACATAAGGGTTTTGAAGTAGAGAGACTGATTAGGAAGTGATTGCAATAATTCAATTCCACAGAACAAGATGGTGCCTTAGGTTAGGGTGGTAGTAACCTATCTAGTAAACTCTATCTAGTAAAATGTGGTCAGATTCTTGGGCCTCCTTCGTGGCACAGGTGGTTGAGTGCAGCACTGTGAAGCTGTCCATAGCCTCTGCAGTGCTGGTTCGATCCCAGCAGGCCACAGAGATACCCACATGGCACAGCAGACCTCTCCTGTCTCGCCCGCTGCTCCCTTCAGCAGTCCTTTTGGTCTGTCTGCCTGTTCTGCTCCCCGCTCTCTTTCTGGTGAATCCTCTCACCCTCCCACACATCTGGTCTGTACCTGGTTCTTGTATGTATGAATAAATCTTTAAAAATTTTTAAAAAATGAAAAATATGGTCAGATTCTGTATGTATTTAAAAAGGTTAAGACATCAGGATTTCCTGATGAATACAAAAGAGAGAAAAGAGGAAATGGGCAGATGGTAATAATGTTTATTGAGGTAGGAAAGATTATTAAAAAATATGATTTGAAGGTGTAGTTGTTGTTTTGGTGATACTGTTGAACCAATAAACCAACTAACCTTAACTCTTTATGTGGGGATTTAAAATGTCTTTATTTTGTGAGTCTTCTGAGTTGTGTTTCTATTATTTACAATTGAAAGTTGAGTATACTTATTATTTTCTTTTTATTTTTCTAAATATTTTATGTATCAATGAGGTACTCCAATAAATAAAATCTAAACATACATTACAAAAAACACTTTTGATAATGACTGATCTAAAACCTATACAACTAAGACCAGTATATGTCTGGTTTTACTTGGGCACTGCCAATTTATACTTGCTTTCCCAGTGTAATACTGATAGGAGACCCTTTCTTTCTCAAAGCTCTTTGTTTGGATAATAATTTACATATTTGCTGTATCTTATAAATTACCACAATTTTGTAATGTTAAAAAACACCCCAACTTAGTATATTAAAATAAAAACTATGTATTACTTTTCACAAACCTGAAACCAATTGAGTGCTGTTTATTTTTTTAAAGATTTATTTATTTATGCATACAAGAGCTGGGGTGCAGGCTAGAGATGTGGAGGGTGAGAGGATTCACCAGAGACAGAGAGGGGAATAGAACAGGCAGATCTACTGAAATACACTGCTAAGGGAAGCAGCTGGTGAGTCAGGAGAAATCTGCTGCATCATGTGGGCCACCTCCCTGGCCAGGGATTGAGCTCTCTCGCTGCAGTGGCTGTGGAGAGCATCACCGTGCTGCATCTTAACCCCTTGTGCTACCAGCAGGCCCCTGGGTGAGCTGTTTAAACCAGCCTGCTCGACTTGACTAGACTTATTCTTCCACTTCGGTGATTTAGCAGGTTGTTTGGTTTCTGAATGATCTAGAAACGACTTGAACAGAGGTAACTTTTTTGTTTCACTTAATCTTTTTTCCAGCAACTATCCATCCTTGGGCTTGGTCTTATGGTAGATTGAGAGTCTCAAGAAGAGAAATGGAAACACACAAGCTCAAAACTAGTACACCATCACTTTCACTCTATACACTAGCATATTATGTTGGCTAAACAGAACCACAAACCCAGCAAAGCATTAGTTAAAGAGAGGATAACCAAGTTACATAGCAATGATTAGTAGATACAGTCAAGCCATTAATTGGATGCATTAATGCAATCAATTGGTATATTGGTCAATTTTTATATATATATAATATACATATATGTATTTGCTCTTCCTTATGTTACCTCATTTTTCTCTAGTTTCCTCATTTTCTCAATTACACTGCCTTTTCCAAAACATAGTTTTGAAATAGTCATTAAAAGTTTCTCTATATAAAAAAATTTCTATATATTCTCTAATATGTATGTTCTGTGATCTCTACAATGAACCCAAAATAAGCAGTGAACAACCTTCCTTTAAAACATTCACTTCCTTTACATTTTTCTCCAAGGTATAGTTTCATAAAAACTTTCAGTTCCTCTAAATTTGTTTCATGCTTGATGAAGTTAAAAGTATTGGTTTGTTGTTGCTTTTTTTGGTCTGCTGCTTCTTAAGGTGTGTTCTTTCTTCCTTTATAATAAAGTCTTCTGGGAAAATATCAGAAACAGTCATCTGGCTAACCTTTCCAGAGGTGCAATTTGTATATCAATACTCAAATGACTATTACAACCTAATAAACACTTCTTTGAAAACTTCCCTGTGCCCTTGATTGCAAAGAGCAGTGAGTATTCAGGAGAATACTACTTTGATTTGTGTCCCTTCATTAAGCAAACATGCTATTTCCTTCATTACAGCTCTTCATTATCATTGTTCTCTTTAGTTTTATGCCATATAATACACTGGAATAAAAGAGAGAATTATTATTTAGGGATCTTGAAATATATATAAGAAAGCTATTGTTAAATAAAACGAACCTGTACAATACATATGTTTAATATAGTCTTCTGAAGCAGCAGTGTTACTTTGTTGGATAACTGCTATTCAGCTCCTTTAAAAATAGATTTCTCATTTGTTGATCATCATACATATGATACTGGAGCCTCTGAAACATAGCATCTTATATATAGGGACTGAGAATCTTACAATACAGGTTTTAAAATTATTTTTAAAAAAATTGCAGTGAATCCCATAAATTATCAGCTCCTATCTTCTTGCTCAATGAGATTAATTTTTACAGTATGGATTAATTTTTAAGTATATTTTAGCATTGAAGGAACCTCATGAAATAAAAATTTCCTTGTTAAAAATACCTTGAATAAAAAGGCATAGTCATTTTTAATTTGCTTGATAAAATACAATTTTGCTAACTTTCCCAAAGTAAGAGGAAAAACATGAGTCTTCCCTTTGTTTCTTTATTTCTTTTCCACTATTACAGATACTGTCACATTGAAAGTGTATAATTCTTTTTCTCAATTTTAAATATTAATAATTATTTTATACATATTTGATTTTTTGTGTGTATAAGAGATAGCCACAAGAGAATGCCTATATTTTTGTGGACTCTTTTATAATAAAGCCATTTGTTACAAAGAAAAAGAACTGTCAAAATTACTAACTTATTGCTAATATTTTAGTTTAGTCAAGCTATGATACAAAATGCATTTGATCAAATAGAATCATGGTATTCTTGATATAAGATATAATTTGATAGTGCCTAGAAATATGTATTTCATAATAAGTATAATTTGTTGTTCTTAGAACAGAAAAGATTACCTACCAAATATTATTGAAATTCTATATTTATGAAATTCTACTTATGCAATTACTTTTAGTCTCTTATAAACCTAATTAAGAAAGAGCTAGATATTTTGTTAATGTAATGAATCCCAGAAACAAACTATGGTTGTACTATTCAAGTGAAAAAAATAGAGATTGAAATAGGGAAACAACTAACATCAAAACGTAATTGTTTGCAATCGTATGCTATTAAATGTGAGCTTCTCTACAAAGATTGGCATGGCCCAAGATTTTGAAATTAATGTTTCATAAAGTTAATCATTATCATTGTAGTCTTAGAAAAACAATCTATGTTAATATTAAAACATTTCGCCTGTTGTTTTAATGTGTGTGTATGTGTGTGTGTGTATGTGTGCGCGTGAGTACACATGCATGTGTTTACTTGTGTGGGAATGAACAGCCTCTTAGATAATTTGAGATAATTAGAAATCCAAGTTTCCATATTGCTCTATTGTCCTATAATGAATTTAAATTGTTCATTACACTCTAAATTTTAATTCTGGTAGGCTAATTTAACAGCTACTTTAAATATCCTTGTTCTCTCTGTTTCAGTCCCAGTTTACATTTTTCCACACTTTTTCCTTTGGTCTTGGATTCTCTATCTGCTGTGGCATCTATTGGAATAATATATTTCTTGGCAACTCTGACTTCTTGATACCTTGCTTTCCAGAAGAAAAATTGCCCAACTGAGTCTAGGCCAAATAGGATCACAGTAAGAAAGTAAATTCTTGTGGTTTTAAGTACACACATTTAAGATGGTTTGTTCTGAAAAGCTAAATAACCGATATACCATATCCCAAAATCTTTAAATTAAGTTTGTCTGGCAAGCTATTTTTAAAGCTCTTCAGATGATTCCAGTGTAAAGTTGGTGTTATGAAAATTAACCTTAGGAAATTGAGATATCAGAATATCCATAGAAATTCTAAATCAAAATATTTGAATAAGTTAGCTTTTATACTAGAAAGTGCAGAGCTTACTGTATAATAAATGGTTTTAGAACTGATTTCTAAGCAAAATATATTCTCAAAATGAGCACCTAGAACTTGTATAAATGTTTGTAGGGGCAGGATGGGACGGAGCAGAATGTCTATGATCCCAGCAGACACGGGAAAAGGAGTTCTGGAGTCCTCGGTGGGTTTCTGAGGCTTTTATTGAGCTTTACATGTAGTGCAGCAACTAGGTACATGGCAGGCAGGGGAGCCAGGGGGACAGGAAGCCAGCAGGCCTCCTAGTTCCTGGCAAGTCTTCACTCTGGGCTTCTCTCTTCTAGCTTTGTTTCTCCCCTTCTCTTTTCTGCTGTTTTCCTGCCTCTGCTTCTCTTGGTGACTGTCTCAATACCCCTCCCATGGCCCACAGACTTATACATACAACAATGTAACAACTGCAGGTGCCCTATCAGGCAGAGCAATCCTAATGGTGGGAGAGCAGAAAAGCCTGAAAACTATTTACCCTACAATGTTATTATGCAATATTACTTCGATTAACATCTCAAAATAAAATTCTCAAGGACAGTTTCATAATTAATTTATGATGAGTGGCACCTAATCACCTGTGTTCAATCTGAGACTTTCCTTTATATTATGTAGTTATATCCATGAATGATTAATTTTTGACTATTTTTTCATTCTGTTTAAGTTCAGTTCCTAAAGGAACTGCTAAATCTTACTAATCCGTCATGGTATTTTCTTCTAGATTCTGTAAAAGTCTGAGAAAAATGATTGCATTTCTTCATAGCATTGGTGGAGTATGGGGTTTGGAGAAAGAAGCAGTGGAGAGTAGGAGGAGAAAGTTAATCCTTGGGTTGTAGTTCCAATTTCCAATAAATATTTAGAGAATTTCAAAGTACAATATGGGCTTATTTATGAAAGACACTAATAATATAAATCCCCCAAACAAAACAGTCAAACAGCTGTGTGTACTGGCTTATTTAGCTCTGCTTCCCATATTACTTTGTGTACTCCTAAAACACCAATTTTCACTGTCTGACTCTCCTGCCTCATTTTGAGTTTCATGGTTGTAGCACAGGCTCTCATTCCACTTTGAATTACCATCAAAAAGAAGCTTTCTTGAGACAAAGTAACCACTATTTTTAGTTTCCTTGTGGCTGATAAAATTTACTTCCCATATTCTTACAAATGATTTATACTTTTTAAATTAAAACATGATGATTGAAAAAAGTCATCTGGGGATTTCTGAAATGGCTCTGTAAAATATTTCTTGCCCTAAAAATAGGCAATTTTATTTGCCTTTGCAATTTTATCTTACCCTTTTTATTTTATTTTATTTGCAGTTTTATTTTATCCTTTGTTCTTTTTTTTTTTTTTTTTTTTTTTGCATGTGTGGAGGATGGTGCCTGGGTAGGAGAACACAGCTACTGCTCAGACCCTTCAATAGCTTTTCTTATGGTCAAAACAGTGACCTCATTGTGAGCTTCTGTTACTTTTCTTACATTGTTTGGCGAGTTGATGACCATTTCCTTTCATGTTTATAAAAATTGAAAAAAAAATCCATCATGGTTTCTAGGCAAAAGGATTTAAGCAGGGAATTTGTAGATATTGTTCATAGATGTATGCCAGTCTCTAGAACTGGCAGAGATTGTGGCACACTTTGCTGAAGAACAATTCATAATAGCCACTCTGCTAATCCCATCTGTTGCTCACTGAGTGTTGTAAGCAAGGTTGAAATTAGTAAACAACTTAAATAATTAAAACACCTAACAAAGATGACATTTTTTTTTTTGCTCAATAATTTGATTTAAATAAAAGATTAACTTGGGAGAGAAGGGCATAATTAAAAGAGGTCAAACAGTAGGATTAGTTAAATTTAGTCTTGATATTTGGCTCTGAGGATTTAGAAAAGGTAGCAAAGCCTAGAAAAATCAATAAAGAAAGGACCAATTAAACTGCTGTTATAAACTGACTGAAAGTCATTTCAAATTAAGGAAAGTCATTCTTACATCATGCCTGGATTTCAGGCTGGCTGCCTATGAAAACATGCACCATTTTAAACAGCGCAGCTTTTTGTCGGTCAACCTTGGATCAATTCTTCCTCTCCGTTCAGGAAGCTTAGGCACTGGACTCAGTGATATTCCTACTTTCTCAGGAAAATATATTATCTTTGTATCCATAGTAAATTAATGTGAAGCATTTCACCACATTTTAAAATCTGAAAATGATCCTTCTCTACTGAGCCTCCCAAATCTATTTTTGTTCCTTGTTAAATGTCTAAAAGAGACAGCAATTAAAGTGGAACAAATAATTGACCTTAAAATTCCACTAATACATTGTTTTAATAGAAGTACGAATTTCTGGCCTCCCCGGTGGTGCAGTGGGTTGAGTGCAGCGCTGTGAAGCTGTCCACAGCTTCTGCGGCATGGGTTTGATTCCCAGCTGGCTAGGGAGAGACCCACATGGTGCAGCAGACCTTTCCTGTCTCGCCCGCTGCTCCCCTCAGCAGTGTATTTCAGTCAGTCTGCTTGTTCTGCTCCCTGCTCTGTCTCTGGTGAATCCTCTCATCCTCCTATGCCTCTGGCCTGTACCCCAGTTCTTGTATAAAAATAAATAAATCTGTAAAAAAAAAGAAGTATGAATTTCTTTGAATCTGAATATTTCATAGCTGTGCTAGTTCTAAAAATATTTTTGTATATACATATGTGTATATTTATAAGATGATTCTGCTGTCTAAAAGCATTTCAATAGATGAATTGTTTTTTCACTTATTTTCCTTGAGTTCTTTAGTTTTGAGAATGAGATAACTTTTATTAGCCAGACTCCACCTTAGAAAGAAACCCACCACTGATAATGGAGAACAAATAGCAAAAGCTTTTGATGGTCCTTGCCTGATGCACATGATGAATGCCAAGTGCAACATTCACTTCATCTGTGTGATATTTTCCAAAAGCTCTATAGTTGCGAAGGAAACCCTGCAAAGTTGCAAAGAGAAAAGAGCTCATATATTGTAGGGATATGAAGTGCATGTGCCTTCCTCTCAAACAATTGAAATTAGTAGCCATAATTAACAATTTCATGAATTGTTTCCATAGGAAAGTACAAGTTGAGCATGACTAAAGTCTGTACAGTATGGCAAAGTGGTTTGTCATTAAAATGAAGAGCCTAAAATACTTTGGCAAATTTTTACAAAATATACAATCATGTAAATATTGATAGAGCCTTTCTTAGGGGTCTGGAGAAAACGAGGACTTTGAAGCTTAAACTGTTAGTTTGGCAATCAGTTTATTTCTGATAGTCATTTACATGAACTTAGTTCCTTGTTTGTTCAGCATCTAGTGGAAATTGATCCATCTTAACAA
This sequence comes from Talpa occidentalis, assembly GCF_014898055.3. Lineage (NCBI taxonomy): Eukaryota > Metazoa > Chordata > Mammalia > Eulipotyphla > Talpidae > Talpa > Talpa occidentalis. The sequence continues at coordinate 22,582,566 of NW_023601653.1, read as the reverse complement.
TATGCCATTTAGAAATACCTTCTGTGACCTGTACATTTTACATGTTTTGCATACAATCCATTCATCACACCAGCACCATTCATTTTCCCGAGGGTAATATTGTCTCATCTGGCTACCATCTGCAAAACAGACTTTTTCCTGCATTTATCCCCCAAACATATATGCCAAGAATTGCTGAGGTATTAAGAGAGCCAGTGTTCACTTGACACTAAAGCTAAATATTAGCTTCTCTTTCCCAGTAAATGCCCGCAATGTGCAATATCATGACTTTACAGGTGCAGTTACTAAGTGGAATTCTTTCAGTGTCTGGATTTCTGAAATGATAGATTACTCTGCCTCTTCACCATCTTGTTTAAGAATTGGTCATAAATGAACAATCATATGGAAGTTAATGTGAAATCACATCTTATTGTAAAATGTTTTTTGAAACAACCATATTAGTGTAACACATAGATGCAGAAATTATATCACCCACTTTTTTCAAATCAAGTCCTATCTATTTTCCAAACATACCTACAATAAAACAACTAGAAATTTTGGATGAAATTCAGCAAGCATAATTATGCATGTACTATATGTTTGTGAGATAATAAGATAAATTCTTAAGGGCAAAAGAAAAAAGAAAAAACAAAACTAAACAAACAAGGAAACATGGTTCTTTTTTTAATTGGATGGGTTTCTATTTTTAGCATAGCTCAGGTAAGTTTACAATTAAAAGCAGTTGGGAAAAGAGTGGTAGATTTGGAAATGAAGAAATTTTTATCTTAAACCCATAATTTAAGAAAAGATTCCTTGTTTCTTTTAGGACTTAATTTCTTCTTTAACCTCCTATTTTATAATCCTGAAGGTCTTTAAATGTAGAAATGTTTATTGTCACTCTTTGATTGCAGTCCAGTGATTATTTTATGAAAGTTAGAAGCCTCATTCTATTTACAAGACAATAGGGGATAGAGGAAAATACCTAAGTTAAGTGGGAAAGAGAAAACAAACCTGCTTTCTATCCAGCTTTCCACTTAAATGCCGCAGAATTTGGGGAACGCAAACAACAGTGATAATAAAAACATGTGTCTATCATGTGTGAGGATATTGGGATAGGAAATGGGATATAATTAAGCTCAATACTAATGTTGGTTTATCTGTAAAATGGGAGTAAAATGACTCATTAGATTGATTTTGGATTTTATGACTTAAGATAGAAAAATGTGTGTACTCTGAATTTGTACAGATTATACTGTTAATATTGTACATCAACAATATAAATGTTGTCATACTTTTAACTCTTCTGGCATTTTTCTAATTATGGCGTATACCCTGGTAGCTGTGTATGTACATGTGTTTGTGTGTGTGCACAGTTTTTTGTTGTTGTTGATAATATTCACAGGTTTCCCATCAGCAAGGCAAAATAATATATAATTTTGAAGGATTTTTTTTTTTAAATGGGCTGTTGGACTCATATTTTCCATATTAGACACACATTTGCACTTAGAATTGCTTTTATCTAAAAGAATGTTGAATCATTTGTTAGTGATTCTCCAAATGTAGTGTGTGAAAAGTTCATCTGGGACATCAGTTTTAAATGCCCATCCTTTTAAATGCCTTGAATAACACTCTGAGTGAGAAAAAGAATCTTAGTTCAGATTTGCTCTCCCAATAAAATCATTTAGGTAGGAATTAAAGCTGGCTGTTTCATCTTTCTATGCCCTGGCATTACTTACAAAAAAAGTGGTCTGTGGTGGTGGAGTATGGGCAAGTTCTTAGTGGACGAACTATGGAAGAAATACCTGATGGGTATATCCCACTGTTACCTCAATTAAAAATAAATTAATTACATAAAAAAAGTATGAAGAAGAATGTAAATCTTTGTCTTTTTGAAGAACTTGATAGGAAAAAAGGAATGAAATGAAGGAGTGAAGAAGGAACAGAGTCTCTCTTATGGCCTAGAGGTTAAGTCTTAGTACTATCGCTACTATGGCCTGAGTTCAAATCGTGGCCAGGGAGCTACCCACATATAGTGCAGCAGACCTCTCCTTCTCTCCTTCTAGCCTGCTGCTCCCCTTAGTGTAATTCAGTAAATCTACCCCTTCTACTCCCCTCTCTGTCTCTGGTGAATCCTCTCATCCCCCACACTTCTGGCCTACACCACAGTTCTTCTATGAAATAATTAATTAATTAATAAGTTTTTTTTTTTTAAAGAAGGAACAAATGTAAAAAGGTGTGAATGGTATAATAATCTTTTGAATACTGAGGCTACAAAGGCTACTGTATTCACAAGAGAGCATCCTGAACATTTGCAGCATTATACTGACTCATTTTACAACACATTCTCGAAAGAAAATGTATACTACTAATAAAATATTCATGTTTCTTAAAAGGCACCAAACTGCTTTCTAATCATGTCTCTATTTTATAAAAATTTACCACCTAGGAATGTAGCATGACTGGGTTATAGCCCTGTCTCACAAATCAGTTGAGGTGAAATAATATAGAATTGTATAAGGAGAACTATAACTAATATCCTATAGGTCATTTGTGACAGCTCTAAAATCTGTTGGAAAAACTAATGTGCCAAAATGAATAAAGAAAGTCTGTTATTTCACTAACTGTAATTGGTAAAATCTTATAGTTAGCAACAACTCAAATTTTTTAATACAAATAAAATTATACTAATGCTTATTTCTAGAAGCCTTGTATGAGTGACATACTAGAAAATGTAAATACATGAATCAGCTAATATGGGTAATCCACTGTTCTTCAACATTTTTAATCCTTTATTATCCTGTGGAGATAAAATATCAAAAAAGGATATCAAAATAAAACAAAATATTTTGTTTTATGTGTACTTTTCCTTCCTACAATTTAGATAATTAAAGCTCGAGTAATTGCAGGATCTACAAATTAATGTGAATATATTTATTGTTTTATGTTTTCTATAAATTAAATATTAGCATTTTAGTGCCTTAAAATTGTGTGTATGATTTCTTATGACAATCTGTCAGTTGATTTAGATGAACTTGAGATAGTAAGTGCTGTGGAAAGTATCAGCAACTGTTTTAAAACCAATCATACCTTCCCTGGAATGAAGTTAAGAAAGAAATGATTGGGGAAATGTCAACTTTCTCCTTTAACACACTGGTCACACTTCCATATGACATTGACCAGAGTAGCAAAGAATAATTTGGGGAGCTGCATTTGGTGAGCTCAGGGTTTTTATGCATTATTGCCTACTTTATAGGTTTTGATTGAATCTTCATTTTTTTCCTACTTGAATTCTCCAACTTTTCCTGGTACTATAGTCTCCTTCTCCTGAAAATATACAACTGTGACTATTTATTCATGAAAGAAAAAAATATCTAATATGAAATATACCTGCATTATTCCCTGTCAATAGCTCTATATTAATGTTCCATGCTCATCCAGCAATAGCATTTATTCATCTATTCAACAAAAATTTGAGCCAAACATTTTATTTCCTGGGAGGGCACTCAAAAGAATGTGACTCTGGACCTGGGCCACTCAGACTCTTGTCCTCTCTCCTGTTCTTGGAAGGTGTGCTCTGCTTCCCTTCTTGGCTCCAAGAAGCTGTCTAAGGACAAATAACTTTGATAAAATGTGGTGTTAAGACCACCTGGACAGTGCATATGATTGAACCTACTTAAGACCTTTATATAAACTTTGAAGATTTAACTGGTGAGTATGGAAAATATCTCATCTTGTAGCTCCCCACAATAAAGCCTCTTAAGTCATTTTCCTTAGTTATTAAAATTGTGTCCCACATTTTTTCTTTGTTTTTTTCCATACCCTCCATATACAGGGGTCAGTTTAAAATTTTATTGGGAATACTCCTGAGGTTGAGACCTAACAGTGTTGGGAGTTGGAGCTGTACTGGCCAAGACTACAGTCTTTGCCCTGACATCAAGGAATTACGGTCTAGTGAACAAGGTAGATATTGATTTAATATAATAATTCATAGAGCATCTATAATTTGCTACCTTTTTACCTAGTGTAGGAGATAGGACCATTTTCCTTAAAGGTGTGTCATCTAAGGCAAGACCAAATATCAGAGGAAAGGGAGATGAGGGAGTCAATTACAGGCAAAGAAAACAGCATGTGTGAAGCTTCTGTAGACATATAAGAACTAAAATAAAGTAAGATGGCCAGAGTTTGGGACAAGATAGAGTGAGGAGGTGAAGAAATTAATAATGGGAGGACGTGGCATTTTTTAAAGAACTTTGGGTTTATCCTAAGATGAACAGAACACCATGGAAAACAATTGTTTTAAATGAAACATCAACACCTTCGTTTCCAGATACAAAATATTACTTGCATTTTTGTACTAATTCCCTCCCTTCCATTCAAGAACTTACACCATCAGGAAGCTCTTTCACTCTCCAAAGGCTGCTAATGTATTAGATACTTTTCTTCTCAAATACCCACAGTATATCTGGGTCAAAGAATATTTTTTCTTCAACCTAAACATATTCTTTTGCCTTTCCTTCACAAATGTCTTAAAAATAATAATGCACATCAAGCTACAGTGCAATTTTTGTAGCCATTAAATTCCAGAAGACCCATGATTAAACCTCACTCTAAATCCCTGAATTAGTATTTGGACAAATAATTTGCAAAATAACCTAGTATTGGATCAGGCATTGTATGTATTATTGCTGTGATTTCTGTGGTTAAAACTTTAGCTTATTTGTAAATGAACTACTGTGTCCACAGGGTTTTCAAAGGACAGAAATGTAATTCTTACTTTACTAAATATTTATTGGCTAACTGCTAGGTATGATGGGGAATAGGAATGAAATAAAACAGACAAGGCAGTGCTCCTTAAGAAACATAGAGTTAGGGGCCTCCCTGGTGGTGCAAGGGGTTAAGTCTCAGCACTATGAAGCTATCACCAGCCACTGCAGCATGAGTTCGATCCCCGGCCAGGGAGCTAACCCACATGGTGCAGCAGACCTCTCCTGTCTCGCCCGCTGCTCACCTTAGCAGTGTATTTCAGTCCATCTGCCTGTTCTGCTCCCCACTCTGTCTCTGGTGAATCCTCTCACCACCCTCCACCCCCACACATCTGGACTACACCCCAGCTCTTGTATGTATAAATAAACAAAATAAATCTTGAAGGAAAGAAACACAGAGTTTATTGTTCCAGCAGGGAAAGGAAACAAGTAAATAATATTATATTATCTACTATAAAAGTGATTTTAAACTGTGAAGAAATTTACATTCATTCATTCAACAAACACCTACATGACATTTGCTCTGTAAGTTTTCTGTGTTCAGTAGTAAATGTCATTGAGAAAGAGTGTGCCCTGACCTTAAAAAGCTCATGTTCTCATGGCGGCAAATAAATAAATTGGTAAATTTAGAATGAGGTGTGTTATCGACAAGAGGTGGGAACAAATCACTGAAGTAGAAACGAAATTTACTAAAGGAATTAGAAAGGTGAGATTTCATAGAAGTAAAATCTAGGGAGTTGAATTTTAAAAATAAATTGAGCAAAAGGCTATTAAATACAGGATACAGTCTTCTGAGCTTAAAGATTAGCCTGAGTAAATGGATAAATGAGGAAGAGTCCAGCATGTAATTAGGTCAGATTTGTTCAGTGACTGGGAAAAAGAACATATGAATGAGGGGGATCAGAGTCCAGTGAAAACAAGAGAAATACATATCAGCCTACTTGGCCCTCTATTCCAAATGAGTTATTTATTATTAAATTTTATCAGGATTGAGGCATTAACCTTAAATCAGCTGTTCAATTCAGCTAGATTATCAAATAAATTAACTAGATAAATTTATAGTGTAATTAACTACTTATCCCATTACCTTTCACAGTGAATTCAAGACTACAATTCAACAACTAATTAAATAGGATTAGTCTTTTCTAGGGAGACATAACCACATTTTTCTTTCTTCTTGGAATTAATGAAACTTTCCATTCAACAATGTGCATTTCTTCACCTAACTCTCAAATTCCCACTGGGCTTCAAGATATTAGTATTTGAATATTTATGATGGTGCTGAAGAATAGTCAGCGATTGTGTTTTCTGTGATAAAAGTAATAGTAAGAACAACCATTTCTTATGTATTATAAGTTTTCCGCCTACTACCAGACCCTTAGGGGAAAAATTCTATTAGAACAAATCTAATTAATAAACATGCCTCTAGCCACACCATCAGCATTCATCATTTTAAAATTACTATATCATTCACTTTCTGTGGTAGAAATGCAGCTATTGTTATAGATCATCATTGTAAGATCAATGTCTCTAGCTTTAAAAATATGTCTCTTTGACTTCAAATTAATCTGCTAGCAGAAGTCTGGTATTACTTCAGTGTATTAGTAGGAAAACATGTCCATGAATATTCATTCATGAGCATCAACTTCTCAATTTAGACAGTTAGCTTTTTAGTATAGTTTCTTTCATTTTACTTGGCCACTGTCCGTTATTACTTTGCATTTACACAGCAGCTTTCCTCTAAGGAGCCTAAAGTACTGTAGTTTAATTGTCCAAAAGAAATGGTGTCAGGGTAGAGGGAAGGGAGGTAGAAAAAATGTGTTTCTTGATTGTCTTAGGGAATTGGGAGATACTTAATTTTCATTCTGGCTTTAAGCCCAGACAGTGAAGCTGTGTCTACACAAGCGAGGTTGTATGTAAGATTTCTAAATTTTGATTCCATGAACATATGTACATGGAGTCCCATTTCTAGAAACTGATAGTTATTCTATCTAAGCTTGTGGTTCTCAGCCTGGGACAATGTTTCCCTTCTCTTCATTTGCCCCTGCCCTGGGGAAATTTGGCAGTGTCCAAAGTTATTGGGGGAAGAGGGACAGTGGGGACATGTTACTGGCATCTTGTGAATAGAGACCAAGAATATTGTTAAAACTCCTGCAATCAAAAGAACAGCCTCCGACTATAAAATCAAATTTACCAGTTCAAAATTTTTGTAATGCTGCGAGCAGAAACCCTGATAAGACTTAATAGTACAAATGTATTCTACTTTTATGGTTTTACTGAAAAATTATAATTCCAAATAATAATGGCAGTTGCCAAGTACAATTCTGATTCTAGTGAAACCTCATTTGTAGTAGGGAGAATTTCCAGACACAGTATAGTGTGTATTCTTAATTCATCACAGAACTAAAATCATCTTGGGCCCTAGGTTGCTGTCACCTATCTGAATTAATCAAAGGACTCTACTAATTTTCATTTTATCTGGTGTGTCTGAAATCCTCCCTAACTTTTTCTAGAATCTATTTAAGTTCTTAACTAACTTTTCCAAAGTTAACTCATGCAATTGCTAAAAAGACCTCTTCTTAAGTTAAGACTGACTCGAGTTACTGGCATTGTTTACTCCCCTAAGGAGATCCAGTGCATTTCTTAATGTGTTTAGAAGAGAAATATACTAGAACTGAATGTTTTATAGGAAAGAATATTGGCTCAGGCACATACACAATGTAATCATGCAACCATAAACATTTCTATTCTGTTTTTACATTTGTCACTGTTAACAGAACTTATAATTAGCCAATAACATGACTGAGTGCTTGAAATCTGTTAGTGCCCTAAATATATTACAACATGATGCAATTACTTCATAAATCACAATTTATGTCATACTTTTGTCCTTTTCTTGCCAACTCACCTATTTTAGCTTCCTCCAAATTCCTTTACTTCTGCAGCTGGTTACCATACAGTTAATCACCAAAATGAGGAATTTTGGAGCATGTAAAGGGTCACATTAATAAGTACTTTGTCCCCAGAAAACTGTGACATTTTCCAACTACAGACATCTTAAGTCATTTACCACTGGCATCTGTGATTTTATTCCTCTTCCTCTGAAATCATTCCTGCTGATACCAGGATGTCTTCTAAACTATGCTGGTTCCTGTGCCGGCAACACTTTCTGTTTCCTCTAGATGTCATTAGAGAATATACCAGCAATCATCTTTTACAAACATTATCATGGTTTCTTCTACTTTCTCTGGATAACTGCTGACTCCTACAATATACTGAGCCCTGGGCCTCCCCTGGTGGTGCAGCGGTTGAGCACTGGACTGCGAAGCTGCCTGCAGCCTCTGCAGCACCGGTTTGATCCCCGGCCGGCGGGCTGGTGAGGGTCCCACATGGCGTGGCAGACCACTCCTGTCGCTCCCACTGCTCCCCTCAGCAGTGTATTTCGTCAGTCTGCCTGTTCTGTTCCCCGCTCTAGCTCTGGTGAATTCTCTCACCCTCCCGTGCTTCTGACTGTACCCAATGCTTGTATAAATAAATAAATAAATCTTTAAAAAAAAAAAAAATATATATATATATATACTGAGCCCTGATGCTGCCATTACAGTACTCTGGAGTACTCATGGAGTCAAAATTTTATAGTCAAGTATTTTAAAATGTAAAGAAAATGGATGCTTATTTGTCTTAGCATCTTCAGATAATTTTCATGAAATACATCATAGACTGCAAACATAAATTTATGGGTGCTTCGGCTAATAGATAATTCTGCCCTCTGGCCCCCAAAATAAGACTTTATGACCCATGTCCTCTTCTCCTTTTAGAGTGTTAACCCCACCCCATGAGACTCTTACTTTCTTTATGCAAATGTAGTGCTATAGATTCATCCAAAGCACCTGTGAAAATGTCCATACAGGTCTATATCCCAGTGGTGCAGAGTTTAAGAATTAATCTATGCTTTATGGTCATGGAAGGGGCAAAAGAAAAAAAAAAGGAATATATTTTAGAAGTGAACATGAAAATAAAGAGCACAGTTTGCATGTAATTTAACTTTACCTTAAGTAAAACTAATTTATAAATGTGCATATTTCCTCAGTCATCTTTTCTTGTATGTCAGTTTCTGAAATAAAGCTATTTCTGTTCAGTGGGTCATTTTGAATGTCCCTGTGCTATGGAATGAATTGTCTCTCCCAAATTCCTATGTGGAAGTCCTCACCCCAATCTGGCAGTATTGAAGATACAGCTTTTGAGAAGAAAAGACATAACCTATTTGCCTTTATCACCTAGTGGAATATCATCATCATGTGACTATCAATTATTTTTTAAAGAGAAGAATTTTTTTTGAATGTAACACTTTGTAACATCCTTCTCCCATCATGGTTTTTAAATAGCAAGTTAATCTAAAATCAGGAGTATAGGGCCTCCCCTGGTGGCACAGCAGTTGAGCGCTGGGCTGCAAAGCTGCCCACAGCTTCTGCAGCACCGGTTTGATCCCCAGCCGCTGGCAAGGGTCCCACATGGTGCAGCAGACCTCTCCTGCCATGCCCGCTGCTCCCCTTAGCAGTATATTTCGTTGGTCTGCCTGTTCTGTTCCCTGCTCTGGCTCTGGTGAATTCTCTCACCCTCCCACTTCTGACCGTATCCAGTGCTTGTATAAATAAATAAATAAATCTTAAAAAAAAAAAACTGGAGTATAGCAGCTATTTTCCATATATATAACATTATTTATCTGATATGTTTATCTAAACTGGCTTGCTCAATCAACCTTAGCTATACTTTGAAATCTCTTAGGAGTTTTAAATGGTTGTAGACAGTTAACATTTTGGCAATACTATTGATTTCTGATAGAAATTTCTCCAATGACATAATAATATCTGGCTGGCAGCTTTAATTTCTAATTACATATTCTTTGGGGTATATAGGTAGATCAGTGCTTAAAAATCTAATTTACTCATCTAATTATTTCTTCTTAACAGGAATATTCTATTGGGACACTATGTAGCATATGCATTAGCTCTACATTACCTTTCTCCAGGGTTGGTATTTCTCACTGTTCAATGAACTAAGCTTACTATTTTGGACTGTCATACTATAATTTAGCTCCATGATATAGCAAATTCACTTTCCTATCGGGATAGCAAGGGAGTAGACTATTGCAAAGTTCTTTAAGGGTAAATGCCTTTTTAATGCAGGTTGGGGATGAGCAAAGGGAAGGATGTAATTGGAACCAAAATGAAAACTTACGTCTTTCCTTATGATGCCTATAGCAACTGATGCAGTATTGCTAATGACCTTCTCAGAGGGGGTGCAAGCAAAGGATCCTAAAAATCAAATTAATAGCAAACTACAGCAAACTAATCTTATGCCTTTGGCTAGAATTGTATCACACCTTTTCTGACAAGATGTGAGAAATGTGCCTCTATTTGTGGGTACATAAAGACTAACTTCCATAGATTTGGACATCAGCAAGAGTAATGGATTAGGGAGCTTGAATAACTGATAATAATAAATAATAATAGTAAGTTCCATTAATTAAATGCCTCCTAGCTGCCAGGTACCATACTAGGATTTCATGACATTCATTATGTTAAATATTTTCACCACTCCTAGGAGATAGAAATTATAAATCTTCTACTTTATAAAGAAACCAAAACCAAAAGAGGAGTTATTCATTCTAAGGTAGACTTAGTTGAACAGCCAAGATATGAACCCACATATATCTGAAGTGTTTTTTTAAAGATTTATTTATTTATGCATACAAGAACTGGGGTATAGGCCAGAGGTGTGGGGGACAAGATGATTCACCAGAGACAGAGTGGGGAATAGAACAGGCAGATTGACTGAAGTACACTGCTGAGGGGTACACTGCAAGTGAGATAGGAGAGATCTGTTGTGCCATGTGGGTAGCTTCCTGGCTGGGGATCAAATTAGTGTTTCAGTGGCTGCGGATAGCTTCATAGTGCTGCATCTTAACCCCTTGGATCACCAGGGAGGCCCTGAAGTGTTGTTTTTTTTTACATTAATTTGGTCAATAAATATTCATTGAGCACCAACTGCAATTGAAAGTCTAACTGTACTATTGTGAACAAGTTAAAGGCTTTGCTTTCCAAAAGCAACTCTCTAGAGAAAAGTTTATTACTTCAAAACTGGGCAAAGTTATATAATGTAAGAAGGAAGGGAGTCCTCCATAAGTTATAAAAAACCTGAGGAATTCTATGGACTACAGACATACATACACACATATGAGACTATATATATCTTATTGACTATCATTCAGAAAGATGTCATTCAAAAACTAATAATTTATTAATGCTAACATTTCATTTATCAAGAGTGACTCATTAGCTGTCGTTTATTAAGCTTTTAGATTATAGTCCTGGGTCTCTTGTAAGAAACTTACAAAATGAACAATAGTATACTTAAAATTGTCTGATATCCAATTTTGACAAGTAGGTTACATTATGATCTAGCTTGGTCTTATCCTCTACCTTTATCTCTACTTTCTCTGTTATTAACACCCTCTTAATCCTGCAGTACTTAACTTCTTAAAGATCCTCAAATGTGGATCTTTATGCGTTAATCTTCAACCTTGCTCTGGAGCAAGTGATTGCCATCTATCAGTCTGGCTTCATCTCCAGCCGGATCTGAAGACATACCTTCTCTATACACCCTTTGGTCTACCTTTAGGTGCTTTTTTTTTTTTTTTTTTCAATTTCCCTCCTCTTGTTTGTGTAGTACTTTTTATATTTCTGTCAGTGAATACATAGATATTTCATATTATTTACTTTTGTCTTCCAATCATTGTAGCTATCAGATCTTTAAGGTTAGTTATGTCTCAGGAATAATACATAGCAAGTGATCCCCAAAGTCAGAGCCTTCAGTAACACTTTTTCACCTGACAAGAAGAGGAAAAATGAATGATTAATCTCTTATTCTATGACTACCATTTTATAAAATATTCAATTATTCAAGCAACAGTAATATTATGAGACTTTATAAACTCTTGCTTGTTTGAAAGAGGTGAAACAATTTTTAATCATTGTTTTAATTTAGGTGATTTAGTCTATTTCTACTTTTATTACTTTTTTAAAAGGAAAAAAATCATAAATAAATGCTGAATTTTATAAGCATGCTTTCTGTATCTATTAGATAATAATGATTTTTTTCTCTGTCTTTTTTTAGATATTTATTTATTTATACAAGAACCAGGGTACAGGCTTGATGTGTGGGAGGGTGAGAGGATTCACCAGAGACAGAGCGGGGAAAAGAACAGGCAGATTGACTGAAACACACTGCTGAGGGGAGCAGCGGGCAAGACAGAAGAGGTCTGCTCTGCCATGTGGGTATCTCACCAGCTGGCCAGGATTGAACCTGTGCTGCAGAGGCTACAGACAGCTTCACAGCGCGGCGCTCAATTGCCTGTGCCACCAGCGGAGGCCAATTTTTTTTCTCTTTTAATACATTATATAATTTAATCTCTCATTGATTTTCTAGTTTGAAAACAAAGTTATGTTTCTGGGATAAAGCCATAATTATCAGGATACATTTTCCTTATTACTTTAACTGTTATGTCTTGATATGATGTGCTTATACAATGAAATTTTTCATTGTGTTCACAAAGACTGTTTCCTTTATAGAGTTTATATTTTTAAAAACAAGTTTCAGGTTCATAGCAAAATTAAGCAGAAAGTAGAGTTCCCACAGACCTCTTGTCACATACGTATACAGCCTCCTCCACTGTAACATCCCAAGCTTAAGTGGTCTATTTGCTATAATCAATGAACCTATATCGACACATCATAATCACTCAAAGTCCATTGTTTACACCGAGGCTTGCTCTTGATTGTTTGCATATTATGGGTTTGGACAGATGTCAAATGACAAGTAACTATTGTTATAGTATCATGTGGAAATGGCTTCATTCCCATAAAATTACACTGTGGTACTTATTCATTCCCTCCTCCACTCAAGCTTCCGCAACCATTTGTGTTTTTACTGTCTCCATAGTTTTGCCTTTCAGTATATCATATAGTTGACATCATGCAGTATGATTTCATAGTAGCTTTTTTAGATTGACTTATTTTATGCATTTAAGTTTCCTGCATGTCTTTTCATGACTCAATAACTCATTACCTACTGGCACTGAAAAATATTCCATTGTCTGGTTGTACAGCAGCGTATTCATACACCTTTTGCAGCAATCGATTGCTTCCCCTTTTGGCAACTATTAATGAAACTGCTATAACATCTATCTACATATCGTATGTGTGTGTGTCTACATAATCTTTTGCATTAGAAATAAAATTTCAGTTCATCTGAATAAAATGCCAAGCAGCACAGTCATTGAGTCATATCATAGAAATGTGTTTAGTTTTTTTTTTAAAGATTTACTTATTTGTGCATACAAGAACTGGGGTGTAGGCCAGATGTATGGGGCATGAGAGGATTCACTCGAGACAGAGTGGGGAGCAGAGCAGGCGGATGTACTGAAATACACTGCTGAGGGGAGCAGTGGATGAGACAGGAGGGGCCTGTTGTGCCATGTGTGTAGTTCCTTGGCCAGGGATTGAACCCATGTTGCAGTGGCTGGTGATAGCTTGATAGCTCTGTGTCCTTAATCCTTGCGACACCAGGGAGGCCCAATGTGTTTAGTTTTATAAGAAACTACCAAACTATCTTCCAGGGTGACTCATACCTTTTAGCTATAAATGAAGTTTCCTGTTGCTCAACATCTTCATAGCATTTAGTCATGTCAGTGTTTTGTATTTTAGTCATTGTAGCAGATAGGTAATGATACCTCTTTTTTTGTTTCAATTTGCATTTGGGTTATGGGTTCCTTTATTTTCAGTGTTCCATTATCGTCTTATTTAGAGGTAAATATTATACAGACTTCAGAATTTTTTTTTCTCTAGAACTGTTTGTATTTTTATTGTTTTTCTAATAGGTAAAACAATAATTAGAATTTTTAAAGTGCAATCTAAATATTCTTAATATATTTACTTTTAAATGGGGAGTTAGTTGATTTCCGTTAATTTTGCTTAGGAACAGATTTATTTATCTCACTGACTTGTTTTTTTAATTTATTCTGAATTTTTTTGACATTTTTTGTATACAACCTGCCACCTAAGAATGATTTTTACATATTAAATAAAAAGAGCAAAGAAGAGTAAAATTTTGTGTAACAGGAAAAAATATGATATTCAAATTTCACTGATACACTTAGTAAGTCCCAAAATGCCACTTTCATAATTGCGACTTGTATCATTACACCAGGACTTAAAACATTTTTTTAATGCCAGTGCATGTCTATTTTGTCAAAACAGAAAAATAAAAAAAATGAAATTGTAGTGTCTTACTATTTAGACACAGTATAGTGTGGATGATTTGTTATCAAATTAGACATCAATGCATTGTGTTTATTATTCAATGACATTATAGCTGTGCTAACCCAATATAATATGCATGAAGATTATGATTCTAAGCACCCAGCACAATATCTGCAACCTCAGGAATGTAACAGTCATAAATATTAGAGTATTTAAAATGGAATATTTCACCACAGCAAAATGAAAATGAAGCTGTAACCAAAGTAAGTTTCCAAGAGGTTCAGATGTTGATATCAGTATTTGGCACTACCTATCTGTGTGAAAAGATATTTTCAAACATGAAATATGTAAAATCTCATTACAGATCAGCATTAGCAGATGCACATTTGCAGTCAGTTTTGATGATAGCACGAACTTTGAGCTCTAATTATGCAAAATGTTATCCTCTCCCCCAAATTTTCATTTTTCTCAGTAATAGATCTATATTTCTGTCTTCCTCCCTCCTCTCTCTCATCCTCTTTCTTCCACCCTCTCTCCTCTGTTGTATAAACACATACACATATACATACACACATACCCTATATACACAGTTGTCAATCATTATTGCATTTTGAATTTAGAATAACAATTGTGGAAATGTTTTTTCTCATGTTATGTAACATATCTACATAATATCCTCTATTTTCCATCTTGGACTGCAAAGCCCAAAACATTTCCTGTTTTACTCTTTACCTAATAGGTTTGTCAATTTCTGTCTAAAAAATTATAACCTTCTAAAAAAGCTATACAATTGTGCTGCTGTAGTCAAATATTTTAATTCTGTTGTTTTTAACCATAGATTAGGTATAATGTTAGTATTTACTCGTAGATTAAAACAACAACTACAACAACAAAACCTAGATTTGGGGCCTCCCTGGTGGCACAGGTGGTTGAGCACAGCTCTGGGAAGCTGTCCACAGCCTCTGCAGTGTGGGTTTGAGTCTGGCCAGCTAGTGAGATACCCACATGGCATGGCAGACCTCTCCTTTCTCACCTGTTGCTTCCCTTAGCAGTGCATTTCAATCAGTCTGCCTGTTCTATTCCCCACTCTGTCTCTGGTGAATCTTCTCCCCCTCCCACACATCTGGGCTGTACCCCGGTTCTTGTATGCATAAATAAATAAATCTTTAAAAAAAAACACCTAGATTTACCAACATATTTTCTAGCATCTTTACTACCTTTTTGTCTTATGCCACAGATGTTCCATCTTGGATCCTTTTTCTTCCTCCCAAAATATATCTTTCCATTTTTTTATTTTTGCATAGAAGAACAAAGTTGCTGGTGGGGGCGGGGGAGAGATGAGGGGTTGAGAGGAACCACCAGAGACAGAGTGGGGAGCAGAAGAGGCGTATTCACTGAAATACACTGCTGAGGGGCACAGCAGTTGAGAGAGGAGAAGTCTGCTGGCTGGCCATATGTGGGTCAGCCCCAAGGTCTGGGATTAAATCCAGCCCTAGCAGTGATAGCTGAGCTCGAACACCTTGGCCGCTAGGGAGGCCCAATATATCTTTTCAAAATCCTTCAGACTGAACTCAGTTCTGGCTAATTTTTATTTTGTCTTTTTCTTAAGGAATAATTGTGCTGGGAGTAATTTGAAAGTTAATTTCATACAGTTTAGGGAAATATTCTCCTTCTGTCTCTGTTCTTCCATCATGGCAATCAAACATTTTGTTATTGCTATTATGTTCTCAGATACTTAAAGTATTTCTAACCTTAAAAACATTGATTATTAGGCCTCCCTGGTGGTGAGGTGGTTGAACGCTGGGCTGCGAAGCTGTCCGCAGCCTCTGCAGTGCCGGTTCGATCCCCGGCCACCGGCGAGGGTCCCACATGGTGCGCAAACCTCTCCTGCTGCCCGCTGCTCTCCTCAGCAGTGTACTTCGTCAGTCTGCCTGCTCTGCTCCCTGCTCTGGCTCTGGTGAATTCTCTCACCCTCCTGTGCTTCTGACTGTACCCAGTGCTTGTATAAATAAATAATAAAAAAAAACCCATTGATTATCAATGTAAGGTGTAAACAATAAATAATTTTAAACATAGCCTTATCTTTAAACTGTAAATATTCTTGACATTCTTTAGTCCACCAACTTTTATGTTCATTTTATACTTTTTCAATATTTTTCAACTGCAATAAGGAGAAATTCAACATTATAGTGAAATTTTCAAATGTAGCATTGCTAGAGATAGAACTTTTTTTTATACTCTGAATGATAATGATAACATACAGATTTTTCAGTAATACTTTTTATTTGTATAGTCATATCCAATTATATTTGAATACTGAATTAAAATATTGCAGCACTTTTTCAGATCCATTGTTCCATTTTATTCTGGCAACAGCCTGATGTGTTAGATAGCTGTGAAAGAATTTATTTTTTCAAAAATTGTTGCAATAATAGTTGGCATATTACATGCTGTTCTTACATTGTGACATTGACACACATCTCACTGAAGAGTGGGGTCTGTGTTCCCGCTGCTTGAAGCTGGGTATGCTTGTGACTCTAATAGATCTGACAGTCTGTGATTCTGAAGTTAGGTCACAAGCATCTGCCTGGTTTTCTCTGAATGCTCTTCTTGCATTACAGTCTGTGTGAGGAAGTCAGGTAATCACAAGGCGATGCTACAAGCAGGAGTTTTGGTTGAGAGCTGAATCGAGATTCAAAATAACAATCACTATTAAGACACTGGGGGAGGGGAGCCTTCAGATGCTTTTAGCCCAAGTCACCAACTCCACAGGTGATGTCCTGTGGAGCAGAGATAAGCTTCTTTCTTTTTCTTGACCCCACTTGAAATAGCAATATAAATGTTTTCTTAAACCACCAAAATTTGGGTTTTCACTCTGTCACAGATGCCTAGCATATTCATTATTTTTACCAATTTAAACACAAAATAATAATGAGTTTTAGAATAATAAGTTAATAGGCCTTCCCAGTGTTTACAGAGTAACTGACTAAAGATAGTGGATATAATGTGAAATTCTGTATTTCCGCAGGTTCATGTAGGTTAACTTTTTTTATTCTCATACAAAGTCCCCAATAAATGATACACCATTATTTCTCCCAAATATACTGAGAATAAACCTAAGTAGAGAGAAGTCAAGAAAAATTGTCCAAATTTGTGCAGGTTATAAGTGAAAATAACCCAGATTCAAATCTGGTCATCTCCCTCCCAAATGTTTTCTTGCTCATTATTCAATCTAGCTTTTTAGCCTCTCCCCCTTTTTCTTAATCCATGACATCTTGACAGCTCTAGAGTTTTTAATGTGGAGGAACTGAGGGACACACTCAAAACCATTGGTTTAGTGGTCTAAAAGAACCAGATTTCCCTTGCAAACAAACATCGCACGTACAAATATGTACACAGTTTTTCAGAAGATAACAGTCCCTCTTGAAACCAAAATATTTAAATACAGGTTTTCAGGACAGTCATAGCTGTTCTTTATATTACGGTGGACCTCTAGATTTCTAATGTGTAAACAATAGGAGGAAATTTAGATTATAATGACCAAAAATGAAAAAAAAATAATGATTTAATGTAACTGAAGCAGAAATAAGATCAAAATCAATTTAGTTTTTTTCAAGATTCATTTGGGGGTTTCCCAATCTGCATAATCATTGTGAAAACATTCTTCTTTTTCCATAGTGAGTTTATTTGAAGGTTGCGCTTTGATAAGATTCCTGCCTCTAATTCCTTCTTTATGTTAAAGGATTACCAGCCAGTGTTAGCTGTGTATCTGATGCTGTAGGCCTTAGGCCAAAACATTGATATTTAGTAGAACTCATATAATAAACTGCCATCTGAAATTTTTAGGTACAACTATAATATATACATATCAAAAAATTCTTGTTTGTTGCTGGTTAAGAAAACATGTTTGGGGAACAGGTTACTACTGGGTTTAAAACTTCAAATTGGTCACTTAGGGTCTATGCAAATTGGGAAAACCTCTTTAATGTCTCTGAGCCCTAGCTCTGTCATTACTGCATAGAGAACAAAAGCATGCTATATTTTATTGGAGTCCAGTGTGAAACTTAAAGTATTTTAATGTATGCACAATTTCTAGAATGGAACCTGACAAACAGTAGGCTCTCAATAAATGATTACTAAACATAGGTGTGTATAGTTCTCCTGAAACAGATTTGCAGGATATTCCTATAAGAACACAATGCTTTTTATTTTATTTTTATAACCAGTTTTAGTTTCTATTTTAGTGTAAGAGGTAAGATGTAGACTTCTATTCTGCTGCCATGAGAGCCTGGAAAGTTTTTTTCTATCAGATCCTTTAGGCAAGGAAAAAAGGTATGAAGTTAAAGTAGGTACACAGACATCCTTCCCGTGATTATTCTGTAAATTTTATGCAGAATAATTATATTAAACTAGCAATAAAACCCAGTGTTTACTAGTTATAACTATACAATTTGACTGTAAAATTATGAACTAGCACTAGATGGTTTAGATGAGTAGACTGATAGACTAAGATGCAGAATATAAATATCTAACATATGTTTACATCCTCTGGCAAATGAAGAGTTATCTAGAAACATAAGGGTGCAAAAATAAACATACACATATACAGGAAACATCTTATTTTCAAATGCCAATTCGCTCTAATATGAGTAGGAATATCATTCTAATGCCACAAAGTTAAATTGCTTCGCACTTCTTTCTTAGCAACTGGCTAATTCAATCAGAGCACATAGATTTTTCATCAGTTTTTAATTTGCTTAATTTTTGTGAGCTGGTGGTTTAGAAAATTTGCCATTTTTCAACCCTAAGACTGTAGGGATAAGGCCATGTGCTATTCTTTCTCTGTGTCATTTTCATTTCAGTATAGATTTTATAGTTCATTACCTGTCAATCAGTTTTAAATAGCATAGTATTCATTTTATCATGTTCTGTAAAACTGTTTTATGCTTCTTTCAATGTCTTACATTCATTTTAGACTGAGCCCTATTTATTTCTCTAAGAGCCGTAGCCATCTGTAGCTGTGCACATTTGATCATGTATTTATTTTAGCAAATGCAATATTTTGCTTTAAATGGTATATTCATTTAGGATATTTATTCAAGCAAGTGAATACTGAGGAAGCAGCACTGTGTAAATGCTTTATCAGTGACAAGCCATTTCATGACCTGTGTTTTTATTTATCTCAAACCTTGAGAGATCCAATTTCAAATACATTTTAAAATCCTGACACAGTGTGCTTTGTCACCCAATTATTCCTAATTTAATCAAACATATTTACATAATTAACATTCAAAGCACCAGCACAAGCAAACATAAATTTTGAACTTCAAAGTTTTCACACAGATCAACAATTAAATATGTGACAAAAGAAAAATTATGCATTTTTTTAAAATAGAGTATCTTTTCAGGTAGATTTGCTTTTTTTCCCCCACTGTCCCACATTTTCTTCATTAGAGAGCTTCCTCTTCATTAAAGAGATACTAGCTTTATTTTTCCTGAGAAATAGGGAAGCGTTGGGGTTTTTTTTAGTGTTATCATTAAAAACTGAGGTATATCATAAATCAAAGAGAAAATTTCTCTCAGAAACTGATTAGCACAGGTACAATTTACTGAGAAGCTGTTTTGACACTTGACCTATTGATTTATGAAGAAGATACTTTTAACTCTCTTTTATAAAGCACATAAAAATATTTTCTATAGCCTTACTGGGAAAGTAATCTCAAATTATTACAATAATTTGTGTGATGTTAACTCACCTCCCTAGAAAGGCAAAAACAAAACCCTGACTTGTAGTGTTGTTCCATATCCATAGTGTAAATGTGCCCACCAACCATTGTCAATTTAAATATACCATCATTTAATAATTACCACTTTAGTACTGACTACCCTGCTCAGTACACCACTTTTTCCTATACTCTAACCTAATATTTCTTTTGTACATTTGAATGAATTTCTTTTGGACAAAGAAAATGATTTTTACCATCTCGGTTGTCTACAGCACTTTCTCTTTAGCAAATACCAAATAGTTCCTTCCATAATTCCCATGAATACTGTCTTTCACACATTTGAAATTGGCAAAGTAAATATATTTGCCCTCCTCACTTAACTGGGATGTATTGGATGTCCATTCTGCCTCCCTGTCCATGGCTTTCCCTATTTTCAAGGTTCATATCTAAACTTACTACTTCCCTGAAAAATTTCTGAATAGTTTTATTCATTCTGCTTGCAGTCTCTTCAGGAATTTCATATTTTTTCTTATCTCCTTAAAATGCATAGCACTTTTCTATCTCACTATAACTTTTATTTTATAACTTTACCACATTATTACTTAAGTATAAATATAATATTTGTTTTGGGAAGTTATACATAGAAATATACTATATGCTATACCTTTATACAATTTGGTGGGTTATTTTAATCTTTTTTTTTAAGCAAGTATCCTCAGCAGAAATATTTCTAAGCATATAGTCTAGTGCTGTGTACACAAGAGAATTTTCAATAATTGCCAACTTTCACTAAGTGCATCTTATTCATTGCTCTTGCCAGGGTAAAAAAAAAAAAAAAAGTCATATAGTCCTAATTGTTTGCTTCCAAAGCATTTAGGGTTTTTAGTTTTCTATTAAAATCTTTATTTACATCTCCTAGAAAAAAAAATAAAATTTCCAAAGGAAATTTTTGACTTCATTTTATTGGTTTCCTGAAAATCTGAAATTCCTATGTCCCTGTGGATTTTATCTTTGTAGTATGGACTAAGGGAGGGGGCACCAAACATTTAATCTTTGACAATTTATTCTCGAGTCCAGATTAACACCAGTGAAATAAATAAGTAGACTTTCATTTGTTAAATTTTTATTCTAAAACATTTGGTGAAAATAGAATGTGTCAGATATATTTTGTTGTTTTCTCTTACCCAAAGTAGATTTTCATGTTTTTACAAATGCAATGTTTTATTTCAAGGAAAGTACTTTCTGTAAAGCAGCTTGAAAAACCACTGGCTCAGAATATGTGATTGGTAGAAGTTGAGAGGCTTGTAAAATGCAAATTTCAGTAAGCACTAGTTAGCACAGTGTTGAGTTAGGAGAAATGCCAGAAATATTTGGAAGCTTTTAACATAGAGGGAATAATAAAGACAGCTGCAGAAACAGAGATGACTACATGCTTCATGTGCTTGGGATGAGTTACTCTATTGAGTCCACAAGAACCTTTACATGGAGAACCAGAATAGTAGATTTCAGCATTTGATTCTGGAATACATCAAATCAAATATGTAGAAAAAGATTCTGAGATTTAATAGTGCAAAGAAACAATCAAGCTGCCTTTTTTCCCCTCTACCTAGATATCATAGAGTTATGAGGACAAGATGTATACAGATCCTACAAATCTGATTTCAAGTCCTGAGATGACTATTGTATTGGTGTCATCAAGGGGCAGTTGCTTGAAATAGCTGGGACAGTCAAATTTGAATTTCATATCATCAATGGATCATTGTTTAAGACTATCTCAAATATGGTACAGGATATTCATATGCTAAAAAAAAAACTACTATGCTATATGTGACATTCAAATTTAACTGGGTATTTTGTATTTTCATTTGATAAACCTGGTAATTCTAGATCTAGGCAAGTAACATAGTATCTCTAGGTCTCAATTATTTTATCTATAACAAAGTGGCCATAATCAAATAATGGGATGGAGGTTATGAGGGAACGCCCCCCCCTACACACACACACACACACAAACACACACACACAGTATATAAAAATATTGGGACAATACCAGGTATAAGGGAGTACTTGTAATTCTTTGTCAGATCCCCTTGTAAATCACTGTCAGAGCAGGAATAAGTTTTTCCAAATTTCAGCTTAATCTCTTCTTATAATCAAGCTCATATTGGAATGTGGTGGAAAAGTAAATGACTTAGATTTACCTGTTCCTTTTCTGTAGTCCTCTTGCACAAAGGAAAATGTTTCACCTCTTAAATATTTACTGATTAAATATAAGCCTGTAAACATGCAAGTGTGGACGAATTAATGAAAAGGTGGTTGATGTATCCATTTAGGCTTAAGTTTAGTAGAAATTTGCTAAATTTTATTTTTAATCATGAACTGTAAATATTAACTATAAAACTGTGTTGTTTATAACACATTTAAAACACCATACAATATTATATTGTTATAAATATATGTATATATGCATATGTATATATGGCTACATATATATATATATGTATTTTATACAAGAGCATAGGACACATCTCTGCAAATATTACCTTCTCTTCTTTTTGTATAGCTTGTTTTCCTCTTGGGTAAATTAGCTTCCTTTAACTTCCATACAAAAACATGTCTTGTTGACATTCTCCTATACTTCAATTTGTCAAGTTAAATTTTATTCTATTCTCCAAGGTGTCAACTATCTCATCCAAATTAATATTGTCAGTAACATAATGAATAAACATTTTACTCTAGCTTTACCAAACTCTGACTATATTTCTCACAGCAAACATGGGCCTGATTAGCAATAGGATGACCTATAATCCATTTTTTCAAAAAAGGGTAGAAATTAACACCTATAATTTCTCTAACTTGATTATTATCTCCAGTAGATGAGACGGGGGGGCTATGTTGCATCAAGCTGTTTCACTAAGACTTTTTATTGACTGAAGTTTTTATGGCCAATCAATGTCATGTGCTTTCAGGAACTGAGCTTTTGATATTGTCCCTTCTTAACTAAGCAGATGTACCTAGAACATATAGAAACATAAAGGAACATATTTTAGGCATTTAATAGACAGATTCAATCAGTCCTCAGTTTACCAAGATTGATGTAATGATCTAAAAGATCAAATGGTTTGAAAAATAATTGTTATTATTATACATTATACAGTTACAGAATTGTATTCATTTCAAAAGATTACAGATAACTTTCACTGTAATCATACTTATCTTACCCTAAAAAGAACTCCAAAATGTGTTATATATCACACAATGTTAAAAATATTCATATATACTAGGAAATAGAAGCTTGAACATGCCTTCTTGAGCATAGTATTCTGAAACTGGAAAAGTTTTAAAACTTTACATGGAGACATTTTGGTACTGCAAGACAGTCCTTTGGAGGAGGTCTGGAGCAGAATAAGTCAACCTGACTCTTGCTCTGCCTTATATCCTCTTTCAAGATCCCCTACCCCTCAATTTTAGTCCTAAGCAGCTTCTTGGTGGACTTAGCACCAATCTACTCACTTTCATTTTTCAATCAGAGTAATTCACTCAACACCACAAATGACGTTGAGCTTAAACCTGAAGACTCCAGTGAGCTTGAACCTGATTGGCACATTTAAGATCCAGACACCAAATACAAATTGGAAAAGCCCAGCACCTGCAAAGACTCCACTTGCTCTGAGATCAGGGCAAGTTCAGGGGCTGGTGAGCTCCTAGGAGCCATAGCTAGGGCCAACCTCAGTGGGACCAGAGGCACACTGCACCTGATGCCCCTTTAAGCGGATTTAGATGTAATAGTATATGAAGTGTGTGTGGTGAGGAAGTGGTGGGGAGGAGGGCCAATAGCACTGGAACATGGGTCCCGGTTACTGCAGTATGGGTCCCCAGTTGGAGTCCACCCCACTTCTAGCCCTGCATGCCAAAGACCTCTTTGCCTGCAGCTCTACGTAGTGGTAGCAGTGGATCTGGCCAGCAAAGCCCAATGCTCCTCCTAACAGTCCTGAACCAGGGTCCTTGTGGCTTGGGGCTTGCCTCTTCTGCTGAAGCTTCCTTTGGCAGGGCAACCTTGCCAATGCAGGCCCAGTAGGGCTGCATGCCCTGGGGTAGCATGTGGGGGAAGCTTCCATTGCTGCCTGCCTGCTGCCAGCTGCGTGAGCCCCAGCTGGGCTGCTCACACCGGGGGAGCAAGCACTGGAATGCCCGCCCTTCTGCATTTAGAGCAGCCTGTGCCAGCTGGCCCTCACACTGTAAGTGCTGGGGTTGGCCATGCCTACAATGCCTGCAGGCCTCGCTGCTCAGGCAACAGGAAAGAGCTGGTTTTGCCTGCAACTTGTGCCACAGAGATCAGTTTTCTTTACGACAATGGCCTGTGGCCATATCTTGAAGTACTCACTGTTATCATTATTTGGCAACAAGTCTTACAGTTTTTTTTTTTAATTGTGTTTGAAAAGAAATATTAAATTAGGGATGCTTAATATCTGAAAAGTTAGGTGTGAATGAAGTAATTTTTCACAATGTGATTTTGATTTATTGGAATACTGTAATGCTGGATGTATAAGAGAAAGAATAAAAGCGAGAGGCTAGCAAACTGATTTTGTTATATTGATCAACTTTTATTCCTGTGTGAAGAGCACTGACCATGAGTCTAATCACTTAACAAATTTTTAATACTGTATATTATTAGATACAGGTAGAATATATTGATTGATTTTTTTTTAAGATTTATTTATTCATTTATACAAGAACCGGGGTACAGATTCCCCAGTGACAGAACGGGGAACAGAACAGGCAGACTGATGAAATACACTGCTGAGGGGAGCAGCGGGCGTGACAGGAGAGGTCTGCCATGCCTTGTGGGACCCTCACTGGCTGGCAGTGATCAAACCAGCTCTGCAGAGGCTGCGGACAGCTTCACAGCGCAATGCCCAACCACCTGTACCACCAGGGGAGGCACTATATTGATTGATTTGGAAGGTAGTTTAATTCAAAACATTTTTAAGAGTGATATTATTTAAAAAGAAATGAAAATAACACATATTTGTGTACCTGAAAGAAAACATAAAAAATAGAAGTTTATATTGATTTTCTGAACCTAGCCAGAAATAGTACCCTTTAAACGTATCAGTGTCTTTAATAGTTTCTTGAACATACCTTCTCTAGTGCTAGTATTTACTAATATTTTTCTGAAGAATTTTTTTTTTTATTTTCAACATGGACATGTAGATTTTTTTGGAAAACGTTTCCAGCAATATTCTTCAATGTTTTGTTTTATGGTTAATCAATTTGAGATTATTGACACACTTCACTAATTATTCTTGTAATAACATAATATTTTAATTGAGATGAGTTTTTCTCTCTAGTAAGCAAACTCTGCTAAATGGGTAATATTTTATTTCTATATTTAGCGTCACATTGTATGAACATTTCAACCCAAGTATTTTCCAAATATAGATTACATACAAAATAGTTAAAATACTTTCTCTCATTAAATGACTCTTTTAAATGTTATAAAGATAAAGGTACTGAAAAATCATAGGTTTTCTCAACTCCCTTTATGTTCAAGCTCTAAATGTATCTAAAAACAGGGGTTCATCCCGCCATAGGTTGCAATATTAAAACTAAGTCATAGAGGGGCCTCCCTGGTGGCACAAGGGGTTAAGTTGCAACCTGTGAAGCTGTCCACAGCCTCTGCAGCATGAATTTGATTCCCGGCCAGGGAGCTACCCACATGGCACAGCAGACCTCTCCTGTCTCTCCCACTGCTCCCCTCAGCAGAGTATTTCAGTCAATCTGCCTGTTGTGTTCCCCACTCTGTCTCTAGTGAATCCTCTCACCCCCCACACCTCTAGCCTGTACCCCAGTTCTTGTATGCATAAATAAATCAATCTTTAAAAAAAAACTAAGTCATAGAACCTCAAATTTGAATCTTGTAAAGTGGTTGTGTTTTGTCATTAATTAATTCAGTTTTATCCTTGCTTTAAATATAAGAGTCAGTATATTCTTATGTGCAAGCATTATTTGCAAATATTAAAATACACTGAAAGCTTCAAAATGGAAGTTTTAGAGTCTTCTTTCATTGATTAAGGATGATTAGGATTTATAAATGATTAAAATTAAATAAAACCAACATTTAGTGGACTAACATTGTTGATTTAGAAGTTAGTTATTTAAATATATTCTCCCACTTGGTAGGGTGTCTCTTTGTTTTGATGAGAGTTTCTTTGGCTGCGCAGAAGCTTTTGAGTTTAATTTAGTTCCATTTGTTTGCTTTTGTTTCCCCTTCCATTGACATCATTGAATCCAATGTTGTTGAATTTAATGCCCACTTTTTTTCTTTGTAGTTTATGGTTTCATGTCTTATTACAGGGTCTTTAGTCCATTTTGAGTTCATTTTTGTTATGGTGTGAGACAGTGTTCTAGTTTTATTCTTTTGTAGGCGGCTGTCCAGTTTTCCCAACATTATTTGTCTTAGAGTCTTTCCTTTTTCTGTTGTGCACTGTTGTCTCTTTTGTTGTAAATTGACTATTCATATATCTATGGGTTTATTTCTAGGCTATTGATTTTATTGCATTAGTTTGTGTGTATATTTTGTATCAACACCTTACTGTTTTGATTGCTAAGACTTCATTATAGTGTGAAGTCTAGGATTGTGATAATCTCTGTTCTTATCAGGATTGCTTTGACTGTTTAGGGTCTTTTGTCTTTTTATATATGTTTCAGTAATTCTTCTTTCTTTGAAGAATTACTTTAAGACTTTGATATGGATTGCATTGAATCTTTATATTGCTTGGGGTAAGATGGCCATTTTAACAGTATTAATTACTCCATTAATGAGCAAGGAATAGCTTTCCATTTCTTTGTGTCTTCTATTTCTTATGGTTTTTGTCTTACAATTTTTGTTGAACAGATTTTTTCAATTTTTTTGTTGAGTTTATCCCTAGGTATTTAAATTTTTTTTAAATAAATTTTATTTTTATATTCCCCATACAATTGCAATCCCCTTATTTTGTCCCCAATCCCTCCCCTCCCCGCTCCCCACCACCCATAGAGTGTCTCTTGTTCATAGTTGTTTGTTGATTTTGATTTTCACTTTCTTATAGTTATTCATTTTCCTAGTCCCTTATTTAAGTTTTCTAGATTCCTGCTATGAGTGAGACCCTCCGGTATTTTTCTTTTTCTTTTTGGCTTATTTCGCTGAGCATGATCCCTTCCAGCGCCATCCATGTTGCTGCAAATTGCACGTGTTTATCTTTTTTGAATGCTGAGTAATATTCCATTGTGTATATGTACCACATCTTCTTGATCCAGTCATCTATTTTTGGGCATTTGGGTTGTTTCCAAAGCTTAGCTATTATAAACAGTGCTGCTATAAACATAGGGGTGCAGGTGCTCTTTGGAATTGATGTTTCTGTGTCTTTTAGGTAGATATTTAAATATTTTTGATACAATTATAAAAGGGATTGTTTTCTTGATTTCTAGTTCATTATTTGAATACAGGCACACAGCAGATTTTTATATAATGTTTTTGTAGCCTACCACATCACAGTACTGATTTACTGCTACTAATAGAAAGATTTGGTATAGGGACCTCCTTGGTGGTGCAGGAGGTTAAATGCAGCACCCCTCAGCAGTGCTTTTGGTCCATCTGCCTGTTCTACTCCCCGCTCTGTCTCTGGTGAATCCTCTCACCCTCCTGTACCTCTGGCCTGCACCCCAGCTATTGTATAAATAAAATAAATATATTTTTTTTAAAAATGTGGTGTGTCTATATATATATATACATATATATATATATATATATATACACAAACAATTGTAAAAAAAAAAAGATGATGAAATCTTGCCATTTGCAACAATGTGGATGTAACTGAAGGGGATTATGCTAATCAAAATAAGTCAGAGCTAAAAGACAAATAATTGAGGATTTCACTTATATGTGGAATATAAAGAAACAAAACAAAACAAGAGGCAGAACTAAACCAAAATCTGATTACATATAGAGACTACCAGAAGGGGAGAGCGAGTGCCCAGTGTATTACAGTGGATGATTATGGGTGATTTGGTGCTGTGTGTAGTATGATATATCTGAAAAGATCTGAACCTATACCCCTAAATCATATTGTAATAGTGTTGTAAATGATTGCTACCTTTTTTTTTTAAAGAGAAAGCCAGTAGTTCTTCAAAGATTGTAGCATTTAAAAAATCTGTTTAATCATGGAATTGCAAATAAAGAAAACTTGTCATGTCAAGTAAATTTGTACTTTGGTGTGAGAGTAATCATAATTTTCTAGATTATCTTGTAATGATATGTAAAAATTACAAATTTTCTAAATTTCAGCTTTGTTTAGATTAATAAAATATCTCACATTAGATAGTAAATCCATGTACTATATATATATATATATATATATATCTAATAGCCAATTCTAAGTAAATTTCTGACCCATTATTTTTAAAATTAATAATAAAAGTTCCATGAAAATAAAGACCACCAAATTATGTATTCATAATATTATAGAAAAACCACATAAATTCATCTTCAATACTGACATTTTAAATTAAATTTGAAACATTCACATAATATCAATTATATCACCATTGAATGATTTAACTTCAGAAAACTTGTTTCCATAAATTGGTTAAGAAAAATCAAATCTTTATAGAATTAACTTTACTGTTTTTCTATTTGAACTATCTGATTATAGTGATATAAAAGTCCCATGTCTAGAAAGAAAAAGAAAAATACTGGATGGTCTCACTCATAGCAGGAATCTAGAAAACCTAAATAAGGGACCAGGAAAAAGAATAGCTGTAAGAAAGAAAAAATCAAAATCAACAAACAACTATGAATGAGAGACACATTGGGGGGGGGGCAGGGAAAGGAGGGATTGGAGTCAAAATAAGGGGGTTGTAATTGTATGGGTAATATAAAAATAAAATTTAAAAAAAAAGAAAAAAAAGTCCCAAGTCCCCTTGCTAATGGACACTACACATGCATAATTATTGTTTTACTTTTCACGTGTGTATCGGAGATTGTAAATGGACACAATTAAATGAGAACACCTTCATTATGATAGATTATTTTTTTTTTACTAAATATTAAGACACACATGCACACAAAGGAATATAAATGTTTACATGATGATTCCTGCATTCAAGTCCATAAATTTTGAGATGTCATCAATTTGAAACTGCTTCCGGATTAAAACCCACTCAAAATGGCATAAGTAAAGGAGCTTTCTTTTTAATCTGACTGAAAACCTACTAATCTGCTTTAAGAAACCTTCCAATTTATGGGTAAATGCCAAAAATAGGGATAGAATTTTGTTTTCCTTTTATTGAAATTAGAGGGCTGAAGCTCAATGCTTAAAGATTCATTTCATGTTTCTTTTTGAGTCCATATATACTTATATGTCTGCATCTATCTATATCAGTATATCATCTTAAAGTCATTCATCTTGGAATGTAGCCTCTGAGAAACACTTCCTTATTTAGTTTCACAGACTGTCACACACTGTCATCTAATCATCTTCATATCTTTCTTTGTAAAAGGAAAACACATTTGATCTTTGAAACAACCTGAAACCTATAATGAATTTAAAATGGTTGATAATTCGGTTCAACTTTGATTTCTGAATGGCAGCCTTATTTTGTCTTTCTTTTCTTTCCTTCCCCTTGGGTTGTCAATTTGTTCTTTTTACTTCTGTGCTAATTCTAAAATAAATCATCTGTGAAATATTTTTGCAGTAAAGCCTTATAAAATATTTCATTTTGTGCGCCCTTCCAAAGTCAATTACCTATTTTAGGTAGAAATTAACATTTATCTCCTTCCTCCCTGCCTGGGTCAGTGCTTTTTGGTCCTTTAATTTACCTGTTCAATTTGTAGGTGTAAAATAAATTTAACTTTACTGTAGTTTTTATTTTCTCAGAACTGCTACATCCAGTACTTACAAAAAGTTGGAAAAAGTTTTATTTTCTGAACATCCTCATTCACTCTCATATATTGACAGAAGGGAAGAAAGGAGAGGGAGAGTGAAGGAAGGAAGTTCTAAGGAAACAAAGACAAGAAAATGTGTAAGTGAATATTCTGAAATATCAAAGCAGGTATCTATAATATATGTCACACTCAAGTACGGTCCTTAATCACAGGCAAGTTTATACCCCTTACCTGCATTACAGTATCTTAAAAAAGGTCCACCTGGACTATCAGACTCCTGGTACCATAAACAAGAGGCACCCAAATTGGGACCTGACTATTTGTGGTTTGGTTACTGGAAATGCAAACTTCAAAATTCTCTGATTTCCATCTGTTGTCTGGGTATCTGTGGTCAACTATGCTATGTGGCACTTTTTAAACACAGATTGGGACTTGTATACCATCTCACACCAGTGAGAATGGCACATATTAAAAAAACTAGCAACAACAAATGTTGGCGAGGGTGTGGAGAAAAAGGAACTCTTCTGCACTGTTGATGGGAGTGCAAACTGGTCCAACCACCATGGAGAGCTGTGTGGAGATTTCTGGACCTACTAAACATTGAGCTTCCATAGGATCCAGCAATTCCACTCCTAGGTATTTACCCAAAGGACACAGAAGCATCAATTCCAAAGAGCACCTGCACTCCTATGTTTATAGCAGCACTATTTACAATAGCTAAGCTTTGGAAACAACCCAGATGCCCAAAAATAGATGATTGGATCAAGAAGATGTGGTCCATATACACCATGGAATATTACTCAGCATTCAAAAAAGATAAACACATGCAATTTGCAGCAACATGGATGGCGCTGGAAGGGATCATGCTCAGCGAAATAAGCCAGAAAGAAAAAGAAAAATACCAGATGGTCTCACTCATAGCAGGAATCTAGAAAACTTAAATAAGGGACCAGGAAAAAGAATAACTATAAGAAAGAAAATATCAAAATCAACAAATAACTATGAACAAGAGACACTCTATGGGGGGTGGGGGATGGGGAAAGGAGGGCTTGGGGTAAAAATAAGGGGGTTATAATTGTATGGGGAATATAAAAATAAAATTTAAATTAAAAAAAAATCAGTGCCTGTTTCTCTCCATCAGGGCATTCAGTCATCCCCTACAGCACCCCTACCCTATCACCCCACACTTGTTTTGGGTGACATGATGACACTAAAGAGTTCCAGGTATAGTATTTATGGGATGTCATAAGCCCTGAAGCTGAGTCCTGCTTTGAGGAGCAAGCCTAGTAAAGATCGTTCCTATTAGCTGAGCATATTTTTTCACTGCCAGGACGGAGCTGACGACTTGATATAGGATCATGCATTCTCATCGATCTCAGGATGAATCAGGGATCTGACTATTATTCATGCTTCACTTCTAATAACTAAGAACACATGGACTTTTCCTTCTCAAAGTTTACCTCAAATATATAGCACCCCAGAGAAATGGGGGTGATGACAGTTCCTTTACCCTTGTATGCCACCACCCGCTGGTACCAAGGGTGATCTCATCACCTCCTCTGCAAACACCATACCATATGAACCTTAGTTTCCTTCTTTGTGAAAAGAGGAGGTAGTGGAAGTGTTGAATTAGATGTTATAAAAAGTAAATGCCACTTCTAACGTGCCTTTGGTTCTATGCCACCTTTTAAAATTTTTGCCTGATGTTTTCCATACTCATTTTGTTTACCACATGATGTCAACAAGAAGAGCTGAAACCGTAAGATTAAATATATATAGAAAAAAAGGCACATCAATGCAACTTTGATTAAGGTGAGATCTTTCTTGTATATGCTAACATGAACAAAGAGTGAATGATTTCAGAGTCCAAGATATAAGGTGTTATTACATTTGAATGGAAAGATGAAAAATTCCATCAAGGGCTATTTACTCTATCTTATTTCAAAGAGAAAGTCAATTTTGAGTTCACAGTACTGATAAGCACATGTATTCTTTGATAGTCACTACAAATATTAGAATTATTGCTGTATTTATAGTCCAATTAGTAAATTAAATTCAAGCATTGCTGTAGAATGAATGTCTTTTCAGTCATTGCATAGTTTTCAGTATATAAAGATATTATATATTAGTAGAATAACAAATAAATGAGTAAATCAACAGTTAAAATTATGAGTCAGTCACATATTTAGGAGATAGAACCAGATAAATTTTGAAAGCATTCAGTTACTATGTTGATATTCAGGTTTCATCTGGATCCTTGCCAGTATGTAAACTTCAGAATGATTACTATGAAATTGCTGCTGCTTTTACAACCATTAAGGAAAAGATTCATTCAAGAAATACTTAATAAGGATATTATAGGTGACATTAAAATTTAAAGTTATGTCCTTTTGCAGTAAAATAGCATAAACAATGCTCAGTTTCTAGCCCCTAGAAATTATTCTGAGATTAAGAAACAGATCAAGGAAATCATTGGCAAATTCTGCAATTTCATACTGAAAAGTTTGTCATTATGGACAAACCAAGCCAAGAAGCACGAGAGCAGATGGTGAAATGCCAAGTATGAATAAATTCTCTGGTATCTTAAGCCTAAGGACTTGGATATGGACCAACGCATACTACTGTGGGCCCACTGAGGAGCAAAAATTATTCAGCAATCATCACAGTAAGGAATAGAATCCTGGACAGTAATAGCAACACTTCAGCCATCTCCATTACAAATCCTTCATGGTCTCTAGAAGGCCATTTGGAAGGCAGGGGCCCTGCCAATGTGCTTACTTAAAGTTAGCTCCAACTTCTTCTTCTTTTTTTTTCTTTTTTTTCTTTTTTTTTCTTTTTTTAATTCACTTCCGAAAAAAACTCTGGCCCAGCTATTCAGAGTATTCTTTTTTTTCTTTTTTCTACCCTAAATTTCCCACTTATCTAGTCCCCTAGGTTATTTTGAGGACTAAGAAAGGCAGTTTCAAAAGATAAATTTCAAAGCTTTAAAATGATATTTAAGAATTATTTACTGACACTATTTTATTATCACAATTCACCTATCAAACCTCATTTTTTTCTTTCAGAAAATGCCCCTAAACTATCAAATCTTTTCAAAATGAAGTTGATTACAGAGGATGTTTGTGGAAATGTTATTTCCCTCTCTTTCAAATAAATAGTGGTGTATATTGGTAAAAATTCCAAATATTTTCTAGTATATCATAAATTTTGAAATGTAACATTTTACCAAGCAGCTATATGATCTTTTAAATAAATTATATTTGGAAAATGATAACTATATTATGGGAAATAACTAGTACCCTAATGCATTGGATTCTATAAGTACCAAAGTGTACAAGAATCAATTTAAAAGCAAACCTATTAAAATAGGTTTAAAAGAATCCAGGAAGTTCATAAAAATAATGCAATACAGTTTTACCTCATAAAAACTAGGCTCATCAGTGCAAATTAGATAACTTAAAAAAAAATAATTTTCCAGTTGGATTAGTAATTCAATAGTTTAATTCAGAACTGCCATGTAAATGGGAGAATATTAACTTTCTATACAGTTTTATAAAGAAACAAAACTAGCATTAGAGATTTTATATTAAATAATGATTTAATGATTAACCACTTGGTTAAAATCATTAATTTTAACCACTTGGTCAACATATGATAAATGTTTACTATTTATCATGTATTTTGCTGGGAAACTGACAGAGTAATGTAAGGAACAATTTCCAGTACAGTTTTAAGCAACTGCATAAATCTGAATATATAAAGAAAAAAATGTATTGCTTTTAAATATAGAAAAACATTGAAAATCAGTGCATTTAATTGAAAATGTTCTCCCTCAATTTGGATAAGCTATTATAATTTCTCTTAATTCATTGTTTGCAATTTTAAATTGGAAACATCTTAAAGTCTAACTTTTGGATAATGTAACATTATTATATTTCCTTTCTCCCCCCCAAAAAAAAGCTATCTTTTGAGAATGAAAATTTCATGAATCATTGTTGTGGTTTGTTTGGAAATGCCAATCTGTTGGTACCTAGCCAGCCTAGTGCAGGGTGACCCTTTATGTAGCAACTTTTCATTCTATAACTGGTATCACTAGGGCTCTGCTGGCCATTCATAGGCATCAGACACCATCATCAAAGAGCTTTCAATCTAGGTGGGGGATAATTGGCTTACAAAGATGCATGAAAATAGAGAATTAAACATGGGAATTCTGGTTAGATAAGTAGGGAAATTAATCATCAATGATCCACTATTCACTATTTAAATAGTACAGCTTAAACTTCTCCAAAGAGGAAATGCAAACAGCCAACAGGCATATGAAAAAATGTTCAACAGCACTTGTAACCAGGGAAATGCAAATCAAAACTACCATGAGATACCATCTTACACCAGTGAGAATGGCACATATTAAAAAATCTAGCAACAACAAATGTTGGCGAGGATGTGGAGAAAAAGGAACTCTCCTGTACTGCTGGTGGGAGTGCAAAATGGTCCAACCACTATGGAAATCTGTGTTGAGATTCCTCAACCTACTAATGATAGAGTTTCCATATGATCCAGCAATTCCACTCCTAGGTATTTACCCAAAGGACACAGAAACATTAATTCCGAAGGGCACCTGCACCCTTATGTTTATAGCAGCACTATTTACAATAGCTAAGCTATGGAAACAACCCAAATGCCCAAAATTAGATGACTGGATCAAGAAGATGTGGTATATATACACAATGAAACATTACTCAGCAATCAAAAAAGATAAACTCACGCAATTTGCAGCAGCATGGATGGAGCTGGAAGGGATCTTGTTCAGCAAAATAAGCTAGAAAGAAAAAGAAAAATACCAGATGATCTCACTCAAAGCAGGAATTTAGAAAACCCAAATAAGGGACCAGGAAATAAGACTAATTATAATAAAGGAAAAATCAAAATCAACAAGCAACTATAAACCAGAGACACACTTGGGGGGGTGGGGATGGAGAGGAAGGATTAGGGTCAAAATAAGGGGGGTTGCAATTGTATGGGGATTATAACCAAAATGAAAATGTATACATTGTGCAAAAATGAAAAATCATGTAAGAATTATATAAAATAAAATATATTAAACATAAAAAATTAGTTGCTATCATCATTATTAGTAATGCCACTATTTTTATAAATGATAGAAATATTACTCATTATTTTGGTTTCATTATGTCAGTGTTTTAATAAAGTCTTTCCTTGTTGCATTAAAAAAATAAATAGTATAGCTTTTCAATTGTACATTTCTGTCATCCAAAAATGAGTTTAAGAGTACTCATCAGTGATTTTAATGCAGCAGTCATGACTGTTTCCATCCTTGAATTTATCCTTGCATATTTTTATTAAAATTACATTTCTTTATTTGATTTTTTTCCCAAAAAGATGGAAGCAATTGCCTTAGGAAATGTTAAGGAATTATTATTGAGTAGTCTCAGCCCACCTTGAAAAAACACACAAAATAGATATTGCTGTATTTCTTACTATTTTGTCATTTTTCCAATGTTTGTTTTATTTCTAAGAGGCTAGAAATCTGTGAAAATTTACTCTTTGAAATGTTCCTACCCAGAACAATCTTGCACTTCATTGAAAGAATGCAGAAAGATATGATACATATGATATAGTAAAAACATGCCCTAGGTTCCTTTAAATTCAGAAGACTGAAAAAAATGATATAAAACCTTTTTTTAACATGTAACAAACAGAATTAGGGAAATATTTTAATTGATGGCATACTTTATTTTCAATTAGCTTTCCTAAAATGACAGTGAGAATTCTCTTCATTTTTTGATTAGACATTTAATTGAAAATTCTTACATTTGGGTAAGTGTATTTATGTATGTGATGCATACACATATCTATGTAATATTCAAACACACATGCAGATGTATGTGTGCATTTATTTTTGAACTGTGTACGTGTGTTTGTAAGAGACAATATATTATTGATAAGTTATTAAAATTCTAAGTCACTATGTGTTAAAATGCTTTATCACTAGTATATTAAAGTATGCAAATTCCATCATTTGATCATATTTAAATTAGATATGATACAAAGATGAATGAGAATCAATCTATACCTCCTTTTCCCTCTTGTTTATAAAGTAGATGGGGACCTCCCTCGTGGCGCAAGGGGTTAAGCACCACACTATGAAGCAATCCACAGCCTCTGCAGCACAAGTTCAATCCCCAGCCAGCCAGGGAGCTACCCACATGGGGAGGCAGACCTCTCCTGTCTCACCCAGTGTTCCCCTCAGCAGTGTATTTCAGTCAGTCGGCCTGTTCTGTTCCCCACTCTGTCTCTGTTGAATCCTCTCACCATCCGCCTGCATCTCTGGCCTGTACCCCAGCTCTTGTATGCATAAATAAATAGATCTTTAAAAAAATAAATAAAAATAAAAGTAGATGAGCGAATGTCAAACACATAAATTAAAATAGAACAAATATAGTAAATGAACAAATATACTGTAATGATTTTGCAAAGGCTAAAGCATGAACTACTTGTTTGGGGAAGACACCATAATTATTTGGTGACTCATTGCTTAAATGGTGTCCTATTTTAAAAATACCAGAAAAGTATTTAAATTGAACCTGTTTGCTAGGGTTGTCTTGGATCTTTGGATTTAAAGAAATAGAATTTAATAATAGAGCTTGAAGCCCCACCATGGCATCTCACCTGGATTCCCTTCACCTTTCTTCCTCCCTGGAGATAACTAGCCACTAAGGTCATGTGCATTATTTTCCACACAAATTTTAGTAACTTATATATGTAAATCTTCACAAGCAGTATATTTTGAAATAATCAGCAGTGCCCTCATATTGCACATTTCCTGCTTTTCACTCAGCATTTTAATGTATTTTCATGTTAATTCATTAAGACTATATTCATTCGTCTTAATTGCTGAACTAAAATATGCTATATACCATATTTTCTTTATCCACTCATATAATGATAACACTAAAACATTGCACTACTATAATGGTTAAATGGACATCATTTTTTCCTGTCTCATATATGTATTCAAGCTTTATATTTAGAATTAGCATGGCTGGGTCATATGACATGTGCATCATCAGCTATGCCAGATATCACCAAATTGCTTTCCAATTTTAGATCTCACTCAGCAGTGCCTACACACTTGATATTCATGCAACTTTTGATTGCTGACAATCTGATAGGCTTGGAATAAAATGACCATGTTTTAACTTGCATTTTTCTGCTGTGTTGAGCAAATGTTCTTTTGTTTATTGCCAGTCTGGTTTCCTTTTCTGTAAATTGTGTTTATGTTTTGAATTATTTATTTTTTCTATTATGTTTTTATATATTCAGTCCAAATCCAAATGATAAGCCACTTTGACATATATGCATTTGCATATTCATACATACAAATTTAAGTTTACCCTTTGATTATGATTTTCTTAGTCATATCAAGCTTACATATTTTTAATTGCTGTCAAATTTGTTAGTTTTTTAAATTTCTGAATTCCTTGATTTGAAGTGTTTTTTCTTATCCTACTGACATAAAGATATTTTCTTCTAATTTTTGTTTTTTGCATTTAATCTTTATTCAGAATATGTTTACATTTTGTATATGTGTGTGTGTGTGTGTGTGTGTGTGTGTGTGTGTGTAGTGGGAAACAGTGCCCTTTATTGTGGTTTTTTTCCCCCAAATGGGTGGTCATCTGTCTAGGAATAATTTCAAAAATAATTAATGGATTCCCCTAATGATTTGGAATGTGCTCCTTTTCTGTTTCAAGTTCTATATATGCATGGATCCAGTTTGAAAATCCCAATGCTTTTCCTTCTTTCTACATTTTACTGCAAAACTTCACTATTTTAATTATAGTTTTTAAATATTTATTTCAGCTACTCCTCTCATAATTCTATTTGGAAAATTAATTTTATTTCCCTTACATCTTTTCCTACTAATGAATTTTTCTTTTTGTAAATTTCAGTATCATCTTGAGGGTGGTATTGAAATTGATGGAGAATTAAGAATTAACTAACTCTGGGGCCTCCCTGGTGGCCCAGGGGTTAAGCACTGCACTATGAAGAAATCCACAGCCTCTGCAGCACGAGTTCGATCCCCTGCCGACCAGGGAGTAACCCAAATGGCGAGGGCGTGCCTCTCCTGTCTCTTCTGCTGCTCCCCTCAGCAGTGTATTTCAGCCAATCTGCCTGTTCTGTTCCCCACTCTGTCTCTGGTGAATCCTCTCACCCGCTCTCACATCTCTGGCCTATACCCCAGTTCTTGTATGCATAAATAAATAAATCTTTAAAAAAATAATTAATTAACTCTAAAATATTGAGTCCTTATATCCATTAACATTGCAGCACTGTTTACAATAGCTAAGCTTTGGAAACAACCCAAATGCCCAAAAATAGATGACTGGATCAAGAAGATGTGGTACATATATACCATGGAATATTACTCAGCATTCAAAAAAGATAAACACATGCAATTTGCAGCAACATGGATGGCGCTGGAAGGGATCATGCTCAGCGAAATAAGCCAAAAAGAAAAAGAAAAATACCGGATGGTCTCACTCATAGCAGGAATCTAGAAAACTTAAATAAGGGACCAGGAAAATGAATAACTATAAGAAAGTGAAAATCAAAATCAACAAAAAACTATGAACCAGAGACAATTTAGGGGGGCGGGGGCGGGAGGGGAGGGATTGGGGTCAGAATGGGGGGCTGCAATTGTATGGGGAATATAACAATAAAATTTATAAAAAAAAAAAAAAAACATTGCATCTTTTAAATTGGGTTTTCCTTTTAAATATTTCAGTAAGTTTAATTTTTATATAAAGACTTGCATATATTTTGTTAGAGTGGTTAATAGATATGATGTATGATTAATGAGACTTTTTTTGAACTATTATTTGTGATGAGTCATGGTGGTTTAAAGAAATTATCTTATTTTGCCATATTTCCCCTCATTTTATATTTCTTGACTTACTTTTTGCATTTTGTTTTCTTATTTTTTAAATTTTATGTTTAAAAAAATGTATCCACAAAGTCCTAAATTCCATTGTAGAATATCAGCTATGATAATGGGCATCTCCCTATCTACAATTTTGAAAAGAAAGCATTGTTTACTTTCTTAGATGATTTTACTCTGTGTTATATATTAGGAATTATTCTGGACAGTAAACTGGCCACTTCTAGGACTGACTTACTTTTCCATCTTTCAAGGGCCACTATCTTGTACTGTCACATCCAGTGTTTGAAAACCACTGTTTCCTTTATTTGTCTGCTTTCCAGTTTATAGGGTGGATAGCAAGTTGACTTCCTGTTATTCCAACATCACCTGAAACAGACAGACACACACACACACACACACACACACACAGAGTCATATATATACATACACACATATATATATATATAAATTATGGATACAATTTTTTAAACATAAAATTTAAAAAGGAAGAAACAAAATATAAAAAATTGAAAATATATATATGCAGCTTAAATGTTCATACAAGTGTTTTGATATTTCTGACTTTGTTCCTGAAAGATTATTTTGGAAGGTAGATTGGATGTCCTTTGTTAGAAAAACAGGAAATCAAGGATTTCTGCAGGATTTTTTTTTAATTTCTTAATTATTTTTCTAGGTAGGTAGAAGACTAGGGTTGCCATTCACTGATGAAGAAAACAGTGGATCAAGCAGTTTTGTGGCAACGGGTTGTAGAATTTGGTGTTAGTTCAGGGTAGATTTTGAACTTTTAAATTTGAGCTATGAACTAGAAATTTGAGTGGAAACAACAAATAGGAAATTAAATATATACCTTTGAATTTTGATGGAAAAATAAACCAGGAATTATTTTGTGTTTTTCAGAATGATTGACTTGAGAGGGAGATGAACTTTCTCATTGCATTCATTTAAATAAATTACAATCTCCATTCTCTAGCAAACTTTGTCACCCTTCACTGACTAGCATTTTTGTCATATAACTCATTACATTTTAATGTACTAATTGTTTGCTTTTTAATTTTGTTAGCAATCTTCCTTACTAAAACAAAGCTCTAAGATATTTATCTTTTTTAAAACCGTTGTAAATAGATTTCTAGAATAGAGCCTGACACTTATTAGCTATCCAGAAAATACTTGTTGAGTGACTAAATAAATTATGCTGTTTCTGATTCTTGCTTCTCTTCTGACAGTTTGTCTTACTTCACTGAATTTAAACCACTTTATAAAAGGACATCCTGTCTCAATATATAGCTTTTATGTGTCATAGGATATATATTGCCTCTAACTACTTTTAAGCTGAAGCTCACAAGATTTGGGGAAAAAATAATCACTTTCATATCTTTCAGTTCTAAATATTTCATAATTTCTCTGATGATAATGCTCCTTTCTTTGAGGAATGATTTTAAAGTTTATTTGTGTAGATTTCAAATGTAGCCTGAATTTTATATCTATTTTTACATTTGGATAAATTATTTCAGAGAACATAATAGATAGTAATTATATTTATATGGTGTTTTTACCTAAGAAATCATGGAGGCATGCTCTCTATTTCATTCTTAATATAATACTATGCAATAGGTAAAGCATGCAAAATTAATTTACTGTTAAGGAAACAGGGATTCAGAAATTTAAGGAATTACTAAGAAAACTAGGACTTGATGGGCCTCCCTGGTGGCACAGGCGGTTGAGCGCAGCTCTCTGAAGCTATCTGCAGCCTCTGCAGTGCTGGTTCTATCCCTGCCGGCTGCAGAGCAACCCACATGGTACGGCAGACCTCTCCTGTCTTGTCCGTTGCTCCCTTCAGCAGTGTATGTCAGTGGATCCACCTGTTCTGCTCCTCACTCTGTCTCTGGTGAATACCCCCCACACCTCTGGCCTGTACCCCAGTTCTTGTATGCATAAATAAATGAATCTTTAAAAAAAACTAGGACCTGAACTCATTTATTGTTACCTGAAATTGGGGTGCATTTTTTTTTTTCTTTCCCAGTTTAAAAGACTGACTCAAGTCACATTTTCCTCTCTTAGAAAAAAGACCAGTGGTCGATATATCTTCTAATATGCAGCATTTTAATGTATATAAACCGATTCATATACTAATTTTAGGTTCAGTTTTAATAAATGCCCCCCTCCCCACTGCCTCTTGGCCTTTTAATGTTCCCAGGCAAGAGAGCATGAATCTACATTATTAGAATCCCATGCCATATTGCACTTATTATGAATTATAGTTATTAAAATTAACTGAAGCATGAGAAGAGTTTTTATTTATACAACCATAATTGTTTCCAACTTTATAACTGTTAAGGTATTCTAAGTATCAGTCAAAGAATTTGGACATTTAAAAATGATGGAGTTTTAGGTTTGTAAAGCAGAAACTCTTTGAACAAAACTTATTTTCAAGCACCCTCAAGCTCATTTCAGCATTATGAAATGAAGATATTACAATCATCATTTTATTTATTCTATAAAATACTAAAGATATTAAAGCTAAATCACCTAAGTAAGGTAGAAAAGTTTTGACTTGTTGGAAAGATTTTATGTTATGGGCGATGTGCGAGAAGAGAAGCCATGTTGTGGTAAATGCACATTGATATTTCAGATTCAAGTACTGGAATTAACATGTGGTTTTACCAGTCACTGGATGTCCTTGGGCATCAACTCGCCAATCTTTGTTACTTTATTTTGGTAAAATTTCTAAATCTAAATAAAAGTTACAAATAAGTATTAAAATGAGAGTAGTGCATTCAATCCACAGAACAGTTGCTACCTTTTGCTGCACACAATTGTCATGATCTTGGCATTATAAAATGTCAATCAAAGTTTAATAAAGGAAAGAAGAGTAAGGCTGCATCAGGAGGGCCAGCAAATGTCTGATGACAACCTATACTCAGCAAAGGTCTCCCCATGACTAGTAATCATTACAGTTTCATCTTTTTGCCTTTATATTTGGTTTCCAGGTAAAAATGCTGTTAAAAAAAAAGGGAAGGATGACTTACTAGAAGTCAGTTATACCAGTATGTAGAAGGAGAAAATAAAGAGAGCAACGTTGGATCCTAAGTCCCTGATGTTGGGAAAATAAGCATCAAGAAAGCAGCACCAAGACCTGTTTTAGTCTTAGGTTATAAGAGACTTATCAAAAGAAAAAAATGATAAAAATGTGGTGAGAGCAAACAATGACTGGTAAATAAGTTATTGTTAAATTTTTTTAAAGATTTATTTATTTATGCATACTAGAACTGGGGTATAGGCCAGAGGTGTGTGGGGGGGGGTGAGAGGATTCACCAGAGACAGAGTGGGGAACAGAACAAACAAATTGACTGACATACAATGCTGAGGGAAGCAGCAGATGAATCAGGAGAGGTCTGCTGCGCCATGAGGGTAGCTCCCTGGCTGGAGATCGAACTTGAGATGCAGTGGCTGGGGATAACCTCATAGGTTGCGTCTTAACCCCTTGCGCCACCAGCGAGGACCTATTGTTAAAGTTTTAACCTTGATAAAAGCTATTTTTTTTTTCACATCTAAACTGCATCAGAGAGAGAGTGAAAAAAATGTATTATTATTTTAGCAATATCACAAGATGTTAGAAGATTCTTCCAAAGTTAGGCCTGAATGATGAAACGCATCAGAGTTATTCTTTGGGTTAATCAAGGATTTGTACTTATTCACACAGACAGGAAGTCTCATGACTTAAATTTTGGAAGACACTTTTGGTGGCATTACTAATAACTACTTGCTCAACAAGAAAAAATAAATATTAAAAAGGGCTCATTAACCAACAAAGAGGAGAAAAGTAGTAATTTAGAATCAAATAAACTACTAAATTGATGTACAGAGGAAGCAGCCAATATATAAATCAATTTATAAAAATGATAGTTCACAAAAGTAGTTGATTTATAGAAATTACTTATAGCTGAAAACATACATATTAAAAATTACATTATCAAAGTTTGCTGTATTATTATTGTTGATTAATATTACAAATTTAATTAGAGCATAACAAATTGTATATAATTCTCAGGAAATGTTTGCCCCAAAAGACATAATCCTTATTTTATTTTTTACTCTCATTAAGAAATTAAAAACAAATATGTTTGATGATACTGATAAAACTTGTGTTGGATTTATTTTTCATTAAGTTGGATTAACACAGTGTAAAATAAATTGGCAAATATTTGTGGAATATCTATAATATTCATTCTCTTTTTTTTGTTTTGTAGCATGCCAAATCATACAGGTTTCAGCAAAAAGAGAGTTAATGGAACGTTAAGGCTTTATTTTTTTGTTGTTGATGATGTTTATTGTCCACTGCTGTATTTCTGTTATCATGTAATGGATATGTAATAATATTTGCTGACTCACATAATTGCTTCTCAGACCCTTGGAAAACTAAAGGTAGTCAAGGTAGATAATATCTCTAGCCACAATAATTGGTCAGAAATTTTCAGAAGACCCAAATTCATATCCCAAAATATGAAAACTCTTAATACAAAAAGACTCATGTACCCCTGTGTTCATAGCACTATTCACATTTGCCAAGTCATGGAATCAACAGATGAATGGATAAAGTAATTGTGGAATATATGCTCAACAGAATACTACATAGCTATTAAATAAAAAAATGAATTAGTGTCTTTTGGGACAAAATGGATGGACCTTGATTTGATTATATTTATGGAAATAAGTCAGATAGGGAAAGACAGATATCAGATGGATTTACTTATCTGTGGGATACAAATAACCAAGAAACTTACCCAGGCAAAAAACAGCAGGAACAAATTTTGGGCTTAGAGAATTTACTGATTACCAGAGGGACAGGGGAGAGGGAGAAGCAAATGGGGGAGGGAGGTAGAGGGGGTATTGGCATAAGATTTGGGGGGAGGGCATGTGGAACATGTGCACATATGGAGAAGCAAAAATATAACCACAAAATTAAATTTAAAAAGAAAGAGCAGGGCCTCCTCTGGTGGCGCAGCGGTGGAGCGCTGGGCTGCGAAGCTGCCCGCAGCCTCTGCAGTGCCGGTTCGATCCTTGGCCCCCAGGAGGGTCCCACATGGCACGATAGACCTCTCCTGCTGCCCGCTGCTCCTCTCGCCTCTCAGCAGTGTGTTTTGTCAGTCTGCCTGTTCCGTTCCCTACTCTGGCTCTGGTGAATTCTTTCACCCTCCTACTCTCCTGACTGTAACCAGTGCTTGTATAAATAAACAAATCTTTGAAAATAAATAAATAAAAAGAAAGAGCAATTAGAATAGCTTATAAAAACAATACAGCCTTATATGAAGAACATTTCAACATGAAATAGTTTAATAGTTACCCCAAAGATGAAAGCTTTTTTCATATTTACATTTAGTATTGTTTCATGTATGTCAGTGTATATGGGTAAAAATTATCATAGGAAATAAGCTAAATGAATTGATAGATGTATTTGTATTCCATTGGAAAGTATTCTCAGTTAAGTCTTTGTGTTTGATACTTAGAATTTTTTTGAGTTTTTTGTTAGCTATTTAAAAATGGTGCCAATGCTATTTCATTGGGAGTTCTTTTTCTGGAAGCCGAGAATCTAAAAATATGGGCAAACTGAATAAAATTATATTAACTTGTACAAATACAGGTTAATATGTCTAGGGTATTACAATATGAAACACATTACGTGTTTGGAATTGTTTGGAAAACAGCGATGCCAAAAAATTTCCCTCAAGAATGATTTGTAACATACACAAATACATTATAATATCTGCCAACTGTAGCCATTAGTTGGAGGAATAGCAAGAGAAATCATGGAAAGCATATCATGGGAAGCAAAGATATGGATTGTTTTTATAAAATGGGCAAATAATGCTAAATAATAACAGAATCACTTATTTG
The DNA here is from genome assembly GCF_014898055.3 of Talpa occidentalis. Classification (NCBI taxonomy): domain Eukaryota; kingdom Metazoa; phylum Chordata; class Mammalia; order Eulipotyphla; family Talpidae; genus Talpa; species Talpa occidentalis. Next base: position 22,537,996 of record NW_023601653.1, on the reverse strand, counting down.
GGTTTACATAGCATCATTCTTCTGAGGACATAACACGATAGTTACACGTATTTTTAATTTATATTTTATGGGAAAAGTGAAAGTGAAGATTCAAATGTTTTCTCTTTATGTGCTGACAAAGTTCTCTTCATTATGTTACATTTTCTCCATTAAGAAGGCAAACTGGGAACGAAAGGAATGTTAATAGCAACAATAAAATCACCTTATCACCAATTACCAGTATATTATGTAGGATTAAATATATAGTTTAATAATAAAAGGAGTATACTTAGTAGCTTTCTTGAGGTTACCTTAAAAAAGTAAATCAAACCCTTTCTTATTTCCATGAACTAAGAATTCTTATTAAAAGAAAAAAAAAGACACAAGATAAGTCAAATGTTGACATGCTTTAGGTTAAAAAGATAAGAATAATTAGTGAAAAGGAAAACAATTATTAAGTTACTAAACTAACAAAAGTAACCTTATAATAAAGTGATCTCTACTAATGTTGGGGAGCAGGGGACACACAACCCCTCTGGGTTCTTCTGGGTTAGAAAGGGAAAAACAATTAAACCAAGTGTCTGGGAGAGCTAGGATGATCTTACATACCCTGTCATTGACTAGAAAGGAGTGTAAGTCCTTCGTAGAGGGGCATCGGTTGCCAAGGAGATGGGAGAAAGAGACAAAAAGATGACTTCATCTTTCCTCTCATAGTGAAGGTGAGATTCTCACATAGAGAGGACATGTTCAAGGATAAACTTATACCTAAATGACACCCAGGAAAATGATTGCTTCTTCAATTAGAAAACAGCAAAGGCTTAAGAAGTGATGAGCTCTACTTAGATTAGGGGAGATTAAAGGTCTCATGCAAGAACAAAATCTTTTCAACCTCCAGTCCTCACTACTCTCAACTCAAAGTAATTTGCATTCTTTACATTTAAACAATAGCTCCTTCTCAGTTTAAAGGATTTCATTTGACCTCTAGTGCCCCTGTCCTGGTGACAAGAGGCTTGTTTGGGGCTCACTGGGCTAGCATAAGTCACCCTTTTGGGAACATTGACCCCACACTAATAAAACCCAAGACTTTATGTATAGAGAGATGTGTGTACGTGAACCACTAACCTAATCCTCAAGTGGGCAACATGAGTCAATGTAGTTTGAAGAACTGGAAATGTCATTTCTGTTTGGAAAGTAGCACTTTGGATGTGAACTATGAAATTTGTGTGCTAAATATGATTCATAACAATTTATTGCTTCCAAACTATGAACAATAAGAAGTATCTCTGAAATTCAGTTATAGATAGGGTGTAATGTTGACATTTGTGGACCTATTTTTTTTTAATTGGAGCCAGGCAACCTTTACAAAGAAACTGCATTACCACTATCAATTGAGTTGAGTTAAAGACCTTTGGACTGAGAAAAAAAAACCTGTGTTGTTTGAATATATTTTAAGATATCACCATTAAGCAAATAACTGAGAAGTCATTATTATCAGATAACTGATTATTATAGAATTTTTGCCCCAGAATTGAATTAGTAACCAGATGTATATAGCCAACAATACTTTATGCTTGTTTTTGAAAATATTTTATTTTATATAATTCTTACATCATTTTTCATTTTTGCACAATGTATGCATTTTCATTTTGATTATATTACCCATACAATTGCACCACCCCCCTTATTTTGACTCTAATTCTTTTTTCTTCCCCTCCCCTTAAACCCACCCCTGTACTGTGTCTCTGGTTTAGAGTTGCTTGTTTGTTTTTGTTTTGTTTTGTTTTTTAAGATTTATTTATTCATACAAGCACTGGGTACAGTCAGAGGCAGGGGAGGGTGAGAGAATTCACCAGAGCCAGAGCGAAGAGTAGAACAGGCAGAGTGACGAAGTACACTGCTGAGGGGAGCAGGGCGCATCAGGAGAGGTCTGCGCGCCATGTGGGACCCTCGCCAGGGGGCAGGGATGGAACCGGCGCTGCAGAGGCTGCGGGCAGCTTCTCAGCACAGTGCTCAACCACTGCGCCACCCGGAAGGCCCTATAGTTGCTTCTTGATTTTGATTTTTACTTTGTATTAATTAGTCTTCCTGGTCCCTTAATTAGGTTTTCTAAATTCCTGCTATGAGTGAGACCATCCAGTATTTTTCTTTTTCTTTCTGACTTATTTAGCTGAGCATGATCCCTTCCAGTTCCATCCATGTTGCTGCAAACTCCATGTGTTTCTTTTTTGATTGCTGAATAATATTCCATTGTGCATATGTATCCAGCAATTCCACTCCTAGGTATTTACCCAGATAACACAGAAACTTTAATTCCAAAGGGCACCTGCACACCCATGTTTATAGCAGCACTATTTACAATAGCTAAGCTGTGGAAACAACCCAAATGCCCAAAAATAGATGACTGGATCAAGAAGATGTGGTACAATACTTTAAGCTTGTTAACACTCTAACTACTTACTCAGCCTCGTCTTTTTCCCCCATAAAAATCTCTGTATTTGTCCCTCCTTGGTGCAATATTTTGGGTTTCTACCTGAATCAGTGTACTCCAAATTATAATTACTTGATCCAAATAAATATACTTTGCTGTTTAATGGCCTCCTGAAATGTTAACAAAAGGTTGAGCTCTCTTTCTTTCATCCCATAATATCAGACATGACTATTTCCACATCTGTAACCTTTAGTTTATGCAGTGACATCAGGACTATAACTTTCATCATTATTTCTTTAGTATCTAAGGCAAGATATCTTGGTAGAAAACCATGTCCAATATCTACTGGTATCATGAATAGATATTATTTCATTTTTTTCCTAACTAATTTTATGTTTTTCTAAATATCCATCCATTCTTCAATTGACTCTAAGTTCGGAGGGGCATTTCTGCAGCTAAATTATAACATCCGTTTTATTTATTTCATTGTTTGGTATGTTACTTAAATTCATTATTCCATTCATAATTTATTTTATGGTAGAAGTAATGTTCTCATTTCTTTTTTGTAACAGATAATATGAAAAGATGATATTCTAGTACCCAAATCATGTTTCTGATCCACTCCACTTAAGTCTTTTATCACAAAAGATAACGGAAGTGGCAGCTAAAGCAATGTGTTGAAGGAACAACTTGGTTTTTTCCTGTGCCTTATTAGTAAAACATGAGAGGAGAGAGATATATTGAAGGAATTGTTGGGCAAAAGGAATTAAAATAGGAAATTTGGAAATTTCTTAACCTGTTTAAAAAAAAAAACTGCAATGATGTAATGTTGGGGTAAGACTGGGGGCCTAATTTTTAACCTTTTGATGATGCCCCAACAAACACTTGTTCTGAAAAATTACTAAGGATCTAGATGAACAACTATTTGATAAGATTAATCTGAGGGTGACCTGGAAATTTAATCAGCTGTGTGAGTAGAACCGAATAGAGATGGGATTATACCATTATACAGGCAGAAACACTGCCTGTATGAAATACAGAAAACTCAGAAAATAGAACAGAAAGAAGTTTGATAACATGCATTAATTACCCTTCAAGCAAAAAGAATGACCCGGAAGGAGATTTAGATCTCATCAGAACTGCCAGTCCCATCATAGGCTCAGTGGGCAAGTTTGCTTCAGTCTCATTTTGAGAGGGTGGGGACCTTGAAAAGAGCAGGAGGCACCTGGCAGGACCACTATGAAGAGCCCTGAGGGAGGCTATTGCTGCCCCTATGGACCCAGAGGGCAAAGCATGAAACCACCAGAGATTCTTCTCCAGCTTTAAAATCAAATTGATCTTAATGGATGTTAAGGGCATTAAGTGATCCATGTAAAGGATTGTAATTTGATTTAAGTAGACAGGTGAGGACTGCTCTGCTCTAAAAGGTGCATATCAAATTGAGTGGAAATGTTCTTTTCCAACTGTGCAATGTACTCAGCCCCTGAATTGCTGAAAAACTGAATAAATTGCCTTTAGAGAAAAAAATATTTTCTTCAATAAAAAGAAAGAAAAGATCAAATGGAGTTTCACTTGCTAGGTTTTGGGATTTGTCTGGAACCCCTCACCTCTTCTTTAATTCTTACACACATGAAGATTTACATAACTGTAGGGTAAGGAAAAAGGTCAGGCTTTTCTGCCCTCCCGCCATCAGGATAGATGATGGAATCTTGCGGTCCTGAATGCATGCCTGATGGCGGGCACCTGGAATAGGGTGTGGGCATAGGTAGATGGGATTCACCTGTGCTAAGACTGTGCTTTTTAAGGACAGCGTCACGGAGATGCCAGCAGAAGCAGAGAAGCAGCAGAAGCCGAAAGAGAAGACCGAAGCAGAAGCAGAGAATGCCAGAGAGCCCAGATAGAGTGAAGACTTGCTGGGGGCTGGGAGGCCTGCCAGCCTCTCAGGCCCCCAGCCAGCACCCCTGCCTGCCATATGCCTGGTGAACCCCAATAAAAGACCTGCAAAAAACCACTGAGGACTCTGACTCCTCCTTTACCCGGTCTGCATAGGATCAGAGAACCTGCACTGTGTCCAGTCCTACCTTTACAATAACCCTCCTTCTCCAGGCTTGTCATTAGTCAGTACAGTTCACATACCCATGTCTAGTTTCCATAGGTCAGGAAAGGCTGTGCAATGCCATGTGAAATACAGAAAATTAGAAACATTGAAAAAGGACACCAATGATCAACACAATAGTTCTGGAAGGAAATGAGATAAACCTGTAAGGTCATCTATCACATTTCACTGATCAAGCCTATTCATCCTTCATATTTAAGTGAATGATGAATATTTGTGATTTTACAAATAAAGAACCAAAGTCTCTACAAGGTTATATAATCAAGAGGATTGCAAAGCAGGTGACATTTTACTAAGTACTGGAAATCTCTCAACTTCATCCACTCAGTTCATTATCTGCCACTCTCAACTAACTGCAAAGTTATTATCTCTTTGTAAGCTAACACAGCAGCCCCTAAGTATATTTATTACTATCACTGAGTATCCTCCCCACATTATAGCCACAGAATTCTTTACAAAACATGAATCTGATTTCCTAACTTCCTGGCCAATTAGCCATTTATAGTGGCCTACCAGTACTGTAAGACTGACACCAAAGTCCTGGCTGGACTGCCTGTTGGCTACCTTTTAAGCATCCTGTTGTATAACTTACATTGCCTTCCCCTGGTCTGCTCTTAATGCCTTAAACATGTCACATTTTCTTGTAACACTGAGATACGTGAGAGGTTCATATTCTTAGGTATCTTTTCTCCTTTCCTTGTGCAATCAAGTTCTTCTATGCTTCACATCAAACATTCTTTCAGAGGTATCTTAGAACCATACCTTATGCTAGGTCACATTGTCCTATATCTACATAGATTTCTTTGTTCTGTTTTATGCTGTTCCTTCCATTTGTTATGATTTGATTGCTGTTTCTCTCACAGTAGATGCCACATTATGGGGCTATGATTGTCTACTAATTATGCATTCCTGATCTATAAGATGTTGCTTAACATATAGTAGGTAATCAATGATAATTTTTTGAATAAGTTAACCAAAATATAAAGTATATTTCAGTGTTATTACATTGTGGCTATTGCAGAATACTATCCTAGAACAATCAAACTGAGTAACATAAGAAAATAAAATATTTTGTCAGTTTAATATTAAAACTTGAAGTATAGGGCCTTCCTGGTGGCGCAGGCAGTTGAGCGCCGCACTGTGATGCTTTCTGCAGCCTCTGCAGCGCAAGTTTGATCCCAGCCAGCCGGCAAGAATCCCACGTGGGATTCACATTTTTTGTATCAAAACAAAGGTTGTTTTGTTATAAGCTGAATTCTGCATGAAATACACACAGACATATGTATATATATGATATGTCATATATATAGTGACTACTGGTAAGATTAAAGCCATGTAATTTTCAAATCTATTCACAATCTATGTCACCTATTTAAAAATGTGTCATTTCTAATGAGTGTATATCAGCATGAGGGGTAAGCTAGGTAGCTCTAGGAAGTGAGATTTTGTTTGTCTACCACCTACTTTGCATTCTATTTTTGATGTTTAAAGCAAACTGAAGTGATATGTGCATGTTATGATTCTATAATTCCATGGCTCTCCTATCTCTGACACCTCTTCTCATATGCACTTTTCAACAATAGAAGAGGATCAGAAAAAAAAAATGTTGTTTTCATCATCAGGAGCATCAGTACCACTGCAAATGCTATGGAAGAAAAAATTTTAAAATCTGGACTTCTTTCTCATACAAAGTTCTTATTTCCTAGACATTTACATTTTCTTCTGCTTTGCCTAGAGATAACAGATGGCTGGGTGGTGATTTGGGATGCTAATTAGGCTGCTGTGTTTTTCAGCTAACCTTAGGTAGACACAGTCCTTTGAGGGCTGATTACCACTATGCCATTTAAAAATGCTAGCAGATAACCATTAAACACCCTTTCATAATGAACTTTTTATAAACAATAAACCATGATTAACTCTAGTGTGTGTGTGTGTATATATATATATATATATATATATATATATATATATACCTCTGCACCAGCAAGGCACTGTTAATTAAATGCACTGTGGCATTTTAAGAGTGAATTTAAAGTTTTAACTGAGCTCCAAAACTAGTAGGCATGCAACAAATGAAAACTGGTAGTATTTTTATGTGATTCATTGAACTCTCTATAATATGGTGACACAAAGAGAACTGCAGTGGAAATAGACAGATTCTCCAGAGGCAGAGTTAAGAGATGGGAACATTGAGTATAACTCAGTCATCTTGAATAAAACATTGAAAGCTGGAGGGTAAGAAAGTGCATATTATCTTTGGTAGGAAATGTTAGGAAAGACATGATTAGATTCATGAATAGGTAATGACATTCTATACAAAGGGACATTTTTATCCAATTGGATGATGCATGTGTTTAAAAAAAGACTTTTTTTAAAGATTTATTTATTTATGCATACAAGAGTTGGGGTACAGGCCAGAGATGTGGGGTGTGTGTGAGAGGATTCACCAGAGACAGAGTGGGGAACAGAACAGGCAGACTGACTGAAATACAGTGCTGAGGGGAACAGTGGGCGGGACAGGAGAGGTCCGCTGCACCATGTGGGTAGCTCCCTGGCGCGCCAGGGATTGAACTTCGTGCTGAAGAGGCTGCAGGATTGCTTCATAGTGCAGTGCTGAACCACTTGCACCACAGGGAGGTCCGTGAATGAATGTGTTTAAAAGTTACAAGATTTGTAAGTGACTTCTACATCAATATTTATTAAATTACATTCTAAATGTATTAATTGATAAATTTTTTCATGCTGTCTATGGAAAATATGCTTAGTTAAGAAAATTGCTACATGTTGAAATATGATGCATTCTGCTGGGCCAAAAATATATTTTTTAATAAACATGAACAATTATTGTTTTCAAGAATTGAGATGAAATCATTTAAAACTTAAGTTTGTACTCAGATTTTAGGTGACATCTAGATATACAGTGTTGTAGTTCTCACATTGAATATGCCTAATACCTAAATCACTTCTGAATTTAGTAGTAATATTAAATGTCCTTAAGCTTTCCATAAAATATGTTTGTACAGAAGTTAGGAGTGAAGTAAAGCTGTGAAAAGCAAAAGTTCTGGAATTAAAATCCCTGGTTCAAATTCTGTTAGTAACATTTATTATCCTTATGAAATTGGACCAGTTCCTAAACCCTCTTTAACTTCATTTTCTTCAAGGTACTTAAGTCAACATGGCTTATGTAAAAACTGAATAAAAAATTCACACTAAATATTCACAGCCAGGCATGTGGTGAATGTTCTATAGATGAGATTAGATATTACAATCACTGCCTTTGGAGAGATGTGAGAGGGATAAAATTATGCATAAATACGATATATGTTATAATAGTACACAAAGAGTAGAAAATTGCTAGGGATTATATGAAAATTTCTCTTATGACTAACATATCCCAGCTTATATTATTATTTTGCTCTTCAGAAATGCACATATATTGCTTTTTTTTTTCCTGAACCCTTTGAGAGTAAGTTGTAGAAATAATGTGCCTTTACCCATACTTTTCTGTATTTTTCTAGAAAACTGGGACATTAGCCTACAAAAACCACTTACAATTATCAAATTCATTTGTTTCAATGTCTTCAGTCTACTCTTTAGACACACAATTATCATTCTCAGTTTTTCCTCATCTTTATGCATTCACTCATTTATTTGTTTCATATTTTGGGTAATCAAGTACAAGCCTCTAGCTAATTTCCAATGGTGTCTGACTCTGAATAGGAACATGGACATACCTTAACACAATCCACAGAAATATTTGCCCTAAGTTGAGACACCGAGTTCTCCATCGACGACTATGAACTGGAGCCAAAATTAATCTAGCCAGGAATGACATTTCAGCTTCCACGGGGTACATCAGCCTCAGGGAGGAACATATTTCCCAAACCAATATCCTTGAAGATGAATTATGCTAAATCCTATGCCCTGGACCTAGAAAAGGGAAGTAAGGGGGTTGATTTACAAAATGCAAGTCCAGCTGCTGTTAATGGAAAGTTTTCTTGTGGAAGATCCTATGGTAAATATACTCTGCTTTTCTTCTCTTTCCTCCCATTACCTCCTTCCCTAGGATGTTTTTCCATAATAAATCCAAAGAAAACACTGCAAATGCTAACAGCAACTCTCATTTAAAGAAGCTCCTTTAAAAAGGAAGTACAAAATAAAACTATATATATATATAGATAGATATATATATACACACACAGATATTTATATAGCACATATTCTAAAGTCTGTTACATGATAATTATACTTTTAAACACTCACCTCCTATAAATATATTTGTCAATAGCAAACTATGTATTTCTCTATTTAAATATGATAGAACTATTCACATATTTATAAAGGATATATTTTAAATACTGAGAAACTTGAAACATTGTACTTTAAGTAATGTACTTTACATAAATGTTTTCCAAGGACAAATCTTTTCTTTTCCATATAAAAATGAAGGCAATACCTTATACATAAATTTTTGTTTGTTTCTAAGGTAAAAGAAAGGAACCTTTGGAACTGTTTGTAACCAAAAATTTATTCATGTACAATGTCTATTGGATTAGTGTCATAACCTATTAATTTTATTCTAACCTCTGACTTATTGGAATATATTAGAAGCTGATTTTTCTCACTCCTGATTTGTATGACACTAATTAATGGTTAAATTTCATTACATGAGAAAAAAAAATGAAGACGTCAAGTGTGATGCTGCTTCAGATATCCCTACAGTTTAAATTCACAAAACTTTAACTCACCTGTTTATGAGTTGATTGTTTAATAAAATCAGTAGGGATATCTATTCTTATCTATGTTCCTAGATGGAAGATTATTAAATTCTATATAACTTTACTTTAAAAGTACCTCATGTATCTAGATTAGAAATGTTTCAGTATTGAGCCTCCCCTGGTGGCACAGGCGGTTGAGCGCTGTGCTGTGAAGCTGTCTACAGCCTCTGCAGCGCGGGTTCGATCTTGGCCAGCGGGTGAGGGCCCCACATGGCGTGGCAGACCTCTCCTGTCTCGCCCGCTGTTCCCCTCAGCAGTGTACTTTGTCAGTCTGCCTGTTCTGTTCCCCACTTTGTCTCTGGTGAATCTTCTCACCCTTCTGCACATCTGGCCTGTACCCCAGTTCTTGTATAAATAAAACAATAAATCTTTAAAAAAAAATTTCAGTGTCTTGACTGTAATGGTGGATGGATGTACCTACACATGATAAAATTGATAAAACTCAAACACATATCCAATGCCTTCAAGAAAAGGGAGGGAATCTAAGATCACAGTATTCTATTGATATCAACATCTTGGTTGATATAACATCTTGGTTGACATTACACTATAATATTGCAATAAGTTTTCTTACCATTGGGGGTAAATTGGGCAAAGCATAGTAGGAATTTATTTGTACTGTTTCTCAAAACTATCTGTGAATTTAAAATTATCCCAACAAAAATTTTAGTGAAAAAAGCTGTATTACTCTGAAACAAGTTTATTTCTGTATAAAATAATTAAGAAAAAATTGACATCACATGCATATTCATTCTGCATCATTTTGAAGTTCATCTTAACGACTTTTATTAAACATTCAGTTTGTGGTAAGGCTCTAGGCAAATGAAAAATCATAAAGTATTTATATGCAATATTTGATTATTTTAAATAGGGCATGACTATTTTTTATTATATTTTGGAAAAAAGTAAAAATGTTCATTTGCCTTTAGCAACCAGGGAATTCATTATGTTACTAATTGGGCTTATTTGGGAGGAAAAAGATAGACATGTTCTTTCATGTGTTTTAGTTTCATTTCTCTTGCTTTATTTTCTTTGTTCATTCCCAAATTTTTATGTTTCAGTTACAATCCATTTTCTCAAAGCACGATTAGAACAGTCTCTCTTTAAAAACAAACAAGCAAACAAAAACCTGCAGACTAGCCAGTCTTATTCCATGTCAAATTCAAGAAGTTTAAACTTTAATGTACATTACACACACAAACTCCTCTCAAGGCTTTGTATCAGTTATGGGTTTATAATTTTTTTTGTTTTTTTCCTTAAAAGAGAAGATAATAAGACAATTCTTCAAGAATCATGAAGTCAGGAGTCAGTACTGCCTGCCATTTTACTTTACAGGTGATTTCTCCTGACACACTCCTTTCTCTTGCTAATGAGACCTTCTCAGTTCCTCATGCTTTTATGCCTGGATCACATAAAAAGCCAGATGTTCTTCTCTTCCTAAGCCAAATAAACCAAATCTCTCTCACATTCCTAATTCTAAACCTCTAGTCTTATTTGCAACCACAACCATTTCCTATGCCTCTTCCTTAAAGTGGAGAATCTCCTTGCTATCTACAGGTAATGATTCTGATTTTCCAACTACCTTCTCTCAATCAACTCACTCCCCACCCATGAGTTCAAATTGTCCTTCAGTTTTAACTTTTTTTTAAACTTATTCAACTTTGTTTCTCTTCAGCTACTGCAGCAGCATAACATAACTGTGGAACACAAACAGAAGAACTCCTTGGAACTCCTATTCCTATTTAGCTGATGCTCTGTAAGCCATGAATTTTTCCAAGCCAAGCTAGGAACAGTTTATTATTTGAAGTTCTCACCTTCTCCATTAATTCTCTGAAACTCCAAAGATCACTCGTAACCTTCTTTCTGAAAAATCCAAGGTTTTTTTTTTTTTTTTATCAATTCTAGTTTACTTTTGCTCTGTGTTGTTTACTGTTTACTCCTTGACACACTCTTTCTAGTGGCTTCTGGGATTCGCCAAAATCTTGTGCCCTTCTGTTAACCTCAGAGTTCTTTTGAGTTCCTACTTTTCATCCCTGAAATGTTCCTGTGCTATATTTAATTTTTTTTAAGAGACTTTGTTTTAGTAGAGGAGTTTTAGATTTACAGTAATGATGCAGTGAAATAGGACAGGTCTCTTTTCCTGCCCCATCAGATAAGCATTCCTGTCTGTTGCATTTAGCAAGTTTGTCTTCTTGCATTCTAAGGAAAAGGAAGGGCATTCCTAAGAGGATAATAAGGAAGTTAAACATCTAAGGATGTTAAACATTAGGTGTTAACAAAGCAAGCTGGTGCCCACCTGAAATCTCCATATGCCTGCATCAGAAGGACATACCCACCCTTGGACAGTGGTCTTTCAGACAGGAGTCTGCTGCGGTCCTCAGTTTGTTGACAAATTAAACTACTTTTCTTCTCTTCATATTGTTTCCTTTTATTGGCTGAGGGAAACTGAAGCCAGTCCTCAGTATCAGTAATCTTGAGAGGAACCTTTAGAGTTTTCTCATATACTCCCTGCCCCACACAGTCATATACTCACTACAACACCCTCCTCCAGAATGGTGCCTTTGCCACAACGGATGAGCATACATGGGCACCTCATTATCATTTTATGTCCATAGATTATGTTAGAATTTAATCTTGACATTGTATGTTCTAGAAGTTTGAAGAAATGTATAATGACATGTATCCATGATAGCATTTTACTAAATATTTTTACTGCCCTAAGTATCCTCTCTTCACTCCTCCCTAATACCCAAAACCTCTGATGTTTTTTACTTTCTCTGTGGTTTTATTTTATCCAGAATGTTATATAGTTGGAATCTTATAGTTTGTAACCTTTTCATAATTGCATTTTTTACTTAGTAATATACTCTTAAGTTCTCCATATCTTTTCATGATTTGATAGCTCAGGGTTTATAGTGCCAAAAAATATCTCATTGTGTCCTAGAGCATGATTTCAAATGCTTAATTGGCATCTGTTATTTTTTTGGGTAAAGTGTCTCTTTAAGATCATTGACCCATTTTTTTTTTTAATAATTCTTGATCACTTTTTTTTTTTTAAAGATTTATTTATTTATTTATACAAGCACTGGGTACAGTCAGAAGCGCGGGAGGGTGAGAGAATTCACCAGAGCCAGAGTGGGGAACAGAGCAGGCAGAAGGACGAAATACACTGCTGAGGGGAGCAGCGGGCGGCAGGAGAGGTCTGCACGCCATGTGGGACCCTCGCTGATGGCCGGGGATAGAACCGGCGCTGCAGAGGCTGCGTGCGGACAGCTTCGCAGCCCAGGGCTCAACAGCTGCGCCATTAGGAGAGGCCCATTATCCCATTTTTAATGGGAATGTTTGTGTTATTGATGTTGAATTTAAAAGTCCTTTTGGAAAACAGACCATTACTAGGTCCATATTTTGCAAATGTTTTCTCTCAGTCTCTGTGTTTGTAAGTATTGATATTGTAATGACCCTGAATGATAGAAAGGTGGGTGCCATTAATCTGCAAAGAGCTGATGAGATTCAGCAACAACAAAGAAAATAATCCAGTAAAAAAATGGGCAGAAGAGCTAAAAAGAAACTTCTCTGAAGAGGAAATGCAAATGGCCAACAGACATATGAAAAAATGTTCAACATCACTTGTCATCAGGGAAATGCAAATCAAAACTACCATGAGATACCATCTTACACCAGTGAGAATGGCACATATTAAAAAAAACTAGCAACAGCAAATGTTGGCGAGGTTGTGGAGAAAAAGGAACTCTTCTACACTGTTGGTGGGAGTGCAAACTGGTCCAACCACTATGGAGAGCTGTGTGGAGATTTCTGGACCTACTAACCATAGAGCTTCCATATGATCCAGCAATTCCACTCCTAGGTATTTACCCAAAGGACACAGAAACATCCATTCCAAAGAGCACCTGCACCCCTATGTTTATAGCAGCACTGTTTACAATAGCTAAGCTTTGGAAACAGCCCAAATGCCCAAAAATAGATGACTGGATCAAGAAGATGTGGTACATATATACCATGGAATATTACTCAGCATTCAAAAAAGATAAACACATGCAATTTGCAGCAACATGGATGGCGCTGGAAGCGATCATGCTCAGCGAAATAAGCCAAAAAGAAAAAGAAAAATACTGGAGGGTCTCACTCATAGCAGGAATCTAGAAAACTTAAATAAGGGATCAGGAAAATGAATAACTATAAGAAAGTGAAAATCAAAATCAACAAAAAACTATGAACCAGAGACACTTTTTGGGGGGTGGGGGCCGGGAGGGGAGGGATTGGGTTCAGAATGGGGGGTTTGCAATTGTATGGGGGAATATAAAAATAAAATTTATTATTTAAAAAAAAAGATAGAACTTAAAGTTATCAATTAAAAAGCAACTGCTTGCTTATCAGGACACTGATAAACATATGATTGGCAAGGACAGATGAAGACATAGCTGTGCTGAGAGACCCCATTTAGATGTAAATTAATACGTAATATATGATTATCTCTGATAAGTCTCTGAAAAGTGATAAAAATTATAGACAGCAATTTTGAGTCATATGAACTTCATTCCCATAGCCCTGAAGCCTTGTGCAGGACTGGGCACTCTTATCCTGGGAAGCTTAATTCCCTCTACATGGACTCCAGGAGCTTTGCAGACTGGGCCAGCTCACTGTGTGCCAGTTTTCCAAACCTTGCCAAGATGTTTCTTACCTCCTTCCACTCTTTTTTTTGCCAATTGATTTGTATGCTTATATTGTTATAACATGGATCCTTCCCAAATAAATTCATGTTGTGATTATATGCATTTGGGTTGAGTCATAAATGAAACCTTACTGCTTTGTGGAAGTTATCATGCTAGAGCTCCCATATCTGATAAAACATTTCAGCCTTTCTTATTTTGATATCTTTTGCAGAGCAGAACATTTTCATTTTAATGAAGTCTGACCTATCAATTCTTACTTGGATAGTGACTTCGTTGTTATATCTAAACAGTCATCACCAACCAGGTTCATTTAGGTTTTCTCCTATTTTATCTTCTAGAAGTTTTATAGTTTGGTGTTTTCTATTTAGTCAGTGATGCATTTGGAATTAACATTTGTGAAAGGTATGTGCTATGAATGTAGATTCATCTTTTAGCATATGGATCCCTCTTTGTTCCACTACCATTGCTGACAAGACAATCTTTGTTCCATTGTATTGCTTTGCTCCTTTGTCAATTATTGGTTGACTATTTCTGGGCTTTTTATTCTTTCTTATTGATCTATTTGTCTTCTGTTCTTTCACCACTGCATTGATCACTGTAACTTATTGTTCTTATTCTATACAAAGGATTTAACAAATTCGTTCACCTTCATGATATCAAATAGCAACAATATACTCGTTTGTTCAGCTATTGTATGTCGAATGTCCACTTAGTGAGAGGCACTGTGTTTAGCACTGAGGATAATATTTGAGCAAAGGGGATGTGTTCATTAACCTTCATAAAATAATCATGTAAATAATCATGTAAATTTAGCAATTTTAAATTGCTAAATACTCTCTGATCATTGTTATTTAGGGACAATATATTCTACCTAGTGAATGTAAAACTGCTGGACCTGACGTGTGAAGGGTTTCTTGGAGGGCATGTATTTGTGCTAAAATCAGAAGCAAGAAGTACAGATTGACTTAGTAAAAGAAAGAAAGAGTATTGCAGGTAGTGGTGGCAGCAGAATAAAAGTTCTACAGAAGAATATAGAGCTTTTAAAATTCTGGCCTTCTATCATAATTGCAAACTATTTGTGATACCACTTATGTTTACCTTTGACGAATTATCTCATTTCCACTGTAATATGTTAGTAATGTTGTTGGTCAGATTTTCCTGCCTGCCCCTTGCCTTGTGTGTGTGCAATCAAGTTAGGCCAGTCATGTGTTCTTTCATTTTTGAAAAATGAAAATAAAACTGGAGATCATTCATTGTTGAATTGATATTTGACATGATGCTATTGAATTGATTCTGTTCTCTGGATTTCAGGAAAAAAACTTTTTTCTTTCTTTTTAAAATTTTTTCTTTGCCTGTTTCCTTGTTCTTCTGTCAGCTTAGAGCTCTCTTATATAATTATGAACTCTCTTTTATAATCCCTGATAATTTCCTATTTCAACTAAATTTAACCCAGTTTAGTGTTAATTCTTCACATTGATAGATCCCTAATATAAAGAGTTATTTTGATGCCAAATTCCCATGTGTACGGAAGGATCTTTTCTCCCGTTCTCAGGTGGAAGCAAAGTGTCTGAGATACCCGTTGGGTATTCTAGATTTACACAATTATGACACCCTCTCCACAGCATCTGATTAAACAGTTTAAGAGTCCAGTCCTACAAAATTTCTCCCCATCATTTAAACACCAGTAGCAAACCCAGATTGTCACCTGTGTTTCTGACTGGCCACAGATTGGAGGTTCCTATAACTCTCCCCAAAAAATAAGGGGTAACTCATGATTCCAACTGCAAGTTGAAATTCTTATCTATCCTATCTAGCTGGCTATCAGTCAGAGGTTCCCACAATCCCTACTCTGTTCTATTAATCTGCTAGAGTGGCTCATGGAACTCAGAAAAACATTTTACAGATGATGAATTTATTAAAAAGAATAAAACTCAGGAAACAGTAAGATAGAAGAAATACATAGGGCAAGATATGAGGAAAAGGCAAGGAGGTTCCAGATAGAACAATCTTTTTTTCCAAATCTCTATATATTCGACAACCATGAAGCTCTCCAAACCCTGTACTTTTGGGTTTTTATGATGGTTTCATAACATAATCATGATTGATTAAAAATTTGGTCATGGAGGTTGAGAAAACACTAGACCCTCTCCTTGAGCATAGGCAGGTGTGAGACTGAAATTTTTGACGGTGTAATCATGTGGTTTATTTTCCTGGTAATGGTAGATGACATTTCTAAGAACATTTTAAATGGCACTCCTTAACATAACCAAAAACATCTTCATTGCCCCTAAAACTTCATAAACTTAAAGGATTTTAGGAGCCATATGTGGGGATGAACTCTGTGTGTGTGTGTGTATGTGTGTGTATCCCACAAATCACAATATCACATCTAGTGATTTATATGAAAAGTAGGATGAAATTTTTAAATGAAAATTTGGTCATTGTGGGTGAAATGAAAGAAAAGAAGAATGAAACAAGATGAAATTAGGGCATTGGAAGAGATAGATAATGCCGATTTCAGTGTAGTTTAAGGATTAGTTTTTCATTCTAATGTCACAGGAATCATTATTTCAAAATGTTAAAGAGAACAGCTATTTGATAAAATTCAAATTTTAAAAACATAAAACTGAATTCAGTAAAAACAATGCAAGCAGAAAGAGAAACTACAAGTCCACTGAGGAAACTTATGTTAGGGAAATAGAAGTTTACAAGGAGAAAATCAATGGATTTGGGGAACATTTAGATGGTAAAATAGTCTCTCAAGGTGAGTGAGTGTATATGTTTCTTGAAACCCTGAAATATCAGAGAGGGCTTTAGCCAAGAGTTCCTTAAATCTCTGTCTTATAGAGTTAGATGTTAAAAGATGCCATTTATACCCAAACAAGGAATAATCAATGAATAATGGATTTTAGTAAAGGCATTTTTTAAAGATTTATTTATTTATGCATACAAGAGCTGGGGTACAGACCAGAGATGCAGGGGGTGAGAGGATTCACCACAGACAGAGTGGAGAACACAACAGGCAGAATGGCTGAAATACACTGCTGAGGGGAGCAGCGGGCGAGTCAGGAGAGGTCTGCTGCACCATGCAGGTTGCTCCCTGGCCAGCCAGGGATAGAACTTGGGCTGCAGAGGCTGTGGCTTGCTTCATAGTGTGGTGCTTAACCCCTTGCACCACCAGGGAGGCCCAAGGCATAGTTTGGATTAGGCATTGGGTTCACTAAATTATTAGTGATTTGGAGACATAGAAGAAAAGATGGTCAGTTGCCATTGATTAATTTTGCCTGAAGCCTGGGAATGTGTTTTTGGTGAGTCATCTCCAGTTCAGCATGTCTGATCTCCAGATTCATATAGCTCATTTCTTGTTTTGGCATCTCTAGTTGTAGACCTCCAAGTCACCCCCAAATCCATGTTTGAACAAAAGTGAATTATAGCTGTACTTCCCTCAAAGAGAACACCCAGTTCCTCTTTGATTTTTGCTAATCTCATTGCAGCTAATCATTATTCATCTGGTTATCATAGCCAGCAATCTAGGAATTCAAATTATTTGCTTTGTCATCTACATTTTCCATTTCAAAAACAATCAACAAGACCTCCTAACACTGAAATTTGATTTCCAATTAAGTTTTATTTTATATACCCTTATGTCATACTATAGTTATTTGCAATTATTATGCAATTGTGTATTTTGAACTTTGCATTTTATCTAGAAGTTTAATATATTCCAAAGAGTGATGTATGTGTGCTCTTTTTAATGTTAAGTCATTATTCTCTCTAGTTTTAGTATTGTTATTAGGTTGCTATATTTAAATTTAATGAAGCATTTATTCTCAATCAAGAAGACCATTGAGATGATACAATCCTATAAGTCTGTGGTGTGAAATCAGAGTAGTAAACTTTATTTGGTGTGAGATGAGAAATGATTGAATATGCTTTCTATTCATTAATATTCTTGTATTCTTCCTCTATGATATTTGCAAATGAACTAAATAATAAGAGGTGTTAGATTTTTTTTTCCCCTAGTCTTTTCTGAGAACCTTAGTGATAAAGTGGTAAAGATTAAACTTCCCGGATAAGAAAAACCTGCTCTATTTTACAATGCCTAAAATAAAGCATAATTCATTTGTGATATCCCACAATAAAGTCAATCTTCATTACAAGTGTGTGCATCCTAAATATGTAAACTTTTTTCAAGAATAGGGAAAAAAATGAGACAAATTAGCATGTTATTTAATAAAATGAAATAATTATTACAAATGTCAACTATATTAAATTGTTTAATAAAACTAAAATAAACATTTCAAATATAAATTCAGTAACTTTGTATCCAAATAAAGTAAACTATTGTTTGGATTAAATTTATCTATCCATCTATCTATCTATCTAGTCTCCATTTGTCTGTATCTTATCTCTATCCATTTATCTCTCTAGTTATCTATCATCTATCTATTTCCATTCCAACTGATAAACCTTATTATCCCTGGATTAACTAGAATAGTAAGAACAATGAAACAAACAAAAGCAACTCATTTCTTATGTAACTTTTTTCACTTTTCTCTGAACAAACAAGCAAACATATCCATATTTTGAAAATTATCCCCTGAACTTGCATATTAATTACCCCTTGTACAGTGAAGAATTTCTTAGCTTTGATACAGGGATCACTGTAATTACTAAAAGAAAAAGACTTTTGATTCCTGAGCCAATAATTTTATAGTGGGGTCTGTGGACAGAGAATCTCAGATTGTATTTCAATAACTCAGATTGTATTTCAATAATGTGATCTTTGAATTTTAGAACTGGTGATTTTTTTTTTTTAAAGATTTATTTATTTATTTATACAAGCACTGGCTACAGTCAGAAGCGTGGGAGGGTGAGGTACTGTCTCTGGGTAGAGTCAGAGACAGAGTGGGGAACAGAACAGGCAGACTGACGAAAAGCACTGCTGAGGAGAGCAGCGGGCGAGACAGGAGAGGTCTGTGCGCCATGTGGGACCCTCTCCGGCGGCCGGGGATCGAACTGGCACTGCAGAGGTGGGCAGCTTCGCAGCCCAACGCTCAACCGCTGCACCACCAGATGAGGGCCTAGAACTGGTGATATTAAGATACAAAAAAAAGCTAGTTTACTTGGTCATTCAGAGAGTAAACAACAACAAAAAAAATGAACAAGAGATATCAATTTCAGAATAAAAAGATATAATGATAAAAGCAAATTTTTGGACCAGAATCCATGAGTTTTTAAAAGAAAACACCATGCGAATTTCATGGAGAATATGATCTTTCCAATGAGAGGAAGAAAACCTGATAGAACAAATTTTTATTTTCAAGTTTTACATTTCTTCCCCATTTTTCTCTTGCCTTTCCAATATATAGCTTAATATTTTTCATAGTATAATATTGAAAAATTTTAAATTATTGTAAAATATTTTATATTATTTTTCAATCTACTTCTTGTATGTGCAAATATAGAGTACCTTTATATAGATAAATTTAGAAGGATAAGTTCAGCTCTTGACATACTTTAGTGAAATGACTTTGAACAACCTAATATTTTATTTAAGAAACTAGGTTATATATAATGCAACATTTTCATTTCCTCACATATAGGTAAATCCCCTGATAGATATTTTGTAGCATTAGCATTAAAACTTAAATTGAGAAATAGATGCTTATGAAAAGAATGTAGTCTTATTTTCTTCATTCTGAAAAAAGAAATAAGTTTCCTTTCTGGAAAACATATTGAAGTATTTAGTAATTTCTTCTCTTTTTTGGTAATTAAGCCACTTTAAAGATTTATAAAATGTTTGCTTATAGTGGATACTTGTGTGTGTGTGTGTGGGAGCTATTTAAGGGAATCTTCTTATCACCACCTTTGGTTACTGTAGTGACCCAATAACAAATTGACATGAGAAAGGTTAGCAAAACAAATTTCTGTCCAAGGACATCCATGAAATATGAAACCTAGTGAATGACAAAAAACAGTCTTTTTTATATAGTTTGTAGGAAAAAATGTGTGAAGAACAGACAAGACAATGAAATCCTTGAAAGTTTTGAGTTGGTCAGAAAACTAGTTACCTGACTGGAGAGAATTTGCTTGTATAGATTTTGGTCCCTATCTCTGACAATAAGGGGGTCTCTCCTGTCTCTGTGCAGGGAGGGTATTTTTACATAAAGATTTATATCCTGCTCTCAAGGGGAGCAGAGAAGAGGAGGATCAGAGAAAATTCTTGGGGCTGTCTGATCTAGAGCCTGCCACCTGCTGCTTATATTTCAGACCAAGTTTCAGCAAACTGTGACCAGATTGTCAAATCTAGATTGTCGCTTGCTTCTGTAGATCATTTCATTGGAAACAGCTATTTGATTGTGTATTATCTACGGCTGGTTTCATGGTACAACTACAAAATTGAGTAGTTGTCACAGAGACAATATGGTCGACAAACTAACATATTTACTATCTGACTCTTTACAGAAGAAGTTTGTCAATCCCTATGGAATATACTTGGTGTATTGAACGAATGGAGTTGATCAATTTTTATTTCTTTCTGTTATGGTAAATTTATATTCAGTAATAATTGTGAAATGAACTGAAAACAATGGCTTGAAAAGAAGCACACACAGTGAAAACTTTCTTTTGTTCTACTTTATGCCAGTAGAAAATAATTAAGTAAAAGATAAAAAATAAATAATGAAATAGTATAATACAAAAACATGACAGAGCACTGCTTAACTTTTTTTAGTCAATTTATTTTTAAATGAAAAATATATATAACAATTGACATACCACATCATCCATAATTTCACAATAACTAGTGAAATTTAATAAAACTAGAATGTCTATGAAAGATACATTTTAGACAAAGAGAAAGTTGTGCCACTAGTGTGATGTTTTCTTTTCTAAGGTTTTTTGTTTTTTTTTTAAGATTTACTTTGTTTATTTATGCATACAAGACTGGGGTACAGCCCAGAGGTGTGGGGGAGAGGAGAGGATTCACCAGAGACAAAGTAGGGAGCAGAACAGGTGTATCTACTGAAATACACTGCTGAGGGGAGCAGTGGGCGAGACTGGAGATGTCTGCTGTGTTATATGGGTTGACTCCCTGGATGGGGATCAAACTCAGGTTGCAGTGGTTGGTGATAGCTTGATAGCACTGAGACGTTAACTCTTGTGCCAGCAAGGAGGCCTGTTTTCTCAGTTTTGACAAACACAAATCAAGAATAAAATGAAGTAATTAAAATTGTAAAGGTATTACTAAAACATCTTGAACAAAGCCAGATATTATACCCATTGCTGCCACTCATTGCTTTAAATTTTAAACACAAGTAAAAAGTTCAAGTAGATGCAGAAAAAAATGAAGTAGTACAGATTTGTTTCTTTGTCTTTATAATCACTTTGCAATAATTGTTTATCCCTAATCTATTATTTAAGCACAGGCATATAAAATACTACAGGAGCTAGAGACACAAACAGTGCCTGAAGCAAGACAGGTTGAATTTGAACTGCTGTGAATTTACTCTTGCATGAGTGTGGATATTCTCCCAGGTGGAATACAAAGTTTATAAAAGTATAAATAATAAAAATGTGCTAGCTTTATGTTGCATGTATTTGGAAACCTAATAGTAACATTAGCAATTATGTAACAATTATTTTAGCAAATATTTGTTTTGAAGATCTCTGCACTGCCCCCTCTGTCACCTGTATTGCTATAGACAGGTGCTATTGCCTTGTCCTTGTTTGCAAGGTCAACTTTCTATTGAATCGTTGCAGTTTTCTTTCTTTCTATTTTGCCTGTTAGCTCTTTAATGTTTTTCTTATATACAAAATGAATAAATGTGCTATAAATTCTAAATGTCATTTTATCTTATTCCACTTGCAAAAATTCCTTTTCAAATACCAGACCCCAACTAGTGTATCTCATTTATTGGTCCTTTATAAACAAACCCTCAGAACTAGCAATTTTATTTTATGCTCCTCCAACACATCATTCATATGGCAAATATACTTCTTGTCATATTATTAAGAACATTCTATTCACTCATCTCTCTCTCTCTCTCTCTCTCTCTCTCTCTCTCTCTCTCTCTCTCTCTCTCTCTTTCCTTGTATTTGTTTGTCTTCAGAGGCCAGATAATATGATGTGATCATATGATCATTACAAGGGTGAATGTAGCCTTTGGACTACTGTAGGCATTAGAAAACCTTTTGGAAAAAATGAAACTAATCTATATGAGGATTACAAGTGGATTTTTATGGTGGTCACTTTGGAAGCCTGTCTGTTGACTTGATAACATCCTAAAATTAACTTTCAAAACAAAAAATATTCTTACTGCACAATCAAGAAATGGTGCTGTTATTATTTATCCAAAGAAGTTGAAAGTACCTATTCTTCTTTCTGTTACAGTATTTTTTACCTCCAGCATATATTTTTGTTCCTTCTTAGGATTTTCATCTCTTTGTTTACATTGTTCTTATAATAATGTTTGCTTTTTCATATTTATCATTGTTGTTTTAAAGTATCATCAGTTTGCTAATTGTGATGTCCTAACCAGGTCTGTTCTGATGCTTTCTGTGTCTCTTCAAAATTGTGTTGTGTTTTTTTTTTTTTTTTTTTTTTGCTTTATCTTGTAATTCTTTCTTGACTGCCTGATATGCTTTGTTAGATTCAATAAATTGCTCAAAATAGGTCTTTAGTAATGTGTTTGTGAGGTGTTGGGGGAGAGAAAGTTTTCTACATCTTATTGCTATCCTAACATTAGATCTCAGTCTTTAAGTCAGTCTAAGCAACTGGATTGTAAACTTCACAAATGTTTTCAAATTTTTTTATCCTCCCTTATGTGGGTAGAAATTACTTGAGTAGGCTGGAGTTGGATATTTCCTTTCTCCAGATCAGTTAGGCTCTGACAGTAACACGCTGTATGGTTAAGCTCTGGTAACTAGTTTCTTTTGAAGGTCTGCCTCCTTGTGAAGAGTGCACTCTGGAATAATTCAAAATGATTTCTTTCCCTTTGTACAGAGATAAACCCCAGCATATTTTTTCTCTTTTATGGGTACTTTTCGCTATAGAATCTGCTAGAGTTCCTAGAGACAACTCTCACAATAGTGTGGCCTCCCCTTCCTTGATGACTAGGTACCCCTGGAGAATTTAAACCTCAGTGACCACTACACTGAGCCTCCAGCAATTTGTGGAGAAGGTATAGTTATCAACTGATGGTGGGAGTTGGATTTGTAGCTATAGGAGTTGTTGGGTCGCAACAACATCTATTGCATTTGGATCTGGGGCCTGCAGCCTTCTGAGACCAAGTCTTACCAAGTCCTGCCAGCACCCAAGGCCTATAGGGTGCAGCAGTTGCTGTTGAGTCAGGGTGCCCTCCTTTGGGGGACTGTAGGCTAGCCATCTGCAGGGCACCTGGTTTCTACAGCAGCTCTGACAACAGAGAGTGATTCTATATGCATTGTTCGCCTTTAAAGGCTCACCACAATGGGTGCCCAGTTCCACTCCTTTTCCTAGCAGCCTGCTTGCTCAGGATGTTGGGGCAGAGTTCAGACCATGGCAGGGCATAGGGGGTGTTCTCTCCAACCTGGGCTGTGCTGGGCACCAGGAGGTGGTAGTCAGCCCTTCAGCCAGTGACATACCTGAGGCTCTGGGGGGCAAAGTTCAGTTGTCCCAGGTTGCTCCAATACATTCAGGCATGCTGTGACTCCTAGTATTTGCCTGTCTCTCTCCAGTAGTTTGCCCCGTGTCCAGCCCTTCTTTATGTATACAAGAAGAACTGTCTTTTAAGTGTATTTAACTTTCTACTTGTTAGTGCTGGATGGCAACTTCCAAACTTCTTATATGCAACATTCGAAAATTATATGCAAGACGGGATCTATTTCCTTCTTAACATGTTAGTCTGTATATATTTTAAGAAAAGAAATATAAATACAATGCATATCCATTGAAATGCAACGATGGCAGCAGTCATTGTTTAAAGATAGGCACTGTGATGAGTGCTTGCAAGGGGAGTTTCCTATTAATGGAAATATTAATGTATAAATTCTGGAATTTCAAGTGTTTGAGGTTACACTTCAGAAATTTACTTTTGATGCATTTTTGCAGTATTGAAATATAAAGTCATAAAATCATAATTCTGGCTTTACTAATAAGAGAACAATCATCTTTCAGAGAAAATTGCACATGATTTTTCTGAAAGTGTCAAACATGTTCCAGATCATTTCATTTAAAGTAGATTGTTCAACATGAAAACATTGATATTAGCTCATGGCAATGCATTTATCATTCTATGTTTTTTAAAAATATTTTCCTAGCAACTCAAATGCGTCACTTAGACGATAAATATCAGAATCAGTCTTTGCCCTCAAACAAATGCACTTTTCCATAAGATAGCATGTAACTGGAAAATACCACAACGGAAATTTAAAAAAAAAAAAAAAAACAGGACAAGCAAATGGCAAGAACACTATCTTCTGGTTATTGCTCCTTGCTTCTGGTCAGGTTTTTACAAATGCTGTTTAACAACCTCTATAAATATTATATGCTTTGGTAATACCATGATCATTTTTAAATGAAAATGAGCTTTCAATATCAAACTGATAATTGTTTATTTAATTCAAATTTTGTGCATTTTGTTGATAAAAATAACTATATTCTTAAAAGTTATCAGTCATGGGAGAATGGAATTCATAAATATATTTCTATGCTTGCCTTCTTGATGCATGAATGTTTAAATACGTTATGGGGCTTACATAAATGAGTCCAACAATTGATAATAGTATGAAGTGTTCAGTATAGTTCATTGGTAATATATGCGTATGGAAATAATTTTCTGAGGTCTTAAATTCCTTGATATCCAAAAGGAATTTTTTTTGTATTCTATTTTATTTCTTATAGATTAAAATGTGTAACATAAGGAACCTTTAAATATAGTAGTATATTAAATTGATAAAACTTTATTTTGTTTTGTGGCATATCATTGTCTTCAATCACACAACATAGTCATTAACAATGTTCAACATATGTTGGGAAGAAAAAAAAAGATAAAAAATATGAAGATTAGAAGTAAAAATATATGATAGCCTCTACCCAAAATACCAAGTAGGTAAAGATGTTGTCTGACTTATTTACAACCTGTTCTTTATCAGGCAACTGGCTAGTTTATGTCCTTTGCAGGTACGTCAATAGTTCTCAATTTACTGAGCAGGTAACTAGCACTAAGATTCAATTCTATTCACTGATTCTTGCTTGTCTGCACTCTTCACGTCTTTTGGGAAATAACTATCTTAAAATTAAATTTTTACATACACATAGACATCCACTCTATTTTTTATTAGTCTGTATCTTACAATGGTTGGATACTTACTGAAAACAAACAAACAAAATATTTCTTATAAAGAACACTTCTTTGAAATAAATGGACAATTTGAACACAAAATCACTTTTACTCCATGTGTGTGAAAGAGAGCACGTGCATACACATATGCATTTGTTTGTATTTTTTCCATTTCTGTGCAAGTTTTAATATTCTAGTTCTCAAATCTCTTCCAAAATGGGATTTTCAAAACAGAAAAAAAACCTCTATGTGCCTGGAAGCTTGATGCTGATCTTCGAGCTTCATGTCTTTTTCATTCCTCACCCTAATCACAATCAAATTCTTCTCTCAGTTCCATGATTGGCTTGAGAACAATTTGGATTGAAATTAGACTAGCAACACAGATGGTATCTAATATTGCATCTCAGTTTTTGGCTTGATTCTGTAAGCTGCTTACTCAGTGGTGGAGGAGAAGGGAGAGCTATGACAGATGACACTATTAGGACCATGGGAGCCAAGACTGACTGGCATCATGAGAGTTTTCAACAATCTGTTGAACATCTCCATGTTCCTAAGCCCATATTACTAACCAAAGGTGTCCTTTTGCATGTAACATGGCACCAGGAATAGAGGCCACATTTTACACATTAAATTATTTATTAAGCATGTTGACTGTCAAGAGTATTTATATTGGGTGAGAGTATATATATCATAGAAGTGAACTATGTAGTAGTAATATATTTACTTCTATTCACTCATTAGATCTATAATCTGTGCACTTATTTTGCATTGTTTGAAAGTAAAAGTATTTTATTTCATTGGTAGCCACAAACAGGTTAAAGGTTTATATACAATATTAACTCAGTGGCTGACTTGATTTTTAAGAGTTATGGATTTTGATTCACTTCAGATGTCATTTTGAGAAAATGAGTATTTCAAAAGAGAAAATATTCTTTTCAAATAAATTTTGAGTGCTGTTTTCTTGTCATAAGTTGAATGCATATGCTATGCAGAAATCAAATATATTTCAATCAGAAATAATTAACTTGCTAATGAAAGTTTTTTTCCTCCATGGCAATGTCGCACTGTTTATGACATGTTGTGTGTATGTATGTATGTATGTATGTATGTATGTATTTATATGGTACATGATTGAGAGTTTATATATTTTTATTTGTAGGTTAAGTTGGAAGATGAGAGAAATTCATTGTGGAAATATAGCAATTTATATCTAATAAGATGATGATTCCAACCAGCTATGAGGGATTGGGAATAAAAGAGCAAAAAGTCAACACTTATGTTTGCCATTTATTAAGCACTTTCTCATGGTCATCTAACTTGATTTTTTGACAGCAACCCCCTGAGATAGGCATCTTGTTTTTAGCTTTTATTTGAGAAACTGTTTTCTGGGAAGACAAAGAATTTATCCAAGTTAATGGAAACTGAACAATGAAGTCAGAACATGATGCTATTTTTTCCCAAAGCTAATATTATGTTCCCACTCCACACTGATAGCCAAGAGGAAAAGAGTAAACCATGTGTATATATTCTGAGGACCATATCAGCAAAATAAGCTAATGGGTTAAATATTTTATGGACTGTATTTTTTTGAAAAATAAATGTCTCTAATTTGAGTCTGGAAACTATATTGTTTCTTGGAATGACTAAACATAATGAGCTTTCGTTTTTGTGGACACAGTCCAGATATGATTATTTTCTATTCCATAGAAGTGATTCTACTAATTTTCCTGCAGCTACATTATTATAATGAGTTTTGTATTTTTTTTGTATTAGTCAATGCACTTATAGTTAAGTTGCTTTAAAGATTCTTTTTCAAAGTAGAAATGATGACAACTTAGATTGATCAGTTTGCCACAGAAAATTTAGTCTGTTTATATAGTAAGTTTAAATGTTTTCTATTGGATATAAAAATGATAGGAAAACTTGATAATACCTGATAATACCTTGATAAAACCTGATAATACCTTTCTCAATACAGTTTGAAGCTTAATGTTTGATTTTCCTTCCTCATTAACATTTTAATGTTGTTTTAATGGAATATTTCAAAGCAAGTTTTCAGTGGAACATGAAATGTGAACTCCTTTTCACACAGAAGGTAATATAGTCAAAATATCATTCTCTTATAGTTGTGTTCCATTTACTTATTTCATTCATTCTACTTTCATCAAGTTATTAAATTAATAATTAGAATGATTTTATGTGTGATGGATAAAAGTCTATTTGCCTGAACCTTAAAAATGTATGCAACACCATGGAGTTATATATCGCCACAAGAAAGATGAGGTGCAGCCATTTTCAAGAAAATGAAGGAAATTTGAATTAACTGCAGCGAAGGACATCAGAATAGTAAAAACAAATATTGTACATTCAAAAAACATAATTCGTCAATATAAAGCATTTTCAGAAACTAGTAAACATCAACAAATATCCTGAGGGCTCTACCTAAAGGGGGAAGGAAGTAGGGGAGAAGGGATAAGGGATGGTAGTAGGGGGAAAAAAAAGAAAAAATATATGCAAAACATATATGCAAAACACAAATACTCCTCACCATCTCTATTTGATATCATCATTCTGCTCCAAGGCCCCAATATGGCCATTTTTATGCCCAGATTAATGAAACATACCTGAAACTAGTCTTCCAGCAGTTAGAACTACCTTGTTAGGACTATTCTCAATGGTGACCTCATTCAGAGTGAAAGCCTGACTTGACTAAAAGCTCTATACCAAACGCCATGTGTTTATCTTTTTTGATTGCTGAGTAATATTCCATTGTGTGTATGTACCATGGAATATTACTCAGCAATCAAAAAAGATAAACACATGCAGTTTGGTACAGAGCTTTTTAGTCAAGCAGTTGCAGCAACATGGATGGAGCTAGAAGGGAACATGCTCAGCGAAATAAGTCAGAAAGAAAAAGAAAAATACCGGATGGTCTCACTCATAGCAGGAATTTAGAAAACCTAAATAAGGGACCAGGAAAAAGACTAATTAATACAAAGTAAAAATCAAAATCAACAAGCAATTATGGACCAGAGACACACTGCGGGGGGCGGGGCCGGGGGAGAGGAAGGATTAGGGTCAAAATAAGGGGGGGTGCAATTGTATGGGGAATATAACCAAAATGAAAATGCATGTATTGTGCAAAAATGAAAAATGATGTAAGAATTATATAAAATAAAATATTTTAAAAAACTCTATACCAAAGGAGTTTGATGGAAATATTATGTCAGCCATATATGTAATTGTACAGATTCTAGCAGTCACATAATTTTTTAAAAGTCAAAAGAGGAAATGAATTTGAGTGCATTTTCCTTAACCTATTTCATTTGATATATCATCTCAAATGTAAAGCAGTATAAACGTTATTGAGATAATTCTTTTTTTTGACACTGTCTTCAAAAAGTCTCCTCCAACTCATTGGATTTCAAAATCTTCGTAGTGCCTAATCTATTGGTCTGCACAATTTTGTAGTGTCACAGCACCCCTCATACCAAGTCAATACCTCTCTAGTCTCAGCTTCGAGTCCACTACTCCATACATATATGATTTTTCCTTTTAATACCACTCTTTTAATACCACTCACACTCAACTTGCCTTCTTTCCTTGGGATTGCTGTCTTCTCAGTACCTATAGAGCTCACCACTTTATCTCTTCAAGTGTTTTTTCACGTATCTACTACCCTCTTAGTTGTCCCTATACCACTTCAATTGTACCTATCACTATCTGAAACATTAATTTTCACCATGGGAATTTGTTAACATTTAATCATTTTTCCTACATAAATGCATGTGGGTATATGTTTGTATGAGTTATATTATATATATATATATATATATATATATATATATATATATATATATAAATGTGTGTGTGTTTGTGTGTGTGTGTGTGTGTATTCTGGGGCTTATTCAGTTTGTCTCTAGGTCCCAGAATGTAAATTGCATGAAGGCAAGGACTTTTGTCTGACTGCATTGCTGTGTAGTCAGCACCAATAACAGTGATAACTCCTATCGGATCCTCAATAGTTAAATATTTATTTAACAAATGTAAAAATTAAAAGGGATAGAAGCTATTTTAAATTGGAAATAACAACACAGTATGACAATATATTCAATGAAAACAAACATTTTTTAAAATATTTTGCAAATGTGTCTATGTTCACCTATTCCTGGATGAATATCCCCCTCAAAATGTAGTGGCTTAAGATAGCGATCAACATGGGGCCTCCCTGGTGGCTCAGGGGTTAACGTCTCAGGCTGTCAAGCTATCCTCAGCCACTGTTGCAGGAGGGAGCTAACATACATGGCACAGCAGACCTCTCCTGTGTTGCCTGCTGCTCCCCTCAGCAGTGTATCTCAATAGATCTGCCTGTTCTGCTCCCCACTCTGTCTCTTGTGAATCCTCTTACCCTCCACACCTCTGCTCTACACCCCAGGTCTTATATACATAAATAAATAAAAATAAAACAAACAAAAAAAGATAGAGATCAGCAGCCATTTTCCATTAATGACCAGATGGTCACTATTTAAGTTTTTGTCATTGATAATATCTTACCGCAACTAGTTGATTTCTACAGTAGAAACAGCTGAAAACAGCACAGACAATTCATAAACAAATGTGTAGCTGAGTTTTAATACAGCTTCATTTGCAAAATCAGGAGGCCAATATATGGGCCCCAGTTTCCAAGTCTTAAAGCAACAGCTACTTATATCATTTACAAATCTATGGGTCTGATGGGTGGACCTCTGATCTAGGCCAGGGGTAACTGATCTCAGTTAGACTTTCTTCTGTTTTTAAGGTCAGCTAGCAGGTTGTCTGAGCTGACTATCTAATCTGGCTTCACTTACACTCCTGGTGTTTCACTGACTGTTGGCGGAGGCAATTCGAGTATCTGGGCCACGTGTCTTTTTTCTTCCCGACAAGACTGGAAATGTTCCTGTGGTGACCTGGCTGTTTTCCAGGAGGAGAGTGGCAGTAAGCAAGATTCTTGGACCACATTCTACTGACTAGAGGACATCACAGTGCCATCCCAGATTTAACCAGTGGCTTATCAGATTTACTTTTGTTGGAGAAATAGCAGAGTCACAATGCAAAGAAACA
The DNA here is from genome assembly GCF_014898055.3 of Talpa occidentalis. Classification (NCBI taxonomy): domain Eukaryota; kingdom Metazoa; phylum Chordata; class Mammalia; order Eulipotyphla; family Talpidae; genus Talpa; species Talpa occidentalis. Next base: position 22,507,580 of record NW_023601653.1, on the reverse strand, counting down.
TGCATAGAGAAGATAAAAAAGATGCATTTTTGCAAGCAATCTACCATAATATGATTTTATATATTAAGCCTAATAAATTATTTCTATGTAATAATTTAACATTAGAAATGCTCAGTGTCGGAGTCAAGTAAATAAATATGAGCTCAAAATCTTTTCCTAATTAAAATAGTTACCATTATCCTAGGTTAGAACATTGTTGAATTTGTAAATATTAATTTTGCCAATACCTGTAGGTTTCCACATACTGCATTATCATACTTGCCCTATTCTGATTGTTATTTGACTCATCAGAGTCACTTGAACCTGCACTGTGACTTTTGGTTTGTAATTTCAGCTAATGGTTTTAGAAGTTCTGTTTTAGTACTTATATTTTGATGTCTGAGGCACATTGCTTATCAGAATGTTAGTTAATTCTCTTGTTTTGCTAGTGATTGTTGAAACTTCAACTCCTACAAATAAACAAATCTAGATTTTAGTCTCTAGTGTTAAATATCACCATGATGCCTTTTATTTTGGTGGTGCCCTAGAGGTAGTGATTCAGTCAAATATTTTATTACCTGCTTATCTCTGTTTGCTTCACCAGGCTGCTTGGAAAATGAAAGCAGATGGAGCTGGCCAGAAATGTAGTCCATAAAGACAGTTACTCATTAAAGTTTGTAATAGATCTAAACAGGCAGTGCAGAAGAACTTGTTTTTATGGCAGCAATTGATTTTTTCCCCATATATTGCCTTATACATAGAAGGAAAAAGCATTCTCTATAAAGCAAAATAGTTTTAGACCAACTTGCCATGAGAAATGTGTTAAAATTAAAAAAAGATGGGATATGTTTTAATACATTTACATTCTAACCAGAGAAAAATAGTCACTAAATATTTTTTAAGATGAAAGATAATTAGTAGAATATTATCTATTTTGTATTCACTCAGACAATATTTATATTAGGAAATAGCAAGTTGAAATGGAACTAGAAATTATTATACAAATAATTCTGCCTCATCAAGGCAATTTTTTCAATTATCCAATAGTTTAACTTATCTTGAAATCTCTTACATTTCTTGTTAAAGTTTTGTTAAATTAATATTTCTTGCCACTTGGTAAATTGATAGGAATTTTGAGATGCTCTTCAATATGTTATCTGTTTTCAACTTGAATGGTGAATGTGGAGGATTATAGCTATTTTTGGAAATGTGAAATTAATTTACTCTGCAAACACTTCTGATTAGGACAAGACATTGTAGGGAGTGATATTGATTAAAACTGCCATGGAAAACAATACCATCCCTTTTATAATTGAACAAAAAATCAAATACTTGGGAATAAACCTAACAAAGAGGTGAAAAACCTATAAAAATAAAATTATAAAACACTGTTAAAAGAAATAGAAGAAGACACAAAGAAATGCAAAGACATCCCCTGCTCATGGATTGGAAGAATTAACATTATTAAAATGTCCATCCTACCAAAAGCAATATATAGATTCAATGCTATTCCAATAAAAATCTCAATGACAATCTTCAAAGAAATAGAACAAATACTGATGAAATTCATATGGAACCACAAAAAACCACGGATAGCCAAAACCCTACCAATTAAAACAAAGGACAAAAGAGGTAGCACACTTCCAAACTTAAAGCTGTACTACAAAGCCATAATAATTCAAACAGTTTGGTATTGGACAAAAACAGACACACAGACCAATGGAACTGAATAGAGAGCCTAGAATTAAAACCACACTTATATGGACAACTGATCTTTGACAAAGGAGCAAAGAATATACAATGGAACATGAACAGTTTGTTCAATAAATGGTGCTGGGAAAACTGGACTACCACATGCAAAAAAAAATGAAACTAGACCACTACCTCTCACCGTGCACAAAAATCAACTCAAAATGTATAAAAACTGGACGTAAGACCTGGAACCATAAAATATATAGAAGGAAATATAGGTAAGGGACCTCCCCTGCTGGCACAGGCCATTGAGCGTAGCGCTGTGCAGCACTGGTTTGACCCCGGCCAGCCGGCAAGAATTCCACATGGCACAGCAAATGTCTCCTGTCTCATCTGCTGCACCCCTCAGCAGTGTATTTCAGTCAATCTGCCTGTTCTGTTCCCCACTCTGTCTCGAGTGAATCCTCTCACCCTCCTGAGCATCTAGCCTGTACCCTGGTTCTCATATGCATGAATAAATAAATCTTAAAAAATATATAGTTATAAAAATATACAGGTAAAACACTATAAGACATATATCGCAACAACATCTTTAAAGACTCATCACCCTCCATTCCCTTCTTTTTTTTTTTCAGGAGAGCTTTGGCTATCTGGGGTTTTGGGTGATTCCATATGAATTTCATCAGTAATTGTTCTATTGCTTTGAAGAATGACATTGAAATTTTTATTGGAATAGCATTATATCTGTATATTGCTTTTGGTAGGATGGCCATTTTAATAATGTTTACTCTTCCAATCCATGAGCAGGGGATATCTTTCCATTTCTTTGTGTCTTCTCTCATTTCTTTTAACAGTTTTTTATAGTTTTCTTTGTATAGGTCCTTTACCTCTTTTGTTAGATTTATTCCCAAATATTTGATTTTTTTTGTTTTGATAATAAAAAGAATGTTTTTTTTGATTTCTTCTTCTTCAGATTTATTGTTTGTGTATAGGAAGGCTACTGATTTTTGCATGTTGACTTTGTATCCTGCCACTTTACTGAACTGATTGATTAGTTGAATTAGTTTTTCTGTGGAGTTTTTGGGGTTCTCTATGTATATTATCATATCATCTGCAAATAGTGATAGTTTAACTTCCTCTTTTCCTATTTGGATTCCTTGTATGTCTTTCTCTTGTTTTATTGGTGAGGTTGTGGAGAAAAAGGAACTCTCCTGCACTGTTGGTGGGAGTGCAAACTGGTCCAACCACTATGGAGAGCTGTGTGGAGATTTCTTGACCTACTAAACATAGAGCTTCCATATGATCCAGCAATTCCACTCCTAGGTATTTACCCAAAGGACACAGAAGCATCAATTCCAAAGAGCACCTGCACCCCTATGTTCATAGCAGCACTATTTACAATAGCTAAGCTTTGGAAACAACCCAAACACCCAAAAATAGATGACTGGATCAAGAAGATGTGGTACATATACACCATGGAATTTTACTCAGCATTCAAAAAAGATAAACACATGCAATTTGCAGCAACATGGATGGCACTGGAAGGGATCATGCTCAGCGAAATAAGCCAGAAAGAAAAAGAAAACTACCAGATGGTCTCACTCATAGCAGGAATCTAGAAAACTTAAATAAGGGACCAGGAAAAAGAATAACTATAAGAAAGAAAATATCAAAAATCAACAAACAACTATGAACCAGAGACACTCTATGGGGGGTGGGGGGCGGGGAAAGGAGGGTTTGGAGTCAAAATAAGGGGGTTGTAATTGTATGGGGAATATAAAAATAAAATTTAAATTAAAAAAATGAAAAAAAAAAAGACTCATCACCCAAAGCAAAGAAAGTCAAGGAAAAGATAAACACCTGGGATTACATCAAACTGAAAAGCTTCTACACAGCAAAAGAGATATTAACCAAAACAGAGAGACACCCCATTGATTGGGAAAAATTTTTTTCACTCCAGTCAACTGATAAGAGACTGATCACAAATATATAAAAAGAACTCACATGAGTCAATGAAAACAAAATAAACAATCCAGCCAAGAAATGGGCAGAAGAACTTAAAAGACATTTCTCCAAAGAGGAAATGCAAATGGCCAACAAGCATATGAAAAAATGTTCAACATCCCTTATCATCAGGGAAATGCAAATTAAAACCACATTGAGATACCATCTTACACCAGTGAGAATGGCACATATCACACAAACAAGCAACAACAAAGGTTGGCGAGGATGTGGTGAAAATGGACCTCTCCTACATTGCTGGTCGGAGTGCAAACGGGTCCAACCACTATGCAAAGCTAGCTGGAGGTTCCTCAGTCTACTAAAAATGGAGCTACCATACGACCTGGGAATTCCACTCCTAGTGATGTACCCAAAGGACGCAGAAACATTGATTCAAAAGAACACCTGTACCCCTGTGTTTATTGCAGCACAATTTACAATAGTTAAAACCTGGAAACAACCCAAATGCCCAAAAATAGATCAAGAAGATGTGGCATATATACACAATGGAATATTATTCAGCAATCAAAAAAGATAAACTCATGCCATTCACAGCAACGTGGATGGAACTAGAAGGAATTATGCTCAGTGAAATATGCCAGAAGGAAAAAGAAAAATATCGGATGGTTTCACTTGTAGCAGGAATATAGGGGAACCAAATAAGAGATCAATGTAAAAAAATAATAACAGTACAAAACACAACAAAGCAAAAACGGACAATTATAAATCAGAGACATCCTGCAGAGGAGGAGGAGGGAGAGGGATTAGAGGGAAGGAGGGAGGAGCACAGGGGACTGAGGTGATGGTGCACGGGTGCATTGGTGAAGGAAACTATGGGGACTACACCTGAGGGGGCGGGGGGAAGCAAATATTCTTTAAAAATAAACAACAATGTAAAAAATAAAAAAATTAATATTAAAAGAAAGAATAAAATATGTAGATAAAAAATATTTTCTGAGCATAGGAAAGAATACCACAAAGAAATAAAATGATTATCTGTGAGTGGTTAAAAAAAAAAAACTGCCATGGAAATATATTACATACATTGTTTACATTTCTAAAAAGTTTGTGAATGTTATTCTGAAAATATGTATGATTTAAAACATCCTTCAAAATGTCTTTATATGGTTTTCACCATTAATGAAAGAAGAAAACCTTAATATTAGGAAATTTTTTTTTTCTAGGAACAAATATTTAAAAACTGTTGAGAAGGTAAATTCCTCAATTATTCTTCACTAAGCTTCAAAATGCATCAAGCACTTGTGTATACACACACACACACATACATACACATTCACATAAAGAAAATACAAACCTGACATATATTATCTTTATAAGTTATCATCACAGTGTGGAGTTTGAAAAAAATAATATTCCTAAAGCTGCAATTTTAATTCTATTGTTTCTACTTTCTCATACTATGTAATTTGTCTTTATTGAAATAGTTAAGTAGTATATTTAAAGTTGATGCATGATATTTCAGTAAGATGATAAGAAATATAATCAGAAAATACTATTTTATAATAATGACTTTATATTTCTTATTCCTTCTTAGATTTAAAGAAAAATAACTTTTATTTCTACCATCTGCAGACTGAAAAAAATACTATGTTGAAATCAACCAATCATTCCACATTTAATCAGTCTTTATGTTTCAGAAATATATCTATGCATGATAAATGTGATAATAGTATAAGCAATGTTTTAGCTAGTTTGAACATTCAGAAACTGAACATTTTTAAATCTCATTATTCTTGTCCTATCTCACCATGATTTGTATTAGTTTGCATCTCATTTAAGGTTCATGAAACTTAAACATCAATGGCTGTGCATTACCACCTAGTCATCTATAAAGTGGATGTATTTTTCAAATTGTTCTAAAAATGATTCTTCTACACCAGTTATAAGGCAAAGGTAGTCACTAAAGAGACAAAAAATACCACCCAAATGAGCTAGAGAAAAGAGTTACAGACAAGGGTCATAACAGAAATCTTGTCTTCAGTTACAGAGTGTCCTGCCATTAGCAAATAGACACCCTGTCACCATTTATAACTTGTTCCACAGGAAGTCATGCTGCTTGGTGGGTGTTCAGTGAATGTTGGAAGACTGCTGTGTCCTGAATTAGTTTTATCCTCTTACTATAAAAGAGTGCATAATATGGAGGAGAGAGAAATAATGTAAATATTAGTGAATATTGCTATATTTATTTCATGGACATTACTGTTATTTTAAATACATGGATTATTTTATTACATACATTATTTTATATGCATTGGTGAAATATATATAATTCATGTGATTTTGTTATTTATGCACTGTTATTTTATGATGGATTATAAAAGGTATTTAGGACTAGCATATTCCACTAAGAAAGATAGATAATAGCTTTTAGGGTTATGATACTATATACCATAAACATTATTCTTTCAGGTAAGGAAACCTCATTAACCTGACAAAATAGTGCTGAGGAAATACAGAACAAGGAGGAGAACAGTAGAAAAGAAGAAATAAAGCATAGAGAGACTTTCTGATTAACTATCTAAATGAAGGTAAGTTGAAAGACTACACTCTTCAATACCATTTTCTTTACAGAAATCATAAAAAAGCTAATCCAGAAGGCATTTGCTAAAGAGACCTATAAGACACCCAGAAGTTTGCCTTCACAGAGTGACTGCCACATTTATATAACTTTTGTTTTTCTGTTTACTTTCTTTTCCTGTTCAACTGAAGAATTTCTTCTTTTTTAAATTTTGTCCTTGAAAAACCATCTACTGAGGGACTCTCTTCTCTTTACATCTATCAGTTCTTTCATTTTTATATATTATTTACCTATTTTCCATCCCCACCTTTAAATAGTGTCTATTTCATTTTCCATTTCTTTCAAAATACAGTACAAAATATCAAAACTTACTGCTTAGTAAATCTTTTTCCAAAGAATGAGAGAATTTAACTTATATCATTTTTTCCTAATTTGTTTGCAATTTCATATAATTATAAAGTATTATGAGATGCAGCTACAGTATTTGAAACTCTAAGTCAAGAAGGACTGCCTGGAAAAGACATGTTTCTTTTTTTTTTTTTTTCTTAGAGATGACCATTTTATTTTTATTTATTTTTTTTTAATTAATAAATTTTATTTTTATATTCCCCATACAATTGCAATCCCCCCATTCTGACCCCAATCCCTCCCCTCCTGCCCCGCACCCCCCAAAAAGTGTCTCTGGTTCATAGTTTTTGTTGATTTTGATTTTCACTTTCTTATAGTTATTCATTTTCCTGGTCCCTTATTTAAGTTTTCTAGATCCCTGCTATGAGTGAGACCATCGGTATTTTTCTTTTTCTTTTTGGCTTATTTCACTGAGCATGATCCCTTCCAGCGTCATCCATGTTGCTGCAAATTGCATGTGTTTATCTTTTTTGAATGCTGAGTAATATTCCATGGTATATATGTACCACATCTTCTTGATCCAGTCATCTATTTTTGGGCATTTGGGCTGTTTCCAAAGCTTAGCTATTGTAAACAGTGCTGCTATAAACATAGGGGTGCAGGTGTTCTTTGGAATTGATGTTTCTGTGTTCTTTGGGTAAATACCTAGGAGTGGAATTGCTGGATCCTGTGGAAGCTCTGTTTAGTAGGTCCAGAAATCTCCACACAGCTCTCCATAGTGGTTGGACCAGTTTGCACTCCCACCAACAGTGTAGAAGAGTTCCTTTTTCTCCACAACCTTGCCAACATTTGTTGTTGCTAGTTTTTTTAATATGTGCCATTCTCACTGGTGTGAGATGGTATCTCATGGTAGTTTTGATTTGCATTTCCCTGATTGCAAGTGATGTTGAACATTTTTTTCATATGCCTGTTGGCCATTCGCATTTCCTCTTCAGAGAAGTTTCTTTTAGTTCCTCTGTCCATTTTTTGACTGGATTATTTTCTTTGTTGTTGTTGAGTCTGATCAGCTCTTTTTAGATTTTTGTGATCAAAATCTTTATCATTAGTGTTGGGTGCAAAAATGTTCTCCCAGTTGGTGGGGTTGCTCTTTGTTTTTGTTATTGTCTCTTTTGCTGTGCAGAAGCTCTTTAATTTGATGTAGTCCCAGCTGTTGATCTTTGCCTTCACTATCACTGCTTTGGGTGATGTGTCTGTAAAGATGTCTTTGATATGCAAATCACGTAGTGTTTCGCCTATATTTCCTTCTATGTATTTTATGGTTTCAGGTCTTATGTCTAGTTCTTTAATCCATTTTGAGTTGATTTTTGTATATGGTGTGAGGTAGTGGTCAAGCTTCATTCTTTTGCATGTAGCGACCCAGTTTTCCCAGCACCATTTATTGAACAAACTTTCTTTGCTCCAATGCATAGTCTTTGCTCCTTTGTCAAAGATTAGTTGACCATAAATCTGTGGGTTTATTTCTGGATTTTCTATTCGATTCCATTGGTCTGTATGTCTGTTCTTGTTCCAATACCATGCAGTTTTGATGATTATGGCTTTGTAGTAGAGTTTGAAGTCTGGGAGTGTGATGCTCCATTCCCTTCTTTTTTTTTCAGGAGAGCTTTGGCTATTCGGGTTTTTTTGTGATTCCATATGAATTTCATCAATAATTGTTCTATTTCTTTGAAGAATGACATTGAAATTTTGATTGGGATAGCATTGAATCTGTATATTGCTTTTGGTAGGATGGCCATTTTAATAATGTTTATTCTCCCAATCCATGAGCAGGGGATGTCTTTCCATTTCTTTGTGTCTTCTTCTATTTCTTTTAACAGTGTTTTATAGTTTTCTTTATATAGGTCCTTTACCTCTTTTGTTAGATTTATTCCCAAATATTTGATTTTTTTTGTTTCAATAATAAAAGGGATGGTTTTTTTGATTTCTTCTTCTTCAGATTTATTGTTTGTATATAGGCAGGCTACTGACTTTTGCGTGTTGATTTTGTATCCTGCCACTTTACTGAACTGATTGATGAGTTGAATTAGTTTTTCTGTGGAGTTTTTGGGGTTCTCTATGTATATTATCATATCATCTGCAAAGAGTGATAGTTTGACTTCTTCTTTTCCTATTTGGATTCCTTGGATGTCTTTCTCTTGTCTTATTGCTCTGGCTAGGACTTCCAGTATTATATTGAAAAGCAGTGGTGAAAGTGGACATCCTTGTCTTGTTCCAGATCTTAATGGAATTGCTTTCAGCTTTTCACCATTGAGAATGATACTGGCTGTTGGCTTGTCATAGATGGCCTTTATGATGTTGAGGTACGTTCCTTGTATCCCAAGAATTTCAAGGGCTTTTATCATGAATGGGTGTTGCACTTTGTCGAAAGCTTTCTCAGCATCTATTGATATTATCATATGGTTTTTATATTTCTTTTTGTTGATGTGTTGGATAACGTTGATTGATTTTCGGATGTTAAACCATCCTTGTGTCCCTGGAATGAATCCTACTTGGTCGTGGTGAATTACTTATGGATACACTGTTGGATTCTGATAGCTAAAATTTATTGAGGATTTTTGCATCAGTGTTCATTAGGGAGATTGGCCTATAGTTTTCTTTTTTTGTGTTGTCCTTGTTCGGTTTTGGTATTAGTGTAATGTTGGCTTCATAGAACGTGTTAGGTATTATACCTTCCTTCTCAATTTTTTGGAAGAGTTTTGAAGGATAGTACCAATTCGTCTCTGAATGTTTGGTAGAATTCATTTGTAAATCCATCAGGTCCTGGGCTTTTGTTTTTGGGGAGGTTTTCGATTACCATTTCAATTTCGCTAATTGTAATTGGTCTGTTTAGGTGTTCTATTTCTTCTTTATCTAGCTTTGGGTGATTGTAGAGTTGTAGGAATTTGTCCATCTCCTCTAGATTGTTAAACTTGTTTCCATATAACTGTTCATAGTAGTTATTAATAATTCTTTTGATTTCTGCTGTGTCCGTTGTGATTTCTCCTCTTTCATTTATTATCCTATTATTTGTGCTTTCTCCCTTTTGCCCTTGTGAGCCTGCCAAGGGGTTTATATTTTATTTATTTTTTCGAAGAACCAGCTCTTGGTTTCATTGATCTTTTGGATTGTTTTTTTAGTTTCGATTTCATTTATTTCTGCTTTGGTTTTTATTATTTCTTTTCTTCTACTGGTTTTGGGGCTTTTTTGTTGTTCTTTTTCTAGATCTTTGAGTTTCGAGATTAGGTTGTTTCTTTGAGTTCTTTCTTGTTTCTTGATGTGAGCATCTATAGCTATATATTTTCCTCTTATTACTGCTTTTGCTGCATCCCATACATTTAGGAAAATGGTTCCTCCTTGTCATTCAATTCAAAGAATTTTTTAATTTCTTCTTTATCTCCTCGTTAGTCCAGTGGACTTCCAGTAGTGTGGGTTTCAATCTCCACGAGGTAGGAGAATACCTTGCCTTCTCTTTATGGTTTATTTCTAGTTTGATGCCTTCATGGTCAGAAAAGATGGTTGTATGATTTCAATCTTGGTGTATCTGTTGATGTTTGTCTTGTGCCCCAGTATATGATCGATCCTAGAGAATGATCCGTGCGCTTGAGAAAAATGTATACTCAGATTTTTTTGGGTTTAGTGTTCTATATATGTCTGTTAAGCCTAAGCACTCTAGATCCTTATTTAGAGCTTTAGTGTCTTTACTTATTTTTTGTCTTGTTGATCTATCCATTGTTGATAGTGGTGTGTTGAAGTCTCCCACTACGTATGTGTTTTCTCTGATGTCTGTTTTCAGAGATGCCAATAGTTGTCTGATATATTTTGGTGCTCCTTCATTTGGTGAATATATGTTAATGAGTGTTATTTCTTCTTGAAGTATTATCCCCTTGATCATAATGTAATGACCACTGGGGTCTCTTTTTATCTTTTTAAGTTTGAAATCTGTTTTATCTGATATGAGTATAGCTGTTCCTGCCTTCTTTTTTGGTCCATTTGCTTGTAGAATTGTTTTCCATCCTTTAACTTTGAGTCTATTTTTATTTTTTGCAGCTAAATGTGTTTCCTGGAGACAGCAAAAGGTTGAGTTTTGTTTCTAATCCAGCCTGCAACTCTGTGTCTTTTTATTGGAGAGTTTAGTCCATTTACATTTAGAGTTAGTATTGATATGTTAGCATCTGTATTTGCCATTGTGTTTGTCTTTCCTTTGATTTTATTTATTTATTCTTTTAATAACTTTCTTTGGCCTTCTTTTGTTGTTATTCGTCCCTCTGAGGTTCTGGCTTTAGGACTCCTTGTAGTATTTTTTGGAGTGGGGGTTTAGTCGCAATGAAATTCCGGAGTTTCTGTTTGTCTGGGAAGGTCCATATTCTTTCTTCAAAGAGGAAGGAGAGCTTTGTGGGATAGAGTATTCTTGGTTGGCATCTGTTTTCTTGGAGTCTGTTGACTATGTCCCTCCACTCTCTCCTTGCCCGTAGTGTTTCTTCAGAGAAGTCTGATGTCAGTCTGATTGGTTTCCCTTTGAATGTTATCTGTTTCTTCCCTCTTGTTAGTTTCATTATTTTTTCTTTGTCTTGGATTCTTGGGAGCTTTACTATTATGTGTCTTGCTGTATTTTTCCTTTCGTCATGGAAGTTTGGTGTTCTTCTTGCTTCTTGTATATCAATTTTCAGATCCTTCTTAGTGTTTGGGAAGTTCTCTTCAATTATATCCATGAATATTTTCTCTGTTCCTACATCTCTCTCCTCTCCTTCTGGGATTCCTATAACTCTTATATTTCCTTTCCTCATGGAGTCAGATAGTTCCCAAAGTCTTTCTTCGGTCTTTTTCCTTCGTACTTCTCCTTCCTTTTCTGTTTTAGTTCTTTTTATTTCTGTGTCTTCAAGAGTACTTATTCGTTCTTCCATTTCATCTATTCTGCTTTCACTGCTTTTCCCAGAGTTCTTTAGCGTCTCCATTAATTCTTTGATCTCCTGCATTTCTTTTACTTCCCTCTTTAGGGACTCAATTTCATTCTTCTGGTCATTAATTATTTTTCCCCTTATCATTGTTTTCCTTTATGAGTTCTGTCAGTTTTTTAATCACAGCAATTTAAATTCTCTATCTGGAAGGCTCAGAAGTTCTTCCAAGTTACTGTCGTTGCAATCTGGTAGATGATTTTCTTTTTGTGGTGTGCTATTTTGCTGAGGAGTTGCTGGGTTGCATGTTGTTTTTCTACTCCCTACTGCCTGTTTTCTAATTTGCCGTATTCCTTGTGACACTGTGTTGCTGGTACTGGCCGGCATCTTGGGCGACCTTCCCAGCTCACCACTGGCTCCTCTGGGGAACTTCTGCTGGGTTCACAAGTCTCCAGCAAAGACAGGTCCCTGCTCTGTCTCCTCGGTGAGCCTTCTGCTGGGTTCACACAGTCTCCAGCAAGAAGGGTCCCTGCTGCAAAATGCCAGAGCCGGGGACGCGCTCCCCTGCACGCCCGGTCTGCCCCAGCGGTGGGTGCTGCTCCCCTCTGGGCTGGAACTGCAGGCTAGAAGGCGCCCAGCATGGGCAAGCCTCCCAGCTTACCTCTGTCTCCTTGGCGAGCCTTCTGCTGGTGCACACAGTCTCCAGCAAGAAATGTCCCTGCTGCAAAATGGCGATGCGGGAACGAGCTCCCCTGCACGCCCAGTCTGCCCCAGCGGTGGGTGCTGCTCCCCTCTGGGCTGGAACTGCAGGCTAGAAGGTGCCCGGTGTGGGCAAGAATCCCAGCTTAACCTCTGTCTCCTCGGTGAGCCTTCTGCTGGGTTCACACAGTCTCCAGCAAGAAAGGTCCCTGCTGCAAAATGGCGATGCAGGAACGAGCTCCCCTGCACGCCCAGTCTGCCCCAGCGGTGGGTGCTGCTCCCCTCTGGGCTGGAACTGCAGGCTAGAAGGTGCCCGGTGTGGGCAAGCCTCCCAGCTTAACCTCTGTCTCCTCGGTGAGCCTTCTGCTGGGTTCACACCATCTCCAGCAAGAAGGGTCCCTGCTGCAAAATGCCGGTGCCGGCGACGCGCTCCCCTGCACGCCCGGTCTGCCCCAGCGGTGGGTGCTGCTCCCCTCTGGGCTGGAACTGCAGGCTAGAAGGCGCCCAGCATGGGCAAGCCTCCCAGCTTACCTCTGTCTCCTTGGTGAGCCTTCTGCTAGGTTCACACAGTCTCCAGCAAGAAAGGTCCCTGCTGCAAAATGGCGATGCGGGAACGAGCTCCCCTGCACGCCCAGTCTGCCCCAGCGGTGGGTGCTGCTCCCCTCTGGGCTGGAACTGCAGGCTAGAAGGTGCCCGGTGTGGGCAAGCCTCCCAGCTTAACCTCTGTCTCCTTGGTGAGCCTTCTGCTGGGTTCACACCGTCTCCAGCAAGAAGGGTCCCTGCTGCAAAATGCCGGTGCCAGCGACGCGCTCCCCTGCATGCCCGGTCTGCCAAGACATGTTTCTTGATGGGGTTCTGATGAGATATTGGGGTTCAGTGAGCAGGGTCCTTGGGTTACCTCTGAGAAGGTTCCAGAGAGTTCCCCTTTCAGCAGTACAGGGTACATTTACCCAGAAGATGCAGACACAGGCAGGTGAAGGCTTTATATATGTTGTTCAATGAATCACTTCTAGGGTGTGATTGGGTTCATTTGCAAGGACTGGTGATTCTTGCAATGGTCCTCAATCTCCATATTTCCATCTCTGGTCCCTGACTACAGATACTTTCTATAGCAGTCCTTTGTGATGACTGACAATCCCCATAGCCCCATCTCCAGACCATGCTTATGGATTTTTCTTTTTTTTTTTTTTTTTTAAGATTTATTTATTTATATAAGCACCAGGGTACGGGCCAGAGGCGCGGGAGAGTGAGAGAATTCACCCACAGAGAGAGCAGGGAGCAGAACAGGCAGACAGACTGAAGGACACTACTGAGGGGAGCAGCAGGCAAGACAGGAGAGGTCTGCTGTGCCATGTGGGTATCTCCCTGGCCAGCCGGGAATCAAACTGGCACTGCAGAGGCTGTGGACAGCTTCACAGAGCTGCGCTCAAACCACTGTGCCAGCAGGGAGGCCGGATTTTTTATTTCTATAGCTGGATTAAAGATGATGTTAATCATTTCTACTCTACCTCTAGTTTCTGGTCTTGTAAAGCCTCCATCATTTCTTACATATTGAATTTATTTTCTGTGTAGGTAAGACATCATTGCTTATGAAAAAAGTAATCCAAGTTAAATTGCCACTACACTTTAATATACTTTCCATTAAGAAATAAACTTTCATAGTAATAACAGGATGTAGGAGAATTTAAAACAATGTTTAATGAACAAAATATTTCATCTTATATCAGCATTTTTACCATGATAAATATTCTCTGTCTTGATTTGCATTATGTAAAAATAATGTTAATTTATTTGAGTGCTACATTTTACCTTTCATTTTTCTTTTTTTTTTTTTTTTTTTTTTATAGAGGCATGTTTTATTTATTTATTTGTTTGTTTGTTTTTTGTTTATACATGCACTGGGTATGAGCGGGAGGGTGAGAGAATTCACCAGAGCCAGAGCGGGGAGCAGAGCAGGCAGAAGGACCGAAGTACACTGCTGAGGGGAGCAGCGGGCGGCAGGAGAGGTCTGCGCGCCATGTGGGACCCTCCTCCGGTGGCCGGGGAGCAGCCGGGGATCGAACCGGCGCCGCAGAGGCCGCGGGCAGCTTCGCAACCCAGCGCCCAACCGCTGCGCCACCAGGGAGGCCCACCTTTCATTTTTCTTTGGCTATCATATGCACCATAAAAATCACAGTAATTTTCTATTTCATATGACGTTGCCTTGGATGATTAATAAAATGAGGATTAAATCTCAATAAAAGTAGCAGTCAAGCAGAGCACATAATACAACGTAAAGCTATGTTCATGTAGATGGAAAAGTCTTAAGAACAAAATACAAAATACATCAACATGTAGCACATAGTAGGGACTTCATAAATGTTGACTGATAATAATAAGATGGTGATTACCAAAGGCATACCATTAGTGTCAATTACACTTAAAGATGATGAGAACTATTCAAGTGATAAAACAGGTCCTACTGAAGGATACGATCTAAATGTCTAAATATATTGCATACCTTTTAAGATGGAGTAATATAAAATGTTTGAGAATTTAAGATGGTCCTGAAGTACATTTGTTATTTTTATTGTTTTATTTTCTAAGTTCTATGTTTCACCTTTAAAACCAGGCATATGCTCATGTATCAATTTTTTGTATTTCTCTTCAGTCCATCAAATCCAGAGATTTTCTTTCTCATTGACTTAGAAGAGTTGTATTACAAAAATGGGTATTAATCTACTTTTCCAACATTATAACAATGATATACATTTCAATATTAAAATAACAGATATTTTAAAAATTCAGAAAACTGTTTAATTTATTATGTTAAATAAGGGAATTTTCCCCTTAAGTTAAATAAGAAATTATTACTGATCATCATCTTGCCATGCATGCTAAGAATTCTAAAACTCATAAATCATTTCAAACAGAAATGCTCTACTGTTCCTTCTTCCAAATAGAATGTATCCAATTTAATTGTTTCATAAATGAGCATCTTGTTGATTTTTCTCTAATAAGGAAGAATTATCTATAGTTGCTTCATATATGAAGTCTTAATGTGGTTTCTATTGACCAATCTTAATCATTTATTATTGAGTAAATTGGTGTTATTTATCTTTTTCTAATTAGCTTTAACACTAAAGCCAGAGAAATAGATTTGTGTGGATTTTTAAAGACAAATTTATAGAGTGAGTTGATGAATGTTTAATTAAAACTATAGAATGTCTTCAAGTTAAGATTATATTTTGGTATGCATTGTTCAAAATCATGCCCTTCCTAGAAGCAATTTTTCTGGGGGAATAACATGTCTTTGTCTCACTGATATGACTATTATATTAATGTGATAAATTTTAAACAATGCTTAGAATATTTGTTTTTATTTCATTGTGATAGCATCTTTCTAATTTCCTTTCCAAATTTAAATGTGCTACTTAAAGCCAGAAGCATAACATAAAAGTCAGACTACTAATATATCTGAAATATTCTGATTACACTAGTTAGAAATAAAAGACTACTTCAGGTTCAGGTTACATACTTTAAAATCTCAAAGGTGTTTCCAAATTAATCATATCAAAGATCAGCATTAAACATGTACTCATCAAAAGACTAAATGATATGTACTACCAAATACTTAAATGTCAGTCATTGGATGATTATAAAACAAAATACTTGGGTCTTCAAAATAACCACAGAACTTCTCTACCTTGACCCTGTTCATCATCTACTTTTCCCAGTGGTCTCTCCCCCATAAGCTTGTGCTTTAAGGCCCACTCAACTGCCAGCTATTTTCCTTTCTGGAATGAATTGCTTCTGTTTCTCTGTTTCTATAAAACCTTGTACTAGACCTCTATTATAACACCATTTCACATGGTATTGTAATTATTTCTTAGATATTTGTTTCTTCATAAGGCTTCACATTGCTTGAAGAGAAGGTCTAATTCTGACAGATTTTCTATCCCAAGCTCAAAGTACATAGCTTGACACACCCTGACCACCCAAGAGATATTGGTGAATGAGTGAAGAAACAGTCAGTCAAAAGAGTCAGCCAGGGTCATAGCTGAGGCCAGAAGGAATGCTCATGCTGTGACCTAAAAGGTTGTTAAGCTAGGTTCTGACAAGCCACATGGGACTGTTTTCCTGCATGGAGTTTCTTATGATTGTTTGTGGCTGTTGCCTATGTGAACCAACTGGCCTGGACTGCATATGTTAGCACTCCTTGCTCTGCCTTTCTCTTATGAATCATGCTTCTGTACTGCCTAACAAGCATTCTGAAATAGCAGGCCTGCCACTTCTCCAAGTTAATGAAGATAACTCAGTAGATAGGATCGTGATTTTAGAGTCCTAAATTCATTGATTTAAAACCCAGAATAAAACTTCAGTTAAAACTGTAGCTTATACCACACATAGCCATCTGTGTGAGCCTCATTGGAATAAACCTATCAGACATATAAGCTTATGTCAGATGTATAATTTACTTTTTAAGTGAAAATCTTTCTCTACGATAATTTAATTTCCGTCCACCTCTAGAAGAACATTTACTAAATTAATATTATAACCCTTCTGGTATAATGCACACCTATCCCAATGTGTTTGCTATATTCTGACACTCTACATTAATTGATCCAGCAAATATGAGTGAAAAAGTGTTCTTCCCTGAAAACTTCATTTTCATCTGGATAAAACATACTCAAGAATATCCTTGAAAAGCCACATGGATTTAGAATTCCTTGAGTTTTCTATATCTGGCAGTGTTACTGATTGTTCACGTAATCCTAGGTCACATAACTTCTCCATACATAGATTTATACTATATGGATGAATAGTGTGGTATAAAATGTCTTTGGATTCACAAATTAAAAGTTCTCGTAGAGTAAAACTTCTTAGGTTACCTTCATGCAAGCAAAAGCGTGGACCAGCTAATATGATTTAAGTCACATCTCTCTGCTTGCCGGCAATCTCAATTTGAAACTCTCCAGGTGGTCCCCTAGCTAGCTTTGCTTATTCTGTTTCCAATTCATAATTTATATTTCCATCTCTCACATGAGCAAAGAGTAGATACTCGGTAAAGATTTTCTGAATGAAGTCATTAACTCACCATGCATCCACTTATTGGAAAGATATTTAGCAAGTGGCAAACATCAACCCATTGATACTAATCTTTTATTCCACTAATTCCGAGGGTTATTACTTCAGTGCTTTAAGGGCAAATTAGTGATTGGTTTTCTGGTTTATATTGAACACTATTGACAATTGCCACAGAGAGAAATCATGATGCCCAAAAAGATAAGAAAAATCATAGTAAAATAATAAAGTATATGTTCATCATTTATTATAGAAACAACCACATAGAGAATATTTGAAATGCATTGATAATAATTCCATACAAGAGGGTTTTATGAGACATTTACAGGTGAAAAAACTAAGAATAGAAGGAGTGAAGCCATGAACCAAGTTCATACAATATGTGATGGTCTTAGGATTGGTAAACTGTTGGTAAAGATCTAAGCTCTAAAATTTTAATAATCACACTTGAGAGAGTATTTTGCATTAACAGAAATTTTGTTAATATTCATTTGTATATGTATCCATGTAAAAACATCAGGGTCACTTTTTCCTGCTATTGATAACTTGTCAGAAATTAATAGAATATGCTTGAACCTGGGTGGTTAATAACCCACAACTCTTCTTGTCAGCCACCTCTTAATATTTAACTTTTAGAAACTGTGATTAACGGAGGTGCCAGTTCCCTTCACATTTGTGTTTTTGTATTCTTTGGATAGATACTTAGGAGAAGAAATGCTGAGTCATATGACAAATCTATTTTTAATCTTTTGAGAAAACATCATCCCTTTTTCCATGCCATGGACCAGCCCACATTCCCACCAACACTGTAAGGGGTTTCCTTTTTCTTCATAGCCTCACCAGCACTTGTTTTTACTGGTCTTTTTCATTGAAATAAAAATGGACTTTTGCCTTTAATTACTTGATGAATTATGGGAAATCATTGCAAACAAAATATTGATTTTTTTAGACATTTTTTATAAAGTACTTTTAGGTTTATAGGAAGTATGGTGAGTTCCCAGACTCCCTTTGCTCCTGCCAAATCTTCTACCACACATGCATAGTTGCCCCTATTATTAAGGTCCTGCATTGGTGTGTTATTATTGTTACACTGAGTAAAGCAATATGGTAAATGTTATTAATTGAAGATCATAGTTTACATTATAGCTCATATAGCTCAGACATTTTCAAATCAGTTGGGTAATACCTAGGAAGGTGAGTGTTGGATTTTATAGTAAAAATTTGTTTAGCTTTGAGGAAACTGCTAAAGTGTCTTTCAAAGTAACTATAATGTTTTATATTTCCACTAGGAATAAGTGAGTCACATTGCTCTGTATTCTCTCCAAAATTGGTACTCTCACTTTTCTGGGGGTGGGAAGGTATGGGGCCATTTAAGTAGGAGTTTAGTTGTAATTGCTTGCTCTCTTTCCTTACCCTGAAGTAATATCAAATGTAAGTTTTTAGGAAGTACCCTTGACTGGTTTTCTACGCAACATTCACAGCACCTCTGTGAATGACACAGAAAAATGCTCAATAGTATTTGTTGAAGTAATTATTGATTATATTTGAATTATTTTTGTTACAGTTTGACAGAACACAGTTGTGGAAGATTGTTTTCTTTTTAAATATTATTTATTTTCTTTCCTTTTCCATTGTCTTAATTGTTTCTGCTTGTATCAGTTTTTTTAAAGATTTATTTATTTATGCATACAAGAACTGGGGTACAGGCCAGATGTGCAGAAGGGGTGAGAGGATTCACCAGAGACAGAGTGGGGAACAGAACAGGCAGACTGACTGTTCTGCTGAGGGGAGCAGCGGGCGAGTCAGGAGAGGTCTGCTGCGCCATATGGGTTGCTCCCTGTTGGAGCTACAGAGGCTACAGATTGCTTCAAAGTGCTGTGCTTAACCCCTTGCACCACCAGGGATCAGTTTTATAATCTGTTTCAACAGGAAAGTATACATATCTCTAGATCTTTAATATCATGGTTTAATTTATTAAATAAATGAATAATTTAAAAGTTTATATATTTTGGTTATTTATAATTTTGATACTCTCAAGCTTTCTAAACACCTCTTTAAAAAGCATCCTTGAGGGCCTACCCAGTGGCGCAGGGGTTAAAGATGGTGCTATCAAGCTATGTCCAGCCATTGCAGCATGAGTTCCATCCTCAGCTGGCCAGGGAGGTGACCCACATGGTGCAGCAGACCTCTCCTGCCTTGCCTGCTGCTGCCTTTACCAGTGTATTTCAGTAGACTATCTACCTGTTACTGTTTCCCACTTTGTCTCTGGTGAATCCTCTCACCCCCCACACCTCTGGCTTACACCCTAGTTCTTATATGCATAAATAAATAATTTTTTTTTAAAAGCACCCTTGAAATGTTCATATTCAATACTGACACTGATTTGCTCCAGTTCATTCTCTTATTACTCTGGCTTAATAAATCATTACAAATGTTTTTGTTGACGACCATACTTTAAAATCATAAATGAGGAATCATTTATTCTTGACAAAGCCCTAGCATACTTTCTCACCTTCCTTTTCATAAAGACATATTTTATGTCAGAAAAAGAAGACAAAAAAAGACAAAAAAGCAAAAGAAAGCTAAGTTTTCTGTGTGTGTGTATGTACTGATATAAAGATGTAATAGTGATACTGTCAGTGTTAGATTATTTTTGTTGAATATTTTTCTTTGTTCATCGTAATTCATTTATTACATTGAACTGTAAGAACATGGATTTTATTTTTGTTTAGTCATTTAAGATATCAGCACAGAAACTCAATAATAAAATGGAGTTAGGACGTTTCTGGAATAGAACAACTGTCTTAATGGAAACATCTTTGAAAAAAATATTGAAAATCCATTGACATAGGCAGCACACCTTAATGAAAATCTTTGAAAAATGTTGACAGAGAAATATTTCATAAATATCAGGGTAGCTTTGATAGGCCTTTGGAAAAAAGGGGAAGTTCTATTTCCATATGTCATTTAATTTTATTAGAAATTATTGATTCACTGATATTAGAATGAAAAGTTGACCATTTAGTTAAATGTGTGATTTATGTGGTTTTGTATCAAAGCCCATAATATGTCTGATTGTACAGCTTTGTGAAAGGTGTATTTTCATTTTGAAGCCAGAAGTTTATATATAGGAATGATGTATATGAATTATTTTACCTTATTTATAGACTATATATGATTATTTTTTTTTTATGTTATCTAAATATAGGAATTACTTCTTTTGAAGAGTTTGAAGGAAAAAATCAATGTTTTAGTATTTCATGATTTTAATAAATTTGAAGTGTAAGGCTATTTCTCCTGATGAAATTAAATTTCATTTAGTTTATTTAGCTTCATCAAGGTAATGTTATATATTCATAATGTTTTAAAGTCAAAAAGTACCATAAAATGGACAATAAGAAAACCAAAGCACTTTTCCTCTGCACACCCCAATCTCTGCACAGTCCAGGGATGATCATTTCTAGTGCTGGTACTTGTATGTTTTTGCCTTGTATTTATATAGTTTTAGATCTATTTATTGCTTATTCATTTTAGATAACTATTGACAGTTGGGTCTTAATCCTATAACCAGTAATAATCTTTGTTGTTTTTATGGTAGATGGTTCTACCTTTTCATATGCACATATTATTTTTCCATTATTGGTTTAATACAATTACATAACTGGGTTTTTATTTTAAACATTTTACCCATGCCAGTAATCTTCTGGTAAAATGGTTTTAATTGCTACATAGTGTTTCAACACATGGGTGCCTCATGATTTATTTAAACAATATGATAGTGTTTGGATTTCACATTTCATCCTAATAAATTCTTATTAATTCAGCTAGAGGTATACCTCTCTTGTCTGTGAATCACCAGTCTAGAGATTATAATTGTTTTGACCATAGTTTAGAAACTTAGTTAAAAATAGTGCCTGCTCAACACTCTCTCCTCCTAATTTCACACACATAACCATAGAAACTATGTTGATATACCCATCTCTTTTTTAGAAAATATAACCCAGCAGAAGCCCATTCAGAGCTTAATTACTCTTATGAATTAAACTGCTGAGGGGATGCTGTGTTCAGAGGAGGCCCCCTAGAGGTAGACACACAACAACCAAAACTAACAACTTGAAATCTGACAGTAAGGAAAAAGAACAATTTCCAAATCAGACATCAGAGCTCAAAAACAGATCAGTATGGGATTCTTTTACTTATAAATAAACATTTCTATAATCCTAAACAGCACTTCAGTATATCACTGTATTGCAACGTGCAACATAATGTCCTTTACCTTTTCTTAACGAGGTCCTTAAAGCTATCAGTAAAGGTAGAAGTGATTTTGATAGCATTGTTCAAGAATGAAAGAAATTGCATAATGTATTTTAGATACAGTTCATATTTTACAAACTAGTTTTGTTATATTTTTGACGGAAAGAACACTCATTTTCTGACTATTTCATGGGCAACGTGTTTGTGAAATGTTAAGGAATTGATACATATTGATCTCTAGTTTCTGCTAATGTTTGCTCTTCATAATAAATTGACAATATTAAGAAAACTGTTTTCCTGGATCCTGTGAGCTAATCTAGGATATCACTAAATTCAAGGAGAAAAGTTTTGGAACCTCCAATTTGTAGGCAAGTTGGACTGAAATTATGGGTTTACTGGAGACTTATTACTTGCTATTGGTTTCTGAAGTGGAGGAAAATGTTAAGGGATTAAGACTTCAACATATGGAGTCTACACTTACCCTGATCAGTGTTAAAATTGGGCTGTAGGTCACCCAGCTGTTGTCTGTCTGAGAACTGATTGGCAGTTGGTGTGGGAACCCTTCCCCTACACATGTCTGCTCACAGCCATACCTGTGTGAGTAGTAGAGTAGTAGAGAATCATGAGATACTTTCCCTCCTGCACATTGTAGAAAGAAAAATGCAGAGGCTTTGAGTAAGCCAGTTCTACAAAGATTGGCTGAATAATGGTGTGCACATAGGTGAATGTCCCTAAATTTCGATATTTTCAAATTAGGATGATTGTATTATATTTAGAAATGTAGTATTAAATGCTATAGCATTTAGTAAACATGCAGTAAGTAAGTAAGTAAATCACTGACATTGCATTCTTCACACTCTGATGACAATGAAATAGACAGGAAGTTGCAAGAGAAAAAAACTTGTTAAAACATCCTTATTCACATCACAAGAATGTCTTCATAAATGATTCTTATTATTCTATAATGTTAAGTAGTAAAATAACATACTATCTTTTTCTCCAAGGCTGAAACAAATAACTGGATTTCATTATGTTTTGAGCAATCCCAGACATCTACAAAGGTCCCATTGCTGTTTAGCATTTTGTCCTCTGTATATCAAAGAAGCTTCTATTTGGTTATTCAATGTAGCCGTGAAGCCACAGACCAATTTAGGGCACTTTGGGGTTGGAGACTTCACGTCAGTGAATGCTCACATGGGTATTGTGTCCAGGATGCAGTTGACAAGTCCACAAGGATTTGGGATCATGAAGCTTGTGGTTTAATTATATCAAGTGTAGACCCTGAGCCACTCTCTAATTTATTCTGAAGACACATCACTTTAATGGGGTGTCAATGAACTGTGTGCCAAAAGCATGTTCTTAAAAGCAAAAACGTGCTGCTCTATTCTTTCCTCTGCAAAAGTAAAGGCATTGATCAGGCCCATGAGTAAATGTTATGAGAAAAGCATCTTCTATAAGCAAAAGCCCTTGTTATATTCTCAGTGATGATAAAGAAAACAGTGCCAAACCACTATAATTGGCTAAGCAATGTACTGACAAA